>NC_137810.1:81595865-82111050 GCF_963921795.1 Nannobrachium achirus | reverse complement strand
CCTGGGAAAAAGAGTTGTAGAGGCCCTCATTGCGCACTATGGAGAGAGAGATCTCTCTATAGCGCTGCTGCTACTCAAAGATTTGCCATTTCAGATCATGACAAGTGACAAGCCAGTGGGCCAATTACATGAGTTATATTTCGTCGTTTCGGGTGGAAACCTTGTATGTCCAAAACAGTTTGTTTTATATTTATCATTTAAAAAATGATTTAAACTACTACTACTACTTTTGTGCGTCGGCCTTGTATGATGAAGAAGGGCTTTGCTTTGTGAAAAAAAAATCAAATTTGAAACTTGGATACGCGGTTTCTGCCCGACAGTGGCGATTTACTTTGTTGGCCGCCCAGCCCCCAAAATGGAACGAAGGCCGACATTTTATTTTTATTTTTTTCCTAATGGCCGGCCTGGACCGGCCGGGAATGAACCGGCCGTTCGGGAGTTGTCCCGCTTTTCCCAATAGCCAGCACGTCCCTGCGTGCGTGCGTGCGTGCGTGCGTGCGTGCGTGCGTGCGTGCGTGCGTGCGTGCGTATGTGTGTGTGTAAAGGCTCAGTGCAGATGATGAAATGTTTCCAATAAAGGATGATGATAGTTAATGTCTTGTGTCCATAATGTTTGTACAGAACCAGACTGGGAACAGAACCCATGTAAATGACATGTGACACCATGACTGTCCAACATGACATGAGAATAAAGCATACTGTATCTCCACCAGGCTGGGTTGTCTACATTATCATTCTTTGACCGATGGTTGAAGACTCATAGGCCAAAATATAAAGTGGGCTGGTATAGCGCCACCATGAAAATATAAACATAATGCAGGGATTGGCTTCCTTGGTCTATTGGCAGGGTGCACAATAAATGTGTCTCTTTTCACTTTGTCATATTATAGTGTTATATATTGTATAGGAGGATTGACATACTGTGTGTGTGGAGGTCCAGGTTCATCACTGAAGAGAGGACCTCTTCCTTTAGAGCGGTCACTCTTCATAGACACACAGCTGGGTGTTGGAGACTCTGCTCTGTGACTTCTGGAATCATACAATGTTTATACATTTATCATGTGAATGAAAAGGTCATTTTATTTGTATGAGAGAGTAGAACTGTTTTGGCTCCTCAATGTTGAAACCACAGGAAAAACTGTAAAAATAGCAATAGAAAAAGTAATAAAAAGTCAGACAGACAGATATTCCTATTTATTTCCTGCTCTATATTTGCTGAGTGTGTGTGTGTGTGTGTGTGTGTGTGTGTGTGCGTGCATGCGTGCGTGCGTGCGTGCGTGCGTGAAAAGGCTCAGTGCAAATGTGATGACATGTTTCCAACAGGGTTTCCGCTAGGCATTTTTGGGGCCAGCCACCTTGGCCGGCAGGATTATATTTTACCGGCCAATCAATTAATTTATCATACTAGAAGCTAGTCGGCGACCTGGCCAACTCGGAACAATGTAAATAGGGAATGAATGCCCCGCCCTTTAATGCAAACCCCATTATACCTGTTGTCATAGGACCCGTTTTAAACATCTGTTTGCCTGTGTCCATTTATGCCCATATATGGAGATATCTGTTATCTGTCTGTCTGTCAGCGTCCATTTTATGTCCATATATGGAGATCACTGCAGATATAGTTCTGGGTCCATTTTATGCCCATATATGCCCATATATGGAGATATCATGAGTAGTCCAAGTTGTTTCTTTTCACCTGACAGGGTGAACGTTCTGCTGGCCACATATACAAGTGTAAATGAGGACGTAGGTGAGAACTGCCTACCAGAGTATTGTTATGCAAAGCAGCCAGGTAGGGGATTGAAGTGTAGTGTTGACCGTGGGTCACACACCTTGAAGAAGTGCGTGCACGCGCGCGTGTGTGTGCGTGCATGTGGGGCACGTGTGTGTGTGCGTGCATGTGGGGCACGTGTGCGTGCAGCTTGATACGTCTGGGCTCACCGAGCCCAACCGAGCCCACGGCATCTCACCCCAGAGTGTATCTCCACCAGGCCGGGTTGGCTACATTATCAGTCTTTGATGGTTGAAGACTCATTTGCCAAAATGTAAAGTGGGCTGGTATAGCGCCACCATGAAAATATATACATAATGCAGGGATTGGCTTCCTCTACCTATTGTCACTGTGCAGAAGAAATGTGACTCGTTTCAATCTAGTAGTTTGATAGATTAGCCACAGACAGAGAGACAGAAAACAGGCAGATGCTTGGCCTTCAGTCTGGCAGAGATAAAAATCACTTCACCACTGAACACCATATTGTTGTGATTTTTAAGACTTCAATCACAAAAAGAACACTTAAGTTAATAGCTAATGATTGAATACGAACACGTCTGGTTTTATAGTAATTTGCACATATAACTTAGCATGAGATCACTTTGTCATATTATAGTGTTATATATTGTATAGGAGGATTGACATACTGTGTGTGTGGAGGTCCAGGTTCATCACTGAAGACAGGACCATGTCCTTTAGACGCGTCACTCTTCATAGACACACAGCTGGGTGTTGGAGACTCTGCTCTGTGACTTCTGGAATCATACAATGTTTATACATTTATCATGTGAATGAAAAAGTCATTTCATTTGTATGAGAGAGTAGAACTGTTTTGGCTCTTCAATGTTGAAACCACAGGAAAAACTGAAAAAATAGCAATAGAAACAGTAATAAAAAGTCAGACAGACAGATATTCCTATTTATTTCCTGCTCTATATTTGCTGTGTGTGTGTGTGTGTGTGTGTGTGTGTGTGTGTGTGTGTGTGTGTGTGTGTGTGTGTGTGCGCGTGCGCGTGTGCGTGTGCGTGCGCGTGCGCGCGTGTGTGTGTGTGTGTGTGTGTGTGTGTGTGTGTGTGTGTGTGTGTGTGTGTGAAAAAGGCTCAGTGCAGATGTGATGAAATGTTTCCAATAAAGGATGCTGATAGTTAATGTCTTGTGTCCATAATGTTTGTACAGAACCAGACTGGGAACAGAACCCATGTAAATGACATGTGACACCATGACTGTCCAAAATGATATGAGAATAAGTAGAACAGAAAGCATAATGTTTCCAGTGGTGTGATATGGATTTTTGAAGTGGTGGCCCTCTAAATTCATGACGTCACATGCGCGCGTGCACGTCACGTGCATGCACATGTGTACATGCAGATGCTATTGTGCATTCCTGCCGCACGATGCTATAGTTGAAATACTGTAGGCGATTCAACAACAAACAACATTTTTAATGTAAATATATTTCTTATCATTTAGTTACATTTGTTTCAATTCATGTATTTTCCTTTAAGTTTAATATACTAGTAAGACACCTGAGCGTGGAATGCGACCTCAGGGTGACATGCAACCTCGCCCTAAAGGGCAAGGTCGCGCCAATTCTTGACCATCTGGCCAACCACAGCGTTTCTCTGACGATTCTAGTTGTTGTCATTCTGGGGGGAGTTTGTTCATGTTTTTTGTGAGGGTATCAACCCTAGGAGACACGGGGAGAACATGCAAACTCCACACAGAAAGGCCCTATCGCTCACACCCTAGGTTGGGTTGGCGATAGGGCCTTTCTGTGTGGAGTTTGCCTAAACATGGAGATGTGGTACAGAAGGACTCATATATGGGCATAAAAAGTATGTCATGTGACATCACTTCCTGTACAGACAGTCAGACAGACAGCCATTGACTCCGACCTAACAATGGCTACTGTCTATGACGGTAGTTCCATATGACATATTGGACTAGACTATCTCCATATATAGTGTTATCCACATCTCCATGTTAGGACTCATATATGGGCATAAAAAGTATGTCATGTGACATCACTTCCTGTACAGACAGTCAGCCATTGACTCCGGATTAACAATGGCTACTGTCTATGACGGTAGTCCCATAATTATGACATATTGGACTAGACTATCTCCATATATAGTGTTATCCACATCTCCATGTTTAAGCCAAACAGATTCGCTCCATTTCTCCATGTATAGGTCCAAATGCCCAACGTTGAGCTTGACAACGAAACGTTCTTAACACAGCCGCCCCCATATTTACTTTAGAAAATATGTTAAATTCTAAGTACGTTTCGAGTACCGGTTTGATACATCGACTTAAAGTTGGATCCAGGCCTAATAACTTTATCTGGCCGCCCGTTGCCACCTCCTTGTTACATTTTCTTGTCTCCAGGTGGATGGACATTCTTTCATGGACATCCTTTCATAGGTGATCTAAGTCCAGCCGCCCGTATCAGATCGGAGGAGGATACCGCACACTCCTTTTGGTATCTTTATCATCCTCCTTCTTGTTTTCTTCTTCTTTTTTTTTGTCTTTCTTAGTCTTGTGTATCCTTCTCTTTTTTTTTTGTCTTTCTTAGTCTTGTTTAGCCGCCCCGTACAGGAAGAGATGGGGACTTGAGGTCGCAAGTCAGGACTTGAACCTGTGACGCTGCAAAAGCTGGATTATCAGCCTAGATGTTTGGAACACTACCCTGTGTTCCAGATGGACTGGACTATCTCCATATATAGTGTTATCCACATTTTGTGTAGCCGCCCTATACAGGAAGTGATGTCACAACTCGCTGACATCACACTGACATCACAGAGGATACGGAAGGAAGGACACTCAAGCGACATGGTTCTTCAGAGTATATGCGACCTTCGGTCGCAACAATATCTTTACATAGACTTTACATACAAAGTCTATGTCTATTTACATACAGACTCATCCACACACAATAAAGTCTGCAAGCTCCTTTCCTCTCCCTCCGCTATGCAGCAGTGACAAAATGAGCGATTTAAACTCTTTATTACAACACACTGCTTCGTTTTTCTTCCACGCTTGAGAAGTAAACAGATGAGAGACCGGTAGAGGACCTTTACTTTTTGGATAGAATGTTCACAAAAGGTAAGAAGTGTTCACGAACGGCAGAGCTTCCCCCCAACGGACCGACTGTGGATGACAAGTGTGAGGAACCTCATCTCGGAGCTGCATAGCGGAGGGAGAGGTTCCCAAAGGAGCTAAAAGTCTACAAAGAATGCAAGGCCAACGTTCTGCTGGCCGCATATAAGTGTAAATGAGGACGTAGGTGAGAACTGCCTACCAGAGTATTGTTATGCAAAGCAGCCAGGTAGGGGATTGAAGTGTAGTGTTGACCGTGGGTCACACACCTTGACCACGTGCGTGCACGGGCGTGTGTGTGTGTGTGTGCGTGCATGTGGGGCACGTGTGTGTGTGCGTGGACGTGGGGCACATGTGTGTGTGTGCGTGCATGTGGGGCACGTGTGTGTGCAGCTTGATACGTCTGGGCTCACCGAGCCCAACCAAGCCCACGGCATCTCACCCCACACTGTATCTCCACCAGGCCGGGTTGGCTACATTATCAGTCTTTGATGGTTGAAGACTCATTTGCCAAAATGTAAAGTGGGCTGGTATAGCGCCACCATGAAAATATATACATAATGCAGGGATTGGCTTCCTCTGCCTATTGGCAGTGTGCAGAAGAAATGTGACTCTTTTCAATCTAGTAGTTTGCTAGAATAGCCAGAGACAGAAAACAGGCAGATGCTTGGCCTTCAGTCTGGCAGAGATAAAAATCACTTCACCACTTAACACCATATTGTTGTGATTTGTACCACTTCATTCACAAACTGAACACTAAGTTAATAGATAATACGAACACGTCTTGTTTTATAGTAATGTGCACGCATAACTTAGCATGAGATCACTTTGTCATGTTATAGTGTTATATATTGTGTAGGAGGATTGACATACTGTGTGTGTGTGGAGGTCCAGGTTCATCACTGAAGACAGGACCATGTCCTTTAGAGCGGTCACTCTTCATAGACACACAGCTGGGTGTTGGAGACTCTGCTCTGTGACTTCTGGAATCATACAATGTTTATACATTTATCATGTGAATGAAAAAGTCATTTTATTTGTATGAGAGAGTAGAACATGTGGAGATGACTGACATCACTGACTGACATCAGTACATTGCCCAAATTTGGAGATGACATCACAGACTGGCCTGGACACGGAACACCATATGGGCATAGAAGAGAGCCAGACAGACAGGGATAAGAGATCTCCACATAATGCATGGACATGAAAGGGACACAGACAGACATTGCCACATTGCATATTGCTACGTGTCTATGTCCTACTTTGTCTTTCTAGTATGTCATTCAAAAGAAGCAAAAATAGCCAATCTACAAGCTCAAGTAGATCGAGCTTGTAGATCGCCTATGTTTTGCTTCTTTTGAATTGGAGCCCCGAATTATTTTTTGTTATTTGTTCATTGGAATTCTAAAATGTAACATTATGATTTAATTTCAAATGCAGTTAGTTATACTCTTGTTAACTTGATGAACATGAATACAAATATGTTGGATATAAAAAATACATTTTAATGATACTATACTAGTAATTAAAGGGATATTACACTTTCAAACAAACTTTTAGGTCTAATCAGGCTTGTATGAACACCCTGAACAGTTTTTAATTTGCTTCATTCAATATTTAGATATTTGATGTAAATGTTACCAGCTCCAACACGCCCAGGCCCTCTCCACATACACACCCATTGTAACTTCAAACTCCATTTTAACCATGATAGATTCATTAAAAACACACATTATTTTTTCTGGTGACTCATAATACCCTCCTAATACGTGAGCAGACCGTGTTTTTTTCAATAACTTTTTTCATTTATTTTCAATTAAATATTATTGTATTTAATGTTTTCCATTTTCCCAAAGAATTATTAAAAATAAAAGAAAAAGGTTATTGAAAAAACACGGTCTGCTCACGTATTAGGAGGGTATTATGAGTCACCAGAAAAAATAATGTGTGTTTTTAATGAATCTATCATGGTTAAAATGGAGTTTGAAGTTACAATGGGTGTGTATGTGGAGAGGGCCTGGGCGTGTTGGAGCTGGTAACATTTACATCAAATATCTAAATACTGAATGAAGCAAATTAAAAACTGTTCAGGGTGTTCATACAAGCCTGATTAGACCTAAAAGTTTGTTTGAAAGTGTAATATCCCTTTAAGCTACTAATTTAAGCAGGTCATGTTTACATGTTTGTAATTGTAACAGCTGAAATCAATAATATATCGGTATTCCAATACCAACCAGCGGGCCGCGTGGGGGCCGCATGTGGCCCCCGGGCCGCCAGTTGCCCATGTATGGTATAGGAGGAATGACATACTGTGTGTGTGGAGGTCCAGGTTGATCACTGAAGACAGGACCTTCTCCTTTAGAGCGATCACTCTTCATAGACACACAGCTGGGTGTTGGAGACTCTGCTCTGTGACTTCTGGAATCATACAATGTTTATACATTTATCATGTGAATGAAAAAGTCATTTTATTTGTATGAGAGAGTAGAACTGTTTTGGCTCTTCAATGTTGAAACCACAGGAAAAACTGTAAAAATATCAATAGAAACAGTAATAAAAAGTCAGACAGACAGATATTCCTATTTATTTCCTGCTCTATTCACGATATTCCTGGCCATTCTATGGAGGCTGCCATTTTCCTTTTACAGAGGGCGCTGGAGCATTTTTAAACATCTTTTCACTTCCTCCCAAGTCGAAGAACAAGAGATCCCAAGGAAGTGACAGGGAATTGTCTGTTGCCAGATATTGCCAGAGACAAGCGGCCAGGTCTATGAATAATAAGCCCAATAGAATTAACTAGGTTCAGTTTTACTACTTTACATTTACATTTGAAAATAGCAGATCAGCAAGCTCACAATGTGTGACATTGTGACACATTGTGAGCTTGTATATTTGCTATTTAAAAAATATAGAGGAAAGAAAAAATGAAAATAATTTGAATATTTTTGAAACATTTTAACAACACAAATCTGTGTGGCGGTCCCTGGCACCACATATTTTCAGATGGGGGTCTGCGACTGTGGACAAATCTGTTAATCTGGGGTCCTTGATATGAAAAGATTTGGGAACCACTGGTTTAAAAAATATTAGAAAGTAAGCCCAATAAACAACGACACCAATTGCTTATTATAAGCAGACATGGCAACACCGGTTCATTCAGAGCCAAGAGCCCAGAGCGCCTCTACTGACACTTTAATGCAAGGACACAGGAAACCAAATGATGTTTTTTATTTTCTTTCAGGATATGAACAGGAAGCCGGGGGCGGGGCCAGGAATATCGTGAATATTTGCTGTGTGTGTGTGTGTGTGTGTGTGTGTGTGTGTGTGTGTGTGTGTGTGTGTGTGTGTGTGCGTGTGTGCGTGCGTGCGTGCGTGCATGCGTGCGTGCGTGCAAATGTGATGAAATGTTTAGGATGTAAAGGATGCTGATAGTTAATGTCTTGTTTCCTTTTAGGGGCCTTTCTCACCCAAAGTCCGCTTAGGAGGTCTGGATCAGAGACCAAATGTTTACATTGTTGCATTTTGTATTTGGTCCGGTTAGCGTTTACACAGAACTTTTGGTAAGCGGACCAAATGTTAAAAAAGAAGGAAAAAACATGCAGGCACGCACGCAAGCACACATTTACTGGGTAGAATCACTTTCTGTTACACACTCTTTTTGGCATTTTGGCACACTCGTCATTGTCGAGAGCAACAGATGAGCATAGGATTGAGATAACGTTGATAAAGAATATGGACAATATGATATTGCTTAAAGCAATTCACCAGAGGCGGAGAAGTACACAGAGGCGCCGGGCGTTAAGGGATGCAGAGTTTGCAGACACGTTGTCAGCGTTCTTCTTGTACCAATAAAAACTATAAAATAATGCATACTCCCAAATGTTGAGCGTGCAATAATAACTTTATATGCGATGGCACATGCTTAAAAAGAACAGATCTAACAATAATCGGATGCTATATAGATCTGTGGATTTAGCCCTGAAACATAACTGCCGTGCTAAGGAATCCTATAGCCTACTGTACTATCATGCAAATCAGTTATTTTTGCGCACCGCACACGATGACATCTTACTGCCGTCCCAACAACAATGTGAAGAGTTTGACTCATGCCTGTCCTCTGGGGAACAGCGAGAGAGCGAAAAGAGAGGAGTGGAAATAATGCCTCGAAAGAAAAGCCAGTTTGACATTTCTGTGTCGTAGTCGTTTGGATGGAAGTTGTGCGCGCAGCTTGCCTCCTTCCCCTCCCGTGTTACGGTGTTACACACAAGATGGTGACCTTGCGTAGCTGTGTTCGCTGTGAGGTTCACCACTTGACGTGTGGGAGGGACCGAGGCCGGAGACGCGTTAAAGGAGACAGCAATTGCGCCACATTACTGTAGCTGACATCTTTACACTTGATACTTTCTTTCTGACAGTCCATGGAGTTAAACAATGTCAAACATTTAAACAGTGTCAAAACAATGATCACCGTTTTCGGAGAGCGACCCCTGTAGTCACCGCACACGATGGGTAACCATTTTCCATGTACAAGACACATCGCAGCGCCGGCTCACAGGGAGAAGAGTCTATGATAAAATTAACGTAGCCTACTATTGCAGCTCATGAGGAAATATCAGCGCTGCGATCATATCATATAGTGATTCCTGTAAAGAAAGACATGCTTTTAGAACGAATTATTAATCCAGCTTCACAACTGCAAAATGTAAATTGATGAGTGTGTAGTGTCTTGTAGTAGAAGTTACAATATACCGTACAAGCTCACGTCATCTCGTGGATGCGACGCATTTTGAGCTTGCAGATCAGCTATTTTTGGCATGCAACACACGTTATACACAGGCTTTACTTTAGTTTGGAGACGAGTCAGGCGACGTATCGAGGAGGAGGCACACACGCAGCGAGCGCTTCATGTGAAGAGAAGCACCCAGCGCGAGTGGTATTATATTTTCCATATTGTTCTTCAATGAACAGCACACAATGCAGAATGCACTGTAGGCTGATCAGTACATTTGGTCCTCTATAAAGTCCGGATGCGTTCACACCCGCAGAGAACCGGACCATGGTCCGTTTGGAAGGGGACCGAGTCCTGCATTTTCAAGAGGATCATGGTCCCTTTGTTTGGTCCGGGCGACGGTCCATATGCACGTTCACACCAGCGGACCAAAGGAGAAAGAGGACCCTGGTCCGTTTTAAGAGGACCAAAGGACCCTGGTGTGAACACACTCTTAATGTTTGTACAGAACCAGACAGGGAACAGAACCCATGTAAATCACATGTGACACCATGACTGTCCAACATGACATAAGAATGAGTAGCAGAGCGCATATCTCCACCAGGCTGGGTTGGCTACATTATCAGTCTTTGATGGTTGAAGACTCATTTGCCAAAATGTAAAGTGGGCTGGTATAGCGCCACCATGAAAATATAAACATAATGCAGGGATTGGCTTCCTCTGCCTATTGGCAGTGTGCAGAAGAAATGTGACTCTTTTCAATCTAGTAGTTTGCTAAATTAGCCACAGACAGACAGACAGAAAACAGGCAGATGCTTGGCCTTCAGTCTGGCAGAGATAAAAATCACTTCACTTCTGAACACCATATTGTTGTGATTTGTACCATTTCAATCACAATCTGATCACTAAGTTAATAGCTATTGATTGAATACGAACACGTCTTGTTTTATAGTAATTTGCACATATAACTTAGCATGAGATCACTTTGTCATGTTATAGTGTTTTATATTGTATAGGAGGATTGACATACTGTGTGTGTGGAGGTCCAGGTTCATCACTGAAGAGAGGACCATGTCCTTTAGAGCGGTCACTCTTCATAGACACACAGCTGGGTGTTGGAGACTCTGCTCTGTGACTTCTGGAATCATACAATGTTTATACATTTATCATGTGAATGAAAAAGTAATTTTATTTGTATGAGAGAGTAGAACTGTTTTGGCTCTTCAATGTTGAAACCACAGGAAAAACTGTAAAAATATCAATAGAAAAAGTAATAAAAAGTCAGACAGACAGATATTCCTATTTATTTCCTGCTCTATATTTGCTGTGTGTGTGTGTGTGTGTGTGTGTGTGTGTGTGTGTGTGTGTGTGTGTGTGTGTGTGTGTGTGTGTGTGTGTGTGTGTGTGTGTGTGTGTGTGTGTGTGTGTGTGTGTGTGCGCGTGTTTGCGCATTAAAAGGCTCAGTGCAAATGTGATGCAATGTTTCCAATAAAGGATGCTGATAGTTAATGTCTTGTGTCCATAATGTTTGTACAGAACCAGACTGGGAACAGAACCCATGTAAATGACATGTGACACCATGACTGTCCAACATGACATAAGAATGAGTAGCAGAGTGCATATCTCCACCAGGCCGGGTTGGCTACATTATCAGTCTTTGATGGTTGAAGACTCATTTGCCAAAATGTAAAGTGGGCTGGTATAGCGCCACCATGAAAATATATACATAATGCAGGGATTGGCTTCCTCTGCCTATTGTCAGTGTGCAGAAGAAATGTGACTCTTTTCAATCTAGTAGTTTGCTAGATTAGCCACAGACAGAGAGACAGAAAACAGGCAGATGCTTGGCCTTCAGTCTGGCAGAGATACAAATCACTTCACCACTGAACACCATATTGTTGTTATTTGCACCACTTCATTCACAAACTGAACACTAAGTTAATAGCTAATGATTGAATACGAACACGTCTTGTTTTATAGTAGTTTGCACATATAACTTAGCATGAGATCACTTTGTCATATTATAGTGTTATATATTGTATAGGAGGATTGACATACTGTGTGTGTGGAGGTCCAGGTTCATCACTGAAGACAGGACCATGTCCTTTAGACGCGTCACTCTTCATAGACACACAGCTGGGTGTTGGAGACTCTGCTCTGTGGATGTGATGTTTGTCAGCTTCCTCCTTCTTGCTCTCCATGTTGCTCTTTATTAAACCTGTCAAGGTTACAGTCAATAAAATAGAGAGAGAGAGAGAGAGAGAGAGAGAGAGAGAGAGAGAGAGAGAGAGAGAGAGAGAGAGAGAGAGAGAGAGAGTTTAGTTGCCGACAACACATTTCTAGAACGGTGTCAGTAATATTTTCAATATCATTCTGTATTATCGATATGCCAATGACATAGGATGATATTATGAAATATTAACTGTGAGTCTGCTATGAGGCAACAATATCACCATCATAATGATGAGACTACAGTAGATGAACAACAATATCACCATCATAATGCTGAGACTACAGTAGATGAACAACAATATCAACATCATAATGATGAGACTGCAGTAGATGCAGATGCATGCAGTAGCTCTTGTCAACCAGCAGGGGTCCTACTAGACCACAGAGACACAGCTGTTGCAACAACAGAACTAACAGCTGGTCTGAGGTAGACGTTGGAATATCATGTTAATAATGCTATTAATTAAAAAACATTAAAAGGTATCTTCAGTGATTGTATTTCATTAATATTAAAATATAATTGGTACATTTTCCATTCATTCTCCTCATTAGAATGTGTGCTGACCATATAAGGACTTCCACCATGGCCCGTGTTACGGGCATAGCTAGATTTGGTTTTCAGAGGTGGCCAGCCAGTCCTCGACCAATCAGGGTAGAGTATGGCCGTAGTTATGTTATGATGTTTAGTTATGATGGTCAAAATAAATGTTTTGAGAACCACAGTCGCTCTGAATTAATAACGTCTGCTAAATGCCTAGAATCTAGGCATTTAGCAGACGTTATTAATTCAGAAAAAGTTTACAATCTAGGCCCTAGATTGTAAACTACTGAACTCATAAAATGCCACAATCTGGTAGTAAATCAGTATCATACATATCCTGAAGCTGGAGATGTAGGCCTAGCGATATTCAGTGATTGGGTCTAATGATCAAAACAAGAACATTTTAATGGTGTACAAAATCTATAAAAACTAAACATTTCCACGATGTAAGGCCAGTAAGTAAGTGGCAACTTTCAGTACCACTAAATACACCTTTAATAGACATATTTTTCATGATTGGATTGTTTTTATAGTAAAACTGTTCATCATAAAATATCTTACTACATTCACAAACATTAAATACTCAAAGTAAACCACACCCTACTGAAAACTACTTCACATGAGCAGCTTCCTCTAAATCACATGGTTTACAGTAACACAGCTGAAGAGTCAGACCATAGAGGAGAGGATACAGTCTAAATCACATGGTTTACAGTAACACAGCTGAAGAGTCAGACCATAGAGGAGAGGATAACGTCTCTGTGAATGTTGCAGATCTGGTCTGCAATGGAAACGCTGCTTGCATGCATGTGTATGTGTGTATAAATAACAGGATACAGTAGGCGGGCTGTAGACAGGATATCACTGTTAAATCACAATGGAAACGCTGTGTGTATGCATGTGTGTGTATAAATAACAGGATACAGTAGGCGGGCTGTAGACAGGATATCACTGTTAAATGACAATGGAAACCAAGCAGGTTTCAGAGGTTTAGAAAGACCGCAGAGAGCAAAGCTGACGTGGGTTTACCTAACCGTCATAAAATGTCATAAATTAATCACCCCAAATCCACTTTGGGTTGATTATTTATTTCACTTCTACTTTCTGTAGAAGTGAAAACATCACAACTGTCCCTTAATGCTTAATGTAAAAAAATAAATATCATTAAAAACCCTAGGATGCATGAGTGGGGTCAAAAATGACCCCAGGGGTTGTTATTCTTCAATATCTTTAAAATTAAAAGTTTAAATATTTTCATATTCCAGGTATTCCTCATAAAACATGTTTGTGACATGAGGCCATTTGCATTTTTATCATTCCTTTCATTAATTTTAAGAAATTGCAGTTTTTGTATCACTACCCCACTCTTCCATGAGTGGGGTCAAAAATGACCCCAATTAAAATCAATGCATTTTTGCAATAAACTACTTCGCTCTCACACATAACTCTGACATACTTTTGCCTAGCAACGTGTTTTCAACTTTAAAACGCTCACACGACTTGGCACTTTTTCCGGCCAATAGGGACGAGCTGTAATTGTTGAAGCCCCGTCCCCCCCCTGTCTTCCTATTGGCTGGGCTTTAAACATCCATAACTCCAGTTCGCAGCATGGTACCGTCTCGAAATTTGGTGTCTGGACTTAGACCGCCATAGGGATGAGTTGCAATTGTTGAAGCCACGCCCCCTCTTCCCTCCTATTGGCTGGGCTTTAAACATCCATAACTCCAGTTTGCAGCATTGTATACAGTCTCGAAAATTGGTGTCTGGACTTAGATGGCCAATATGGACGAGCTGTAATTGTTGAAGCCCCGCCCCCTCTTACAAGTCTGTTGTTTCCACCCGCCCTGACGGTCGCTTACTGGTAATAGTAGTAATAGTAGTAATAAAAGTAGTAATAGTGTAATAGTAGAAGTAATAGTAGTAATAATAGATGCGACCGTAGATTGCAAGTATGTGAACGGTCAAAGCTTGTCCATATGTATGTATGTATCTCTGTCACGCCTGACACTGTGCATGGGTCTATGGGTTTGTCGTTCTGACATCAAGCTCTGATGTCACTGTGATGTCGGGGGAACCACTCTAACAGAATGGGTTTGCCGCTCTGACATCACGCTCTGGCTTCACTATGATGTCAAACTAACAGAATCCCTTTTATGCCCATACATGGAGTTCCCTGAAGTCATTAATATTAAGCCCATATCTAACAGGACTTCATATGGGAATACCCATATATGGAGACCACATCGTCCACATACAACACTAACAGAATCCATATATGGCCAAGACATAAGGCCAAGACATCCCATATCTGTGTGGCAGGTTCTACAGACAGGGATCTCCATGTATGGGCATAAAAACGTTTAGTGTGACATCACAGTGAAGCCAGAGCGGCAAACACATTCTGTTAGAGTGGTTCCCCTGACATCACATTGACATCAGAGCATGATGTCAGAGCGACAAACCCATAGAACCACAGTGCCAGGCGTGACAGAGAGACATACAGTACGTATACATACATACATACATACCTACCTACAAGCTGTGACCGTTCACATACTAAACTTGCGACCTACGGTCCTAACTATTATTACTGATATCACTACTATTACTATTACTACTACTATTACTACTATTACCAGTAAGACTCCCTAATCGGGAGGTAAGCGACCGTCAGGTCACATGTTGATGAGATGAGTGTAGACATAGTGTGTACCGATTTGCGTGATTTTAGGGTAAAAATTGTAGGAGCTATGTGTCCAAATACTACTATTACTATTACTACTACTATTACTACTATTACTACTATTGCCAGTAAGACACCCTAAGGGCGAGAAGTGACCGTCAGGGCGGGTGGAAACAACAGACTTGTCAGAGGGGGTGGGGCTTCAACAATTACAGCTCGTCCATATTGGCTGTCTAAGTCCAGACACCAAGTTACGAAACGGTACCATGCTGCAAAATGGAGTTATGGCTGTTTATAGCCAAGCCAATAGGAGGCAAGAGGGGGCGGGGCTTCAACAATTGCAGCTCATCCCTATGGTGGATTAAGTCCAGACACCAAGTTTCAAGACGGTACCATGCTGCGAACTGGAGTTATGGCTGTTTAAAGCCCAGCCAATAGGAAGACAGGGGGGGGCGGGGCTTCAACAATTACAGCTCGTCCCTATTGGCCGGAAAAAGTGCCAAGTCGTGTGAGCGTTTTAATGTTGAAATCACGTTGCTACGCAAAAGTATGTCAGAGTTACGTGTGAGAGAAAAGTGTGAGAGCAAAGTGTGACAGCTGCTGCATGCGTTTAGTAGACAGAGGGGGCGGGGCTTCAACAATTACAGCTTGTCCCTATTGGCAGAAAAAAGGCCCAAGTCGTGTGAGTGTTTTAAAGTTGAAATCACGTTGCTAGGCAAAAGTATGGCAGAGTTACGTGTGAGAGCAAGTCGTTTATTGCAAAAATACATTGATTTTAATTGGGGTCGTTTTTGACCCCACTCATGGAAGAGTGTAGGTATTGGTTGGTCATGCATCCAAGGGTTTAAAAAAAAAAAAAAAAAAAAAAAAAAACAGATCTACAAGCTCACAGCGACATGTTAAATTGACTTGTAGATTGGCTATTTTCACAGATTTCATAATTGTAGGGTTAGAGTTGATAAGCTGATGTTGATGCTTTATTAACTCATTTAGCTGAGGACCCTAAGGACCCCTAGGGGTCCCCAGACCCTACATTGAGAACCAGCTGACCGTGTCTTAAAGCTAAAATCTGACTTTGGGATTTCCACTTCTTGAAAAGTGATCTGACGCAGTGCACATATTTCAGATAGCATACTACAAAGGCCAGTTGAAGCCCTATAACCCTATAAATGCATAATTCATAAAATATGGAATGCTAAAAGATGGAGCAAGTAAAATGTAATTAATCTATTAATGGAAGTCTTTGGGGGTAGAAAATACATTTAATGAAGCGTCAGTGTTAGTTTATGAAGGACATGGGAGTCAAGTCACTATCATACCTCATTAACATATCTGCTGGTCATTATGTCACATGACTGCCATACTCCAATCAAAGCTCTCAATCAGTAGGGAAGGCTCCTGCCAACTAAAGTATGACATTGTTGTATCTTGTTTTATCATGTGATAGAGTATTTACACCTTACACCTCAATGATGTATTCTGGTCACAATAAAAGCCAGTCACACACAAAATTACATCCATGCCTTATACGACACCACATCACTTTGGTCACACATCGATTTAGAATGGTCTTATACTGTATGCTTATTCTGCTGTGTCTAATATGTTGGTTCATCATTAACACCACAGAGAGAGAGAGAGAGAGAGAGAGAGAGAGAGAGAGAGAGAGAGAGAGAGAGAGAGAGAGAGAGAGAGAGAGAGAGAGAGAGATGTGAGCGCGGGTAAAAACCAGAAGTTAAGAAGTTTTCATAGTTTGTATTAAATTCAACCAAACTTTTATAGACGATACCAACTGGTTCTTGTATGAAGCATAAACACACTTACCCTACAGCAACCTTTAGAAGAGCAGACTAGAGGCATTCATTCTGTATAAAACACACTTTATAAAACCTTTTATCTGTCGTCATAAAATGGCGTTCAGACGGTTCAGATCTCCGCTCCGTTGTGACAAGATGGCTGTCTGTCACCAGTGATGTCACAGCCATTCAGACTGTGTGTGTGTGTTGGGGGCGGGGGGGAATTGTATGTATTTATCTATTTATTTAAAGATTTTTTTTTTACTGTACCGTTTTTTTTTTTCTTTTCTTTTTAAGCAAATGCACTTCCATGGTCATTTTATATTATGAGCAACATATAGGCTATACGTACTTGTACTACTTGTGCCACAGATCATACCTGAATATTTCAACCTCCCTCCATACGTTTGGTATTGGTTTCTTCTAAAACAGAAGTTCAGTTTGAGCACAGCACTCTGTGACTTATCCATGACAGACAGACAGAATGACAGGAAGCACATTGAAGTTCCAGGAAACCACCACTCCATGTTACCATGACGACGGGAGGACCACAAGTTGCAATTCCTCATTTCATCCATGCTGTTTATAACATGGTATAAAGTTATAAATGACAACACACAGAAATACTAGTACTGTATGTGGGGAGGAATTAACTGGCAGAACCACTAAAGTGGATACAGCTAATTAGTGACTCTAAATACAAATGATACAAAAAAGAAAGGAGTCTTTAAAAGACAATGCCAAACTAAATTACATCTAGGCTATTTTTCCTACTTCTATCGCTCTCCATTCCGACATGCTGCCATTCTGACATTGACCTCTGATTGTCTGAATGGCAGCACTTCCATAGAGGTTAGGGTTAGGGTCTGAATGAGAGGATGTCTGAATGGAAACACTTCCATAGAGGTTAGGGTCTGAATGAGGGATGTCTGAATGGAAACACTTCCATAGAGGTTAGGGTCTGAATGAGGGATGTCTGAATGGAAACACTTCCATAGAGGTTATAGGGTCTGAATGAGAGGATGTCTGAATGGAAACACTTCCATAGAGGTTATAGGGTCTGAATGAGGGGATGTCTGAATGGAAACACTTCCATAGAGGTTATAGGGTCTGAATGAGAGGATGTCTGAATGGAAACACTTCCATAGAGGTTATAGGGTCTGAATGAGGGGATGTCTGAATGGAAACACTTCCATAGAGGTTATAGGGTCTGAATGAGAGGATGTCTGAATGGAAACACTTCCATAGAGGTTATAGGGTCTGAATGAGAGGATGTCTGAATGGAAACACTTCCATAGAGGTTATAGGGTCTGAATGAGGGGATGTCTGAATGGAAACACTTCCATAGAGGTTATAGGGTCTGAATGAGGGGATGTCTGAATGGAAACACTTCCATAGAGGTTATAGGGTCTGAATGAGGGATGTCTGAATGGAAACACTTCCATAGAGGTTAGGGTCTGAATGAGGGATGTCTGAATGGAAACACTTCCATAGAGGTTAGGGTTAGGGTCTGAATGAGAGGATGTCTGAATGGAAACACTTCCATAGAGGTTATAGGGTCTGAATGAGGGGATGTCTGAATGGAAACACTTCCATAGAGGTTATAGGGTCTGAATGAGAGGATGTCTGAATGGAAACACTTCCATAGAGGTTAGGGTCTGAATGAGGGATGTCTGAATGGAAACACTTCCATAGAGGTTAGGGTCTGAATGAGGGATGTCTGAATGGAAACACTTCCATAGAGGTTATAGGGTCTGAATGAGAGGATGTCTGAATGGAAACACTTCCATAGAGGTTAGGGTCTGAATGAGGGGATGTCTGAATGGAAACACTTCCATAGAGGTTATAGGGTCTGAATGAGAGGATGTCTGAATGGAAACACTTCCATAGAGGTTAGGGTCTGAATGAGGGATGTCTGAATGGAAACACTTCCATAGAGGTTAGGGTCTGAATGAGGGATGTCTGAATGGAAACACTTCCATAGAGGTTATAGGGTCTGAATGAGAGGATGTCTGAATGGAAACACTTCCATAGAGGTTATAGGGTCTGAATGAGGGATGTCTGAATGGAAACACTTCCATAGAGGTTATAGGGTCTGAATGAGGGGATGTCTGAATGGAAACACTTCCATAGAGGTTATAGGGTCTGAATGAGGGATGTCTGAATGGAAACACTTCCATAGAGGTTAGGGTCTGAATGAGAGGATGTCTGAATGGAAACACTTCCATAGAGGTTATAGGGTCTGAATGAGAGGATGTCTGAATGGAAACACTTCCATAGAGGTTATAGGGTCTGAATGAGAGGATGTCTGAATGGAAACACTTCCATAGAGGTTATAGGGTCTGAATGAGGGATGTCTGAATGGAAACACTTCCATAGAGGTTATAGGGTCTGAATGAGAGGATGTCTGAATGGAAACACTTCCATAGAGGTTATAGGGTCTGAATGAGGGATGTCTGAATGGAAACACTTCCATAGAGGTTATAGGGTCTGAATGAGGGATGTCTGAATGGAAACACTTCCATAGAGGTTAGGGTCTGAATGAGGGGATGTCTGAATGGAAACACTTCCATAGAGGTTAGGGTCTGAATGAGGGATGTCTGAATGGAAACACTTCCATAGAGGTTATAGGGTCTGAATGAGAGGATGTCTGAATGGAAACACTTCCATAGAGGTTATAGGGTCTGAATGAGGGGATGTCTGAATGGAAACACTTCCATAGAGGTTATAGGGTCTGAATGAGGGATGTCTGAATGGAAACACTTCCATAGAGGTTATAGGGTCTGAATGAGGGGATGTCTGAATGGAAACACTTCCATAGAGGTTAGGGTCTAAATGAGGGGATGTCTGAATGGAAACACTTCCATAGAGGTTATAGGGTCTGAATGAGGGATGTCTGAATGGCAGAACCCGGCAGAACCCAGCAGCTCTCATAGCGTAGAGTGGAGCCCATAATCCTATAACTTTTACACTATTTGTTGCAGACAAAGTGTTTTTCTTTCTATCAATGTTTTAGAAGCAGCTTCAGTTTGTATGCTCCACATTCTGTATCTGGAACAAACTTCCAGAAACGTGCAGGTCTCAACTCAACTCTCTCTAAATAAAGCTGAATACGATTCTTCACATCTGCCTTTCACTGAGGATTTTGGTTTTTGATTTGTTTCTTGTGCTGCATGTGATTGTATATAGTGTAAGTGTATGTAAGTGTTCTTGCCTATTTTGTTTACTTTATTTTGATACTTCTGTCGCTTTATTTAGGCATTTCCGGGTTTATTTTAGTACTTCCCCTTGCCGATCAGAGCTCCTATATTTGCCGCATGCACAGCACAGCCCACTCATTCAGACGCACACAGTTACAATCAGAGTGCCGCGCTGCGAGCTTGTAGATCTGCTATTTTTGAAGTCGTGGAAAATGTGTGCAAATCTTTGAATATATGTATTCTGTAACTCAAATTTTGCTTCTGGGGGGGGGCTGGAACTCAATATTTGGAGATGGGGGTCCGTGGCCAAATACATACCATTCTGGGGGTCCTTCACATGAAAAGGTTTTAGCTGATTTTCATGATTTTTCAAAAATAGCAGATCTACAAGCTCGCAGCGCGGCACTCGGTGCCGCGCTGTGAGCTTGTATATCTGCTATTTTTCAATAGTTAAAGCACAGGGGCCCCACAGTGAAACATTGTACCCAGGGCCCAGAATGTGGTGCGACACCCCTGCACGACGGCTGTTGTTGATTGACAGTCACTCTGTGGGATCACTTCCCTGTCATTCCTCACAGCCACACCTACACCTAGCCTCGTAGATGGGAGGAGTCCGTTTACTAGGCTAACCTACACCTGCTACACACAGAGCAGTGCTGCTTTCATGTCATAGGGTCTGCTTGCTAGTGCCTGCTATACAGTGTTGGGGAAGTTAAAGTTACATGTAACTGAGTTACGTAACTAAGTTACATTTTGCTGTAACTTGCTGGTAACTGAGTTACATTTATATTTTTATAACTCGTCAATAACTAAGATACTTTTTGGGTAATTTTTGGCTCAAGTTACAAAAGTTATAATTTTATAAAGTTTTGTTAAGATTGACGATCAAATGTCGAGATCATATTTATTTTTATTGGTTTACTTTATTTTAGGAACACAGTTGTTTACTAAAGAAAATGTCAACCTTTTTGAAATAAAACATAAAACTCAGTTGAGAGGCATATTTCTGCTGGCATGTGACTTTTTTTGTAGGATATTATATTTTGTTTCATGTACACCAAATGTAGGCTACATTCTCAATTTAACGCTGAAAAAAAAGTAACTTGAAGTAACTCAGTTACTTTTTCTATGTAACTTGAAACTTTATAAGTTACATTTCTCCAGGGGTATAACTTTAACTTGATCAAGTTACTGCCATGGTGAGTTACTTGTAACTGTACAAGTTACGCTTTCAAAGTAACTTCCCCAACACTGCTGCTATATTTGCTTCAACATACAATGGCCTCGTGCAGGAACAAAACAGCTAACCTACAAGTCCACACCACGTTATATCAGCGGTGCGTTGTGGGCTTGCAGATCGACTGGGGCGGAGCTAACTCAACTAAATGTTGTCGTCATAGACAGACGAGTGAAGAGAGCAGGCAGTGAGTCTGGAGTGAAACCAGTGAGTGACAGAGAGCAGCAGAGAACAGAGAAGCTGCTTACAGCTCCTTTACATTACAGATGGACAAATATTACATTACATTTTCACTGTTGTCATAATTATTACAGTTTCTTAAATGTTTCTTTCAAGAGAAGCTCATGGAGGGAACTTTAAGGAAGAGAGGAGAGCAGTCTTTTCCTGCCTCTCCTCTGTCTGCAGCTGAAACAACGGTGTCGGGTGTCACTAACATACACAGAGCAAAACACATTCAACGTATAACTGTCTTTCTCTGTGTGCAGTCAGTGTGCATGCCGTGGCCACACACTCAATTATTATTAGATACAATTATTATATATATTATTTTAACATTTTGACAGTTCTCCTTTTTACAACTATGCCTAAACCTAACCTTAAAGGAGTATTTCAACCCTAACATGATTTTTTTCCCCTATCGATTACCCATGGAGACTTGAGTTCAATAATATGTTTTAGTTTTTGTCACATTCCTAAGCCAATAATTAGATTATACTAAATGTAATCCCATTGATTCCGGATGGAGACCCAAATGCATTTGTGTCTACAAAGAGTCTCCTCAAATCATTGCATTCAGAATGCGACAAAAACAAAATACTGACCTAGCGGTCCGGGTCACCTAGGCTCTAATGTAGCCTGACAGTGTGTTGCAGGTTCGAGTCCCGTTCCAGACAACCTTTGTCTCTCCTCGTCTCTCATTCTCCCTCTTTCCTGTCTATCTTTACTGAACTATTATTAATATTATTATATTAATATTAACTCTTTCCTGTCTACACTGAAAACTATTATTAATATTATTATATTAATATTAACTCTTTCCTGTCTACAATGAAAACTATTATTAAAGACAGAAAAAACACACAGACCTGACTCTGCACTACGTGTTTCCCCTCTACACCAAATATATATAGCAGATCTAAAAGCTCATCATGGGGCTCTATTATGATCCAGGTCTTATGCCTTATGCCTTAACTTCTTTGCCTTTTTCTACTATTTTAAAAAACATTTTTAAATACTTCAAATGCTGATCTACATCTGCACGTTATGAGCTTGCAGATCAGCTATTTGAAATATTAAAAAAATGTCTATATAGTAAAAAAAAAAGGCAAAGAAGTTAAGGCATAAGGCATAAGACCTGGATCATAATAGAGCCCAGTCACAACACCACACGTTTCCCCTCCAGAATAGGGTCTCAGATGGTGTTAACATTCCTAGGCCAATAATTTGATGACCAGCAGTGGTTCCCTATGGAGACACAAAGAGTCTGCTTTGTTCCCTATGGAGACACAAAGAGTCTGCTTTGTTCCCTATGGAGACACAAAGAGGAGACACAAAGAGCCTGCTTTGTTCCCTATGGAGACACAAAGAGCCTGCTTTGTTCCCTATGGAGACACAAAGAGCCTGCTTTGTTCCCTATGGAGACACAAAGAGCCTGCTTTGTTCCCTATGGAGAAACAAAGGCCTGCTTTGTTCCCTATGGAGACACAAAGGGTCTGCTTTGTTCCCTATGGAGACACAAAGAGCCTGCTTTGTTCCCTATGGAGACACAAAGAGCCTGCTGTGTTCCCTATGGAGACACAAAGAGCCTGCTTTGTTCCCTATGGAGACACAAAGAGCCTGCTTTGTTCCCTATGGAGAAACAAAGGGTCTGCTTTGTTCCCTATGGAGAAACAAAGGGTCTGCTTTGTTCCCTATGGAGACACAAAGAGTCTGCTTTGTTCCCTGTGGAGACACAAAGAGCCTGCTTTGTTCCCTATGGAGACACAAAGAGCCTGCTTTGTTCCCTATGGAGACACAAAGAGCCTGCTTTGTTCTCTATGGAGACAGAAAGAGCCTGCTTTGTTCCCTATGGAGAAACAAAGAGCCTGCTTTGTTCTCTATGGAGACACAAAGAGCCTGCTTTGTTCCCTATGGAGACACAAAGAGCCTGCTTTGTTCCCTATGGAGACACAAAGAGTGCTTTGTTCCCTATGGAGACACAAAGAGCCTGCTTTGTTCCCTATGGAGACACAAATAACCTGCTTTGTTCCCTATTGAGACACAAAGAGCCTGCTTTGTTCCCTATGGAGACACAAAGAGCCTGCTTTGTTCCCTATGGAGACACAAAGAGCCTGCAAAGAGTCTGCTTTGTTCCCTATAGAGACACAAAGAGCCTGCAAAGAGTCTGATTTGTTCCCTATAGAGACACAAAGAGCCTCCTCAAATTATTGTCGCTGGAATGCGATAAAAACAAACAAAGACAAATGTCCATGAATACATTCTCCATGGGGTGAGGAATGGATAGGAAAAAACATAATTCTGGGGGTGAAAAATCCATTTAACACGGTAGTGATTAAAATCACTTACCCTGCAACAATCTTTACGCTTTGGACTCCATTTTGTTTTGCCAAGTAAAACGGATCAGACTCTTCAGGTGAATCAAACTAAATGGAGTCCAGTATCTTCAGGTGAATCAAACTAAATGGAGTCCAGTATCTTCAGGTGAATCAAACTAAATGGAGTCCAGTATCTTCAGGTGAATCAAACTAAATGGAGTCCAGTCTCTTCAGGTGAATCAAACTAAATGGAACTAAATGGAGTCCAGTCTCTTCAGGTGAATCAAACTAAATAAAGTCCAGTCTTTTCAGGTGAATCAAACTAAATGGAGTCCAGTCTCTTCAGGTGAATCAAACTAAATGGAGTCCAGTATCTTCAGGTGAATCAAACTAAATGGAGTCCAGTCTCTTCAGGTGAATCAAACTAAATGGAGTCCAGACTCTTCAGGTGAATCAAACTAAATGGAGTCCATTCTCTTCAGGTGAATCAAACTAAATGGAGTCCAGTCTCTTCAGGTGAATCAAACTAAATAAAGTCCAGTCTTTTCTGGTGAAGGTGTATCAACTCACTAACAGTTGTGTGTTGTTCTCAATCCTAGAGGACGGACTGCCCCGCCCCCATTATGAAACAATGTGGTACATTGACCTGCAGCCATATCACACGCACGCACGCACGCACGCACGCACGCACGCACGCACGCACGCACGCACGCACGCACGCACGCACGCACGCACGCACGCACGCACGCACGCACGCACGCACGCACGCACACACACACACACACACACACACACACACACACACACACACACACACACACACACACACACACACACACACACACACACACACACACACACACACACACACACACACACACACACACACACACGGTCAATGTTTAACCATATTGTGTGACTGGTAAGATAAGACACCATGCTTGTTCTCTCTCAGTGATATATGGGTAGAAACAGAGCCAACCTGCAAAGCAAGTTTCAGGGTTCCATTCCAAGCCCCGCTATGTGTCACCATGTCTATGAATTATCTGACCCTCTAACTGTGTAGAGGTCACCTGGGTGGAGCTAAATATTTCCCCAGCAGGATCAACTAGATCTAATCATAATGAATGGGTGGGGGGTGTCTACATTTCAATGTTTTAAAGACAAATTCTTATACAGAATAATGGAGTGTTGGTCTGAATGAATCAGTCAGTTCAGAAAAAGCTGGTCCCATCCTATTTTACAGTACACTTTAAGACATAATAAGACAGAATATATATAATCTTTATTCAGGAAACACACAGGGGGTCCATATCAAAAACACCAATGACAACAACAGCAACAATACATTATACAAAAATACATAAAATACATAAAAGGCACATAACAACCATATGCTGTCAGTGCGCAACAAAAAGACTTCTGCGCCAATGGCGCCACAGACTTGAGCTATACCTAAGAGAGCTTTTAGTAGGGTCTGTTAGCTTCATTAGAATATCATTCTCAGATTCATTCAACCGACACATGAATCTGTACATCAAGTTTCTTAGTAGGGCTTTAAAAGTAGGTAACTGCAGGCTAACAAATAATTGGCTGGCGCTGTGCCATCTAGGCACACGCAATAACAGCCGCAGAGCATCATTGTAGGCTACATTCAGTCGCTGTAAGGATTTAGCCATGTACCTGCCCCACAGGTGAGCAGTGTATAAGGGTAAAGCCATAATAAGAAATAATGTGGTGGTAATTAGAGCTAATATATTTTATTAGACAGAAACAAAGACAGAATAGTAGAAAGAGCAAATACATTCTCTGGCACCGGCACCTGCCGCGGAACTGCAGCGACAGACACTGCCACACGACTGGCAGTTCGACCAGCAGTCGCACTGCATCACTGGCGATAGGACCAGCATTCCCGCCGCACGGACCAGCAGGTCCCGTAGAGGTAAACTTCCTGTCCGTGTGGTGGTGGCTGCAGCGGCTGTTACCAGCGATGCCGGTCCTACCTACCGTTCCGTGCGGCAGCCGCCAGGCCTACTGCCGGGACTGCTTTATTATCTTATAAAATAATATTAGTTCTAATTACCAACACATTATTTCTTATTATGGCTTTATTCTGTCTTATTATGTCTTATTATGTCTTAATGTGTACTGTAGAATAGGATGGGACCAAAAGGTATGGCAACATGACTGGTGTCTTGCACACGCGTGAAGCACCAGTCATGTTGCCATACCTTAGCAACAGGTATGATACATTTTTTCCCCTGTTTCTACGGTTTCTTGGGCTGGATATGGCAGCCTGGAACGGTTGTTCAAGTGCAGCTATACAGGAGTGTATAAAACAGAACAGACAATATGGTATGTCTTTAAACTAAACAGGAGTTTCTCCAGTTTGACGAAATCAGGAGAGAAAGACAAACACAAGTGTGTGCTGTAACAACACCATCCCCACCCTGTGTGTGTGTGTGTGTGTGTGTGTGTGTGTGTGTGTGTGTGTGTGTGTGTGTGTGTGTGTGTGTGTGTGTGTGTGTGTGTGTGTGTCCAAGGCGCTTTACAGAGATTGTGCATTACATTACCATTCACACACTGACACACATTCACACACACACACACACACACACACACACACACACACACACACACACACACACACACACACACACACACACACACACACACACACACACACACACACACACACACACACACACACACACACACACACACACTCATCACATTCACCCATTCACATAAACATTCATTACATTCTCACACACACACACACACACAGACACAGACACAGACACACACCCACACACCCACACACACACACACACACACACACACACACACACACACACACACACACACACACACACACACACACCTAAACGTCCTCAAGTGCTCTTGGCATGGTGCCAGACTGCACCCATCTCTCTCTGTGAGTCAAACCAGTCCAACAGCAACAGACCAGAGACAAACACACAGAAAGACAGGACCAAACACACAGAGACAAACACACAGAAAGACAGGACCAAACACACAGAGACAAACACACAGAAAGACAGGACCAAACACACAGAGACAAACACACAGAAAGACAGGACCAAACACACAGAGACAAACACACAGAAAGACAAGACCAAACACACAGAGACAAACACACAGAAAGACAGGACCAACCACACAGAAAGACAGGACCAAACACACAGAAAGACAGGACCAAACACACAGAAACAAACACACAGAAAGACAGGACCAAACACAACTCTCTCTAAGGCCTCCTATGCATGACATGGATTCTTGTATAAAAACATTTACTGCAAAAGTGGTGAAATTGATATAAAGCTGAACCCAAACTACAAATAGGCCTTGGAGGGTGATCACTGAGTGAGAAAATCCTAGTCCACTCACATCTACAGTTTATACAAATTACATCCTGTAAGATGAGGGATGTCCTTTAAGCCTTGGTTCTCTAACCTTTAGATGCCAAGGACCCCCAAATGTATGTTTGGCCGAGGAACCCCCAGAACAGGACAGGGACCCCCAGAAGAGAGCATTTGTGTTAAACAATTTTCACAATTATTTTAAATATTCTAAACATTTTCGATATATATATATATATATATATATATATATATATATATATATATATTTCTTTTCAAATATTTTCAAACACCTACAAGCTGTGAGCTTGTAGATCTGCTATTTTTGAATAGCCAACATAACAATGGATAAAGTGGTTCAATTGATTATGATGCTATGTTAACTACTTTTCCTGGGGACCCTCCCAAGGACCCCTGGGGGTCCCCAGACCTCACTTTGAGAACCAATGGCTTAGAACATCATGTTATGCCATATACAGAGCCACAATAATTGTAACCTATTGTATAATTCACAAATAGCAGATGTACAAGCTCACAGCACATCACAAGCTTGTACATGTGCTATTTTCTAAGTATTTTGAAGAACAAAAAACATGCACAAACAAGCAAACTACATGATGCTGCACTTAGATGCCACCCCGTGGTCACATTGGGTAACTACACTTCAGTGATCACAACAATAATCAGTCAATGATGAAAGTCATGCAAACACCAACACACTGACTGAACTGAGACGGTTGGTTCTGGAGAATGAATAAATAGAAACACATGGACCTGTAAGGGTCCATTTAGAACCCACTGGAGGAACCCCGGGGGTCCCTTTGAGAAACACCGTACTGAGCTCATTTCCTATGTTCCCCAGGTTCTATGTTCCCTATTTACCCCCGCAAAAAAAGGTTCTATGTTCCCCAGGTTCTATGTTCCCCACTTACCCCCACCTACTGAATGAAAAATACACGTACCCCTGGGTACTTTGAGAACCACTGGCCTTGCGTATAGTTTATAGAGAAAAGAATGAAAACAAACGTGCCTCGATCTTGCAAGTTCAAGAGAATAATTTATTAGATCAACGTTTGGGTCATGAGACCTTCCCCTTTCTTGTGTTGTGTTAATAGGACATTATTTTGACCATGTTATGTTCCTGTGGTCTTTTAGGACACCTACAGGTTGACAAAGGTACTGCATTAAACAGGCTGATGTTAAATCCATGCTGGAACATTGGAACATTAATGTTCTTTTACATGTTTGGACAATATACAGTATTATAATACAGTATGACGTTGTATGACATCATGTATTGATCATTGTGTTTATGGCAGAAGAATAGCACAGAGTTTACTGATGACAGTACAATATAATATCTTAGTATTCTGTAATATTGCATACTTTTGAATGACAGTAATTATGGCAGGATTGAAAAAGGATTGAAAAAAGCTGGTAAGATGAGTTTGGTGTCTTAGTGGCGCTCAAACAGTTTCATGTCAAGGACATTTTCAATATATCTACACAAGGAACCATTTAGTAAAATATTAATGGTATTGTTGATAGAGCATCAAATAATGTCCTATTATTAACGTCATAATGCATTTATTAATCACAGACTGAGACAAAGATTTAATTAAAGTTCACATCTATTAAGCGAACTACAGAGTACGATTAGTGAACTGTAGAATAATTACATTCGCTGATTGGGGAGTGGTGACCGCTGTGGTGCATCTGTAAGAATGCAAGAGAGGCTTCTTCTTCTCTTTAAGTAGTTTTATTCCAAACAAAAAGGTTCACAAAAGGGTGCTTGAACGCAGTCCCAAATTTGCATATAAGGAAAATAAAGTCTCTTATGTAATGTTATCCAAAAACACAAGAATAATGTCCAAACAGGTGAAAAACTGCTCCTCACTCATCTAAACAGCTCCTCACTCTCTGAATGCTGCAGACAAACTGAGCTGAACTAGCAGCAACCCCCACACTCCAGGACACACCTGGCACCTGCAATTAGCTGCCAATCCCTCTCTCTAGGCTGAAACACAAATTATCAATAATCAATAATCAATCAAGTAATTAAATAGAATGTCCTTCATCACAATTAGGATGTTTACAAAGTATTTTATTTTATGAAAATAGAAAAAGTTCATATCAATCAGGCACAGTCAGATACATATAAAAAGCCATAAGTGTTTAAAATAGGTTGTTCTTACATAAATAATTAGTTCTTGGTCTTCAGCAGCCAAGAACTCTTTGGTCCAAACGAGAAACATCCACAACTACTGAACACTTCTAGGAGTGACTCCATCATTACATTTTAGTTGCTGATTCATTATCATACAAACAATGATATCAACAACAATAATATTGGCCTTGAACGTTGACACAAGAATAGAAGAATATTTTTATGCTTTTATGCTTTGTTACCAAACATTGCACAAGAAGAAAGACATGATGACTTAAATACACAAATTAATGACAATGACAATGTCCGTTAACAATAATCTTAATACATCATTTGTAGGGCAATATTACGTTTTTAATACTTTAAATATGCTTTTATAGTGCAAATAGTTTATAGTGCAAGTGAGCTTGTGACCTTGTGGACTTTTAGAAACCAATTTTGACCAAAACCAATTTTAAACAAAACCAATGTTGTTTTATTGTTGTTGTTAGATTAATTCATACAGATGAAGGGAAAGGATTCTGAGGAATATGTAAAATAATTGTGATTATCTTATAGTGATCAGTGTCTTTAAGAGATAACCTCGCGTCACCTGGCTTTCTGGGGAAAGCCTGGTATTCGTTTACTAAAAAGGTCGGTTGATCCGGTCTAGACCGGATGATATCCTACGTTATTTTGTAGTAAAAACGGACTACATTTTGGCCGGAACTACCAAACCGGAATCAGTTTTAACCCAAAACTAAATTACTTGTGCATGCGCTAACTACTTGCGCTTGCGATGACAGGGTTAAAACTGATTCCAGTAGGCAGGCTTTGTAATACATTAATCTCAATTAATCACATTTTAATCACACAATGATATTTGACATACCTGGAAACAGTGCGATTTTTTTATATATAACTATATATACCTTCGACTTTCGACTTTCTCTGGTGGGAGTTGACTTGTGTAATGAAGTCGACAGAGTCGACTTGTCGACTTTTTCGTTATGCCCTAGTGTGGACAAGACAAATCTTGGCTCTGAGAGGCTAAATCTCATAATGGTGGTCCGTGGCTCAAATGCAGAACAATGAATGGACCTTGTGTGAGGGGGAGATAGCGATGCCTTGCCTGATGTGATGTGTGTGCGGGGGGTGTTTAATAAAACGTGAGAATGACACAACTGTCCTTTTTTATGATCCCATTCATTTTATTACAGTTTTTAGAGGTGTTTCTGCAGGCTTTGTATAACATAGTTGCTCAACGTATGTACATCAGTACAGGTGGCATTTTTTTTTGTTGAAAATAGCAGATCTACATGCTCACAACGCCTCACAACGTGATTTCTGCCTCTATATATCTGACAATTTTGACAATGTTTAATTTGTCATTTTGGAGGTATTAAAAAGTCCTTAAATTGTCACTTTAGAAATGTGCAGATAACCTCTATACACTTAAACTTTATGTTGGTTTGTTTACGGTTGAGTGAGAAAACAATGTTTCACCTTAAGCTAATCATCTGGGGACCCCCAAAATAATTGGTGGGTCCTGTGTGATGTGATGCCGTCATCATTTTACTGAGTCGAGTCGACTTGCAAAAATCACAGTTCGTTAATGCCCTAGTTCAAGATCCATAAATTAATTGTGAAAAAATACAATAATTCATCCATTGATGTGAATAATACATGTGCTCTTACTCTTAGTTTTACTTTAAGTACATTTAAAAACATGAACTCTTGAATACTTACATTTAAAATCAATTTTACTCTTACTCAAGTAACATTTTGACTGAGCTACTTTTACTTGTTGTGTGTCTGACTGTACTCTTACTCAGGTACTGGGGTTGAGTAGGCCAGTGGCGTCAGTTCCGAAAAAGCTAAGGTATGGCAAAATGACTGGTCTCTTGAAGACACCAGTCATGTTGCCATACCTTAGCAACAGGCATGATACATTCATTTTAAGAAGTAAATTTTTTCCCCCCGTTTCTATGGTTTCTTGGACTGGATATGGCAGTCTGGAACGGTTGTTCAAGTGCATTGCACCTGTGCAGCTGACCTGCGGAACCTGGGAATATACCATTGTGTCAAGATGGGGAGAATAAAAGTGTGGAGAATATAATTATAATACCTTGTAAACTCATTCCCTGTCTCCCCCGATAGTCCCGAGAAATTTTAAATGTCGTTCTCTGCCAGGCCCGATAGTCCAGAGAATTTGCTTTTATATAATGTAATGTTTAATTACACTCTTCCCCAGCCCGTGACAAAGTTTGAGCCTTCTATCATAAAGGGAACCAACAATATCACTCATCAAAGTGAAAACAAGAGTGTAATAATGTATAAATCTCAATAAAAATGAATAAAACTCTCAATAAACCACAGTGAATGCATTTAGCGTGGCAGCCCGCAGCCCGCAGAGTGCAATCAGCGGCACACTGGGCACACGCATGTAGAGGGATGTGGGGCAGGGATGTGCAGAGAATATTTAGAGAGGCAGGGGCTGACATTTCTAAAGGGGCCTTTTGGTGGACAATTCTATTGAATGCAGCCCTCAGGGGCAGGGGCTCAAGCCCCCTTTGATGTCTATGTGTGTACATGCCTGGTGCAGGGGCTAGCTGAAGCGAAACGGAGCAGCTGGATCTGAGACCATTCTCCACAAATCAAACAAAATCCAGTAAAATGTTCAATTGGAAAGCCATGAACTGCCACACAACACACGGCTCCGTACCCCCCAAAGTCTCCACGACAAAATATTATGTCCCAGCCAGACAACAAGATCAGAGCAGGGCGTCACAAGGGAAAAGTGGGACTGAGTCTGAGTTACTAGGGCCCAAGGTGGAAGGGGCTTCATTATTTTATACTTTTGCTATTGAAAAATAGCAGATCTACAAGCTTGCAGCGCGACACTCGGTGCCATGCTGTGAGCTTGTATATATCTATTTTTGAAATCCCCCTATGAAGAAAATTCATGGGGGGGCCGCAGTGAATCCTTGTACCCAGGGCCCAGCATTTGGTCCGACACCGAACAGATCCTCAGCCTCTCTGAACCAAACCAGGGGCGTCAATTGGGTATGGCAGGGGTATGCAGCTGCCATACCTTGGCTACAGGGGGAAATAATGAAATGTACTTTTCATTGTGCCTGTTGCTAAGGTATGGCAAAATGACTGGCGCGCAAGACACCAGTCATGTTGCCATACCTTACCTTTTTCTGAACTGACGCCACTGAACCAAACAACCCCACTACAAAACACATAGAAAGCCTGGTGAGGCGGTTACAAACAACACAGACATCACCTACTGGACAAGATGCAGCGCCGTCGGCCGGTCCACTCGACCAACAAACGATCTTCAAGCCCTGCTACGGGAGTGGAGAGGAGAAAATATCCCCCCCGGCGGAGTTCTCAATCAGGCGACCATTGTTCTCGGTCTGAAGAAAGGCAACGCGTCGCGTCCATATAACTTCCATCGGTATGTAACAAAACTGGTGAAAATAGCAGATCTGCAAGCACACAACGCCTCGCATCCAAGGGTCAGTGTATTTTCCGGCCCTTTGCGTTTCAGTTTTATTTGTGTTAACTTTTAATTCAGAATACTGTCCAAAACAGTCCAAAACGGCCCGTTTCAGAATGCTGTTTGGAAGTGGCAAAACAAAACTTAGAATTAGGTATTGTAAGAACAAAATGAGACCCGGTTCGAGCTTCTCGTTGCTGTGGTTCAAAACAGAATGCTGGTCGTCCAGTTGCACTCGAGAAAAAGCAATCGGTTTTGATGCACGCTGCTCCTACCCCGCCCCCTCCCTCCCTCCCTCGCTCCCTCGCTCGCTCGCTCGCCCCTCCCTCCTCCCCCCTCCTCCCTCCTCCCCCCTACCCCCCCCCTCCTCCCCCTCCTTTGCCCCGGAAGCAGTTCCCCTCCCCCATAAACACTCCAGTCTCCAGCTCTGTAAAGTGAGCAGCACTAACGTTTCCGGCCGGGGAGTGGCAGCAATAAGCCAGGCTCCAGCCTTCAAAATAAAAGTGCAGTAAATAATGTAAATAATGTGCGGTAAAAAGACACTCAAGTATTTAAAAAAAAATACATGTATGATGTATGTCTCTATACAAGTGTACGTCTAAGTGTCCCAACACATTATAAAGGTTCTTTCAGTTTGAAATTCGTGGTATGCGAGCTATTAAAGGCTACTTAACATGTTAATTCCATTCTTTCTACTGTAATCCATAGAAGAGCTATCAATTGGTTGTTGATACAAATAGGCTACACCTAGTTAGGTCTAGTTACTCTTACTAATGCCTTTAATTATCAATTTTACTTTATCTGTTTATTTAGCTGGGACATATATGGTAGGCTACTATAGGCTATAGGCTATTAATGTAATTAATGAAAATACACTTTGTGTGTATCTACACCAGGGGTCTTCAACAGGGGGTCCGGGACCCCATAGGGGGAGGCACCAGATCTATGTGTGATAGGACCATTCTTTTAGAATAAATGAACAACCCTCTCATCCCTTTTCTGAAGGGAACTTAAGCCAATAAGTTTGGTGTAGAGGTAAAAAAAAATCAAACCTTGCTTCGAAGTGGAGCGGTGAATCTGAGCGGCTATACCCTGTGTGTGTGTGTGTGTGTGTGTGTGTGTGTGTGTGTGTGTGTGTGTGTGTGTGTGTGTGTGTGTGTGTGTGTGTGTGTGTCTAGTCTGCACAATAGTGCCCTTCTCAATTACGTTCCTGTCTGTCAGAACAGTACAGTACTCCTTACTGTACTGTACCTTAATGTAGAAGAGTACCTTACTGTACAAGTCAATTGTTTAAGAAGCGCTATGTGTTCTAGATCTATGTTTTTGATTCTGTGTTTTAGATCTGTTTTTGATTCTATGTGTTCTAGATCTATTTTTTTGATTCTATGTGTTCTAGATCTATGTTTTTGATTCTATGTGTTCTAGACCTATGCTTTTGATTCTATGTGTTCTAGACCTATGCTTTTCATTCTATGTGTTCTAGATCTATGTTTTTGATTCTATGTGTTCTAGATCTATGATTTTGATTCTATGTGCTCCAGATCTATGTTTTAGATTCTATATGTTTTTTGATTCTATGTGTTCTAGATCTGTTTTTGTTTCTATATGTTTTTTTTATTCTATGTGTTCTAGATCTATATTTTTGATTCTATGTGTTCTAGATTCTATGTGTTCTAGATCTATGTTTTTGATTCTATGTGTTTTAGATCTATGTTTTTGATTCTATGTACCCCAGATCTATGTTTTTGATTCTATATGTTCTAGATCTATGTTTTTGATTATGTGTTCTAGGTCTATGTTTTTACATTCTGTGTGTTCTAGATCTGTGTGTGTCTGTGTGTGTGTGTGTGTGTGTGTGTGTGTGTGTGTGTGTGTGCGTGCGTGCGTGCGTGCGTACGTGCGGCGTGTGCGTGCGTGCGTGCGTGCGTGTGTGAGTGAGCGTGTGCGTGCGTGTGTGTGCTGCAGAACAGCGCCCCTCCTTTAACTTGTGTGTTGTGTGAGGCCACTCGAGGTATTGCCAGGCTACGGACACGGCCAGCCAGCCAGCCACATACATACATACCCACGGACATACCTGTCTATTGGGAGTGCTTTCACCGCTCCAAAAAGAGGGGACCAAGTAGTACAGAGTAAAGGTCAAATTTACTAAGTAAATGATCAAGGACTTAAAGGGATATTCCACTTTCAAAAAACTTTTTGTCATTGTATGGTTTAATCAGGCCTGTATGAACACCCTGAACAGTTTTTAATATTCTTCATTCAGTTTTTTTAGATATTTGATGTAAATGTTATCAGGCCCTCTAGGCCCAGGGCCTCTCCCCACATACACCCATTGTAACTTCAAACTCCATTTTAATTTTAACCATGATAGATTCATTAAAGCAGGCTGTTTTTTCGATAATGTTTTTCATTTATTTTTTATATATTTTTATTTTATTTAATTTGGTCAATTTTCCCAAAGAATTATTAAAAATAAATGAAAGAAGTTATCGAAAAAACACGGCCTGCTCACGTATTAGAAGGGTAGTATGAGTCACCAGAAAATATAATTCAGGGGGAAAGACCATTTAGGTTGAATAAGCTTTATTGACAAGAATGGCAGCATACATACAACAAAGACAGCGCATACAGATAAGCAGCATACTGAAGCAGCATATAAATGACATAAGCAGAAAAGCGTGATATATGCGGCATATCTAAACTACAAGCGGAACCTTAGAGTGGCCATGGATTCGGCCCTCGGATCGATGTACCGCGGCCACGATAAATGTTTACGCTATATCGTGGTTTAAGCTCTCCGCGGTCACATGATCCGAGACCCCCAGCAGGGATAAGCCTAATCCAGAGGTGGAGTTGGGGAAGGAGGTGGGGCAGCATTGAGTTTAGCAACTGAAACTAAGCAGTGGTAACTCTCCTAAAGTATTCTGGGTAAGAGGGGCCGGGGGTACTAGCCCCCGCCCACCTGGGGCGCGCTGTCAACCCCTAGCTCCTCCCCCCTGAACTGGCTACGTCATACTTCCTGCGCTAAATTGGGTGTTTTTGATGAATCTATCATCGTTAAAATGGATTTTGAAGTTTCAATGGGTGTGTATGGAGAGAGGCCCTGGACCTGGAGAGCCTGATAACATTAACATCAAATATCTAAAAACGCCCCCAAAAGCGCAGTTTTCGCAGTTCTCCCGCTTAGCGGAGAGTGTGGTGTGGAAGAGGAGATCTCCCTGAATGCGTGCGTGGGTCCAAAGTGCCGACACGAAGAGCCGCCTGCTCTAGAGCGCCTACTAGAGTCTGAAATGGTGCCTTTTGGGGCCGTTTTGTGCACCTGACCGCACTGGACGGTCAGCAGCACTTGCAAAGCCGCCTCTCCCGCTTAGCGGAGAGTGTGGCGTGGAAGAGGAGATCTCCCCGAACGCGTGTGTGGGTCCAAAGTGCCGACACGAAGAGCCGCCTGTTGTCCAGCGCCCACTAGAGTCTGAAAATGGCGCCTTTTGAGGCCTTTTTGAGCACCTGGCCAGTGGCCACACTGGACGGCCAGCAGTGTGGAAGAGGAGGTCTCCCCGAATGCATGCGTGGGTCCAAAGTGCCGACACGAAGAGTTGTCGGTAACGCTTTACTTTACAGTACAGTAATTACCAGGTACTTACTAGGTAATTACTAGGTAATACCCAGTAAATACTGGGTATTACCTAATAGTTACCTGGTAATAACCTAGTAATTAACTGGTAATTACAGTACTGTAAAGTAAAGCCGAATAGGGTATGTTATTAACCTTTTTTTTTACCCAGAAACATAATTAGCATTGTGTATGTTCGTTTAAATGCTTAATCTATATTTTGATTGTGCATATCATGGGAAAATTAATCGTTTTCAACATTTTTTCAATTTCCTCAGGGATACTCTTATTTTGAATAGATCGTCAACCGGAAGTCTTATTGCTGCTCCGTTAATGCTGCTCACTTGACATAGGCCCAGTCTCCAACCGTACGGCGCGAAACTTGGGAAAAGTGGCTGCAGTTCTTCTCGCAGTTCTCGGTCGTAGCAGGTAAACATGGAAGCCCCCTGCTCATATGTATTATTCCGAGGGAACTTGCGCCATACCTTTTTGGACCGAGATATGAGCGCCGAGGATATATCTAATGAGTTCCAGGTAGGCCTACTATAACTGACTAACTGTATGTTTTTGTATATAAATTACGTTTGCGAACTCATGCATACCTCGATAGCATGTAGCTCAAAGCTAACGCTCTTCGACCCGAGCAGCGGTAGCGCACCAAGCGATTCCATGATGTAATGTGTTGAATATTTCATGTTACTTTTTTCATTAAAGCATGGAAGTTGGTACTTGGTAGGCTACATGTGTACTGTTTCAGCCAATCAACATTAAATGTTAGCTACTAGTTAAACAGCTGCCTAGTTCTGCCTTCTGCGGGTCCACAGTTACATGTTCAGTTTGGATTTGGAACCAAATGAACCCATATTGGTCTGTAACTCCAGTGTTCCATTTGTACATTTTTGAGGAGTAATAATATTTTACAATAATTGGGGTCCCAGAGATGAGGTTCGGGTATATGACGTCAAAGTGGATTAGAATCACTGAAAATCTTCTCTTATGTGGGTCCCCGGTGTATCTTTTTCAAATAGGGAGCCGTGAGCTAATAGATATCTGAAAAACTTTGACAACCACTGTCTTAAACCAAAGATGATCGCATAATGACAGTTTATGCTGGCTTTGATCACCTGACTTAATGATGTTAAGCCCTAGCCCTATATCTAAAAACAAAAGTTTTGAAAAATGCTGTGTGTTGTAGATTGGCTTTATTAGGAGAGATAACTCATGCATGATACAAGTGAAATTGTAAGTGATGACACCAAGAAATGAGCAGACATAATTGGACCTGAAACAACATTTCAGACTGAGAGGAAGGGGTCCATTTTGGAAAGTACAATAGCTTTAATCCTTCCTTACAATAACAAATGTGACATTTTATATCACTAATTTACACTAATTTAATTGGTGAAAACATGCTTGGGGCACAGTCTCACCACACTTTAATTCTACCTACGAGTGCCAATTCTGCCAATGCATTTTAATGGGAATGGTGCGGTTTACTGCCTTTGCCGATGTTTCTGCATAAGATTCGAATTATTTTTTTTTTTTTTTACATTTTCATTTTTTTCTCCATTGTCCAAGGTTGGCTCCAGTCGCCTCTACCTCACTGATCACACAAACAGAGCCATATTTCCAGAGATAAATGGGCGTTTTGCAACCATTCGTTTGCAACACCGTTGTCACTACGAGGTTAGTATCAGAAAAACATTATTGAACTCTATGCAAGCAAAACTGACATTTATTCTGCTATAATGGTGCATTTATATAGCGCCTTTATCCAAGGCTCTTCACAGAGATTGTGTATCACACTCACCTATTCACACACTGATGGCAGAGGAAACCATGCAAGGCACCAAACCAGGAGCGATTAGGGGTTCAGTGTCTTGCTAAAGGACACTTCGATCTGGCAACCTTGTGTTACCCATTTGGCCTTGTGGTACCCATTCGACCGATCTGCCTGTAACTCTACCCCTGAGCCACTGCTGCTATATGTAGTATGTGGGGGTCAGATTATTATTTTTTGTTTCATGATTCTGAATTCATTGCAGATTCCCCTAGGGAAACTTCAGTATTTTGTGAGATGTGTTGGTAGTAGACACCTTTTCAAACACATTGGTGAATCTTTTTTTTAAGGAATTATTTTCTTTTTTTCTCCCTCCTAACTAGGTTCATGGTGACCCGTTGCAAGGCCAACCCCCCACACACGCTACTGCTGGTCATCAGCACAGGCCCTATTCTGCTGCTGCTGCAGTGCCCACTGAAGCAACTCAAATGTCTGCTGGAGCTCCAACAGCCAAGAGGGCCAAGTTACCAACCAAATCATTCACCAGGTTAGTTAATAATGTTTGAACTGGGTGTGAACTGCGACCCCCAACTTTGTTTGACTCTGTTCAACAGATGAATATTGTGAAAAGAGCAGATCTACAATCTCAAGCTCATTTTAGCATGGTCTGTTGGTTACTTTTGATGCATTAATGGTATTTTTCTTTGGGGGTCTTACAAGGCCTTAACCCATTCAGGCCGGGAACATATTTTGCTGTTTGGGAGGGGCTTACAGTATGTACAGTATAGGTTAGGCCTAAATGGGTATTATGAGCATATAACTAATATACTGTATGCTGTGAATATCTTACCTCATTCATATAAGTGTATGTGTATTACTGGGATTGTAAATGCAGGTATGATGTTTCTACCCAGGCCAATCTGTGTGTCAACGGTTGTGGACGGCAAACTGTTCCCCACTAGGAAGGTTTCAATTAGCATTGTGGAGGCTGATGCCAGCGTTGAGCGTATCACCGCAAAGGTCAAGGCTGTATTAGGCAGCGATGAGCCACTTGTCCTGCTGAACAGCAAACATCAAGAAGTTCTTGATGATGAGGAGTCAAGAAGTAAGTGTGTATGATCACTCGAACCCCATATGGGCATCTGGAGTCCCTCAGGGCTCAATACTAGACCTTTTCTGTTTGTTGAAGGGAAAGCTTCCTCTGACAATAGCTTAGCTGATCAACAAGCTGACAATGCGATGCGTCGCGTTGTGAGCCAATGCTGGGGTTTTGCCAATGCTGGGGTTTAAGTGGTTAATGGCTTTTTCAAATATAGAACGTAATAAATATTGTCTGATTCCCAAAGGTCTACGTTATTGGACCATGAGAAGCAGGATCATCTATGCCGTGGCTGCAGATGTGTTTCAGGAGTTCCAGAATGAAAGGATGACCAGAGCGAGGTAATCCTTTTGATTTGAAGGCAAAAACCATGGAAAAAAATTGTTTTAAATTATTATTATTATTTCAATTATTCGTTAAAGTTTGTACATAACCTTTTATTTATTTCCAATCTGTGTACACTGGCAGTCTCAGTGTAATTGTAAACAAATAATATATCATAGGTTGACTGTATAATTGACTGTAAACAAAGCAGTTGTTGTGGTGTGCACTAACTGTTATTTCTATTCTGTTCCAGCCGAAGGTCTGTCTCTGAAGCCTGCATGAGGGCACAAAACATCATTCTTAAAATTGACGAAGTGAAAGAAGCAGCTCAGGGCATCCCAGCCATCACATCAACCCTCAACCAGCTGTCTGAACTGGCAAAGATCAAGAACACAGTAACCAGTCTGCATGGCCCTATGGAAGAGGCCTTTGCCTGCCCCGTCTGTAAAGGTACTTGTCTACTCTAGTACAATTATACAATTTTACATTTAGGCATTAACCCATTCCAGATGGGAAGTTTTTTCATGAATAAAACATAAATATATATGTACTTTAAAGTTATGCATATTACACATACTATGACATCTTTCTACATAACATGCCATCTAAATTGAGGCTAGGGAAGTGCTACGGCTCAGGTGGAATCTGAATAGATGTGTCTTCAGATTAGTGAGCCGGCAGTTCTAAGTGCAATAGACTTGAGTTAATTACTAAAATGCTTTTCTGCATCAATGTATTCTTTGTTTGAAATCTTGCAGGCATAATGGAAGTGCCCATGTATGCTACATGCTGCAAGTCCTTCGTTGGATGCAGAGCGTGTGTGCTGCAATGGCTGTTGAATGCAAATCATTGTCTTTTCTGCAGAGAAGAAGACTTCGTCGCCAAAGTACTCCCAGTCAACGGTCTTGACAGTGTTTTGTCTTCTCTCAAGGACATGGAACAGGTTTAATATGTTACTCAGGTTCTGAGTTCGATTTAAAGGACAACTTAAGGTTTTTACAACAAGGGTTCATATTTTAGATTGCAATTAAAGAATATAAAAGGTCAGTGTTAAAATTATTTCATTTACTTATTTCTATTGTTTTAGAGATTATTATTTCAGTGGTTGGGGGCATGCATACAAGTGGCTAAATATGTCATTTTACACAGAATAAGCCCATTCCCAAGATGGATGGGGGCTAGAAGTGTTTTGGACCGAAAGGAACTGCTGGCTTATTTTGTCTAAAAAGACATATTTAGCCACTTGTACGCATGCCCCCATGCGTACGCATGCCCCACATTTTAGCACAGTAAACGCGATAAAACAATAGAACGAAGCAAATGAAAACATTTTAACACTCACTTTTTCTTTTCTCTGATTACAATCTAAAATATGAACCCTTGTTGTAAAAAAACAAAGTTGTCCTTTAGAGTTGTGTTTATTTTATTACTATTAAACCTAAAGAGCACTAAAGGGGGTGGGGGGTCACATTACATTTTCTTTGCACTGTCTACAGGTACAACTGAAGTGCCCATGTTTGCCACCTGCTGCGACTTCATTGTTGGATGTCAAACATGTGTGCGTCAGTCTACCTCAACTTTGTGTCCGAGGTGCCAGGTAGAGGGTTTGCAGGCTAATGTACATCAGCTTAAGGGGCTTGATCGGGTCTTGTCTGCCCTCAGGAACACACAGACAGAGTAAGCTTTGTCATTGAACTGTCCTGAAACTACCTGTGTTCTGCACCCACCCATCTTTATTGATTGATTGTCTTTATCTTATTTTGTACATCTCTGCTGCACCAGCAGGCATAAGGTCTCTTGCAACTTTGTATAACAAGTCAAAGAGATGCACTTTATTCTTCTTGTTTGCTTGTTTAGTTTTACACACCTGTTCAATGTTTTGTGTAGAGAAAAGCTGAGTTCCAAAGTTGTGTTTATTTCATTACTATGAAACCTAAAGAGCACTAAAGGGGGTGGGGGTCACATTTAATTTTCTTTGCACAGTCTGTTTGTTAAGTTGTACACACCTGTTCAATGTTTGGTGTGTAGAGAAAAGCTGTGATTGACATTTCAATTGACTACTTTATTCCTTGGGGGCGGCAGTGGCCCAGGGATGGAGTGGCTGGCAGATTGACCGGTTTCCCAGTTCGATCCTGGGCTCCCCCAGAGTTGTTGTCAAAGTGTGTTTGGTGTCGAAACGGGTTAATGCCTAAAATGTAAAATTGTATGTTTTGTACTAAACAAACATTTTCAAACCAAGCTAGTGTAAGCTGAACCACAAGGTGAACATCACAAAATAAAATAATAAAAAAGGATTAAAAGGTTAAACACTTTAATCCAACATACTTCATTGGGCACCTGCATCTTCCCCATTGACGCCAAATCACACTGAAACACGCCACAACGTGATGCGAGCTTGTAGATTGGCAATTTCCCCCCCCCCCAGAATAGGGACACGGTTAAAGTGAGCTATACAGAGCTCTCTAGGCTCAGTGTTGCATGTTACCTCAGTGATGGTGAATGTTTACAGTGCTCTGTCCAGTACTTATTCAAAGTACATTTTACCTCATTGATGGTACAATTTAATGTTTTACATTTTCTATGTAATAAATGTTACATTTGCAAGTACACTGCCTCTTTATTTACTTTTTCAGATCACTTTGTAACAGGTCAATCACATATTTTGGTGACATTAAAGAAACCTAACTGGAGCTCTGAAAGAGTTATATATAAATGTACTACTTCACCCTCTCATGTAGGGCTGCCTTTGATTGTGTCTGTGGTGTCTGTTCTCCCTGATTAAAATTTTGGATAGGTCAAATCCTGAAGGCAGGGTTTACACTGGCTGTCAGAATCAGATCTGTGCCAGATCAGATCAGAACATATTTACAAGCTCCTATGTGTCACAACACATTGGAGCTTGTAGATCTGATCTGATCTGGCACAGATCTAATTCAGTCCAGATTCAGGCTGTCAGTGTAAACCCGGTCTAAGATACTAGCGCAGGGCTACTCGCAGGCCCAGGGCTGTGGCATGTCTGCAGCCCGTCATGGTCATACCAATAAAATATACTGTATGTTAGAATATTTGTATATTATATTGTTCTAGCACCATTACAAATAAAGTCACCTTTGAGTTTTCAGGCCCACTGATCTATAATAAACTGCAATTGAAAACACATGCATGGGGCTTACAGTAAAGCAAAACAGACCCCAGTGAACCTCTGTAATGTTACTGTAATTGATCCCAGTCCACACCAATGATTCGCAACTAACTTGCAACCAGTTGCAACTAACAAAGAGTTGCAGTCGGCAACATTTCAGGAAAGTATTATGCAGAATAACTGCTGCAAATATGTCTCATAAATAGTTTAGGGTATATAAATAGCTTATGGCATATGTGTACACATATGCCATATTTAGGCTCATACTGTACGTGCATAGGAAATATGTTTATGTTATATATTTTGTATACGTCCAGCAAAAAACATGCATATATTTCCTTTGTGGCGCTTGGATTTTTGGTATTTTGCTGAGTGCAACATAAGCCATCTTAATTTGAGTTGCCCAACTTCCCCTGTACTAGCATCATGTCCAGGGGGTGTACTTGTACACCAAGCTGCCTCATGCTATAGAAACAGGAGCTACGCAGAGCCCTATGGCCCTCATAGCTCGGCTAGGCTTAGATGAAGTAATCTACATGATTTCATCTCATCATCAAACTCCACTTCATCCTCTTCCCTTCCCTCTCATCATCATTATCATCACTGCTGACACCAGCAACCAATAGGTCAATGGGAGATTGGGGTCTTCTGCCACTGCTTGCTTCATCATAGAGCAGAAATACATAGCTATAACTGTATGTCTGACAGAAAGGCATGCATGCATGCTCTGAGGCCACAGTGGCCTTAATGCCCCAGCTGACTGTAGCACTGCTGTCTCTTTCTTGTCAATATGTAGACCAGGGTTTTCCAAAGTAGGTGCTATGGCTCCCTATGGTGCCTTGATGCCAGTCCAGGGATGCCACAGAATAATTTGATAATACTCAATATCACTTTAAGTAGTTTAACCACTTGTGATTTGCACTGACTTGATGAGCTCTTTTTACATCTACACCAACTATCTTCACCAAAAATAGCAGATTTACAAGGTCACAACAGTGACGCGTTATAACACATTGGGAGCTTGTAGATCGGTTTGAAAACCCCTGATGTAGACACCAGTGTCTATTTCTTGTCTTTTGTTGAGATTCTGAATTCTCAAATCCCCCTTGACTTTGATTGGGGTATGGCTGAGCACAAATCAGATTGTAACGTATTTATTTCACTGTGGATAGTCTGCATATAACATTTTAAATCCTTATTATCTGAATAGACTAAAATCTTGTTTCATTCTATGGCCTTCCTGCCCTGTCATTTGGGCATTTGCCCTCAGAAAATGGACAACACCAAAGGCCAAGTGACCTTGACCCTAAAATGAGGAATTTCCAGGCCTGATTGCTACTGTTGATGAAGTCTGGTACATTATTATATTGCACTATATTATTTCACATTTTTTTGTAATCTTAAGCATTGCCATAATCCTCCTTGAGTCAGTATTTCCAGGTCTCTCTTGTGACATTTAAACGCTACTGTCTGCAGAGTACTGTGTTCCAACTGTATGCTTTTCAATGTTATGAGTTTAAAAAAGGATCTCAATTTAAACAAGCTAAGGCTTTCTTGTGTAATCTCCTTTTAGTTGACCGTGTACCAGTGAATCTGTAATGTCATGAAACTGTACCTTTTCCCTATGCAAACTTCTAATAAACTCTTCAATCAATCAATCAATCAATCAATCAATCAATCAATCAATCAATCAATCTGTATGTTCCAGTTCTATATTTTCCAGTGTTAAATAAAGTTTAGAACAAATGAAAAGAAGCCAATCACAACATGCCACGTCATCGCGCAGACGGTGCGCCAACGTGCTACGTCTTTACGCAGACGTAGAGCCAATCATATGATGCTACGTCATTCTTAGGCGCAGGATCTGAACTGATTGTTTACATGTTTTCAAATATGTCGCTGAATGAACATGCAGATTTTATTACTGACAAAAGAAGAAATGGAATGTCTTGTGGCGATATCGCCGCTGCATTATGTGCACAGTTTGGCATAGCACGGGGGTTTTCCGACAGGAATGTGCGGAGGTGGTGTGCTCGGCAGGGGCTTGTGAGGGACTACTGTTCGGATAGCCAACTTGAACTTGCTGTCGCTGAAGGTATAAATGAGGTAGGTTTATTATTATTATTATTATTATATTAATGAGCAGTGCAACTGCTCCTATATGTGACTTTGACTATGACGTAATTGCAGTTCTGTTTCATTCCCTCCTGACTGCCAGTAGGCAGTAACAATAGTGAATAATGGATCTCGCGCTCCGCGCAGGTCGAGTCTTTATAAAAACAAAGTCATGTGACACGCAGGCTACCTGTGCGCCCGGTACATAAGCACGTCATAGCCTGCGCGCGGCCTCTTTGAATCTCTCGCTACCTGACGTGCATCGCGGGTGGTAAGTATCGCTTCGGAGAATCCGTTCATCGGTTCTGTTGTTTGCAGGTCCAAAGAGACTAAAGACACTACGTGTCGTTTGGTGAGTTGACATCCTGCCTGCGACGGTTGTCGGGAGCGCAATTTTTGCCCTCTTAAGGCTGTGGTTGTCACTCTCTACCTCTCTTTGTTTGTTGTGAGTGAGCGTGGCTCGCTCACCAGCTACACACACTGTCTTGATATAGCGTGTTGTGTGATAGCAATCCTTCCATAGGGTGTCGGTCGTGTGTGCGGGTGCCCGCAGCACTCGCCCGATTTACCTGTTTATAATTTGATTATTGTTTAATTATAGAAATAATAATTTATATTGAAATATATTGTATATAATATATATATATATATATATTATTGAATATTAAATATATATAATATATACATTATATTAAAAGTTTAGCTGACAGCAGCCTACTAGGGCTGTTAACTGCTGTCTAGCTATAGTGTGGCTGGAGGTTCCCAATGCGCTCTGTGTTTACAGTTCTCGCTGGGATTGCCTAGTCATTAATATATAATTGACATTGAAGCTGACAGTAGTCTACTAGGGCTGTTAACTGTTGTCTAGCTATTTTGTTGCTGGAGGTTACTGATGCGTTCTGTTGTACAGTTCTCGCTTGTATTGCCTAGCTACACAACCTAATTGGCTGGTTATGGCATGTACGTCCTGTCAAATTCAACTCCAGGTCGAGGATGGCCATGACCTGTGCCCAACATGCTTGGGTATCGGTCATCTCAGAGAAGCTCTGACTGACCCATGCATGAATTGTGGCCTCCTGCCTCTCGCTGTTAGAGAGGCTAGGCTGCGTGCGGTGGAGAACCTCCTGCATAGAGGAGACCAGCTTCCACCCTCTGGGGTCCCTTCTGGGGGGAAGGAGAAAAAGCGCAAGCGCGGTTCTCGCGATGGGCGCGTTCACTCTGCCCGAAAGAAGTCAGCTACTGTCACGGCTCCATATCGCCATGAAATGGACGATTTGCGAGCTGAAGTAGAGCGCCTTAAGGCGATGGTACAGAGGCCACCACCTCCCTCACCCCAGGCAGGGTTTGAGTCGGAGGAGGACGAGTCTGACGTCTTGTCAACTAGAGCTTCAGACTCTATGTTCCAGGACGGGGCTTATGGTGGGAGGTCTCAGGGTGGCGCTGAGCCTGTGAGTGAACAGGCTCAGGACGGCTCGGAGACTTCCCGCAGGAGCTCAGGAAGCACTGAGCTAGGAGGGCCCTGCACATTGCATGCAACGCTACGTGCTGCCCTAGCTAAGGCTGGTCTGGATGAACCGCCAGCCTCTAATGTGGTGAGTAACCCCTTCTTCAAACGGGTTCCTGCTGTTCCACTGTTTGCTGTCCCACCCTCGCCTCACTATTTAGATCAGTTGAGGCAGTGCTGGCCTAATCCACTTGCACCTGCCCGCCGAGGCAAGGATGCAAGAACCCTGGCCTCCATGAAGGACGCAGACCAGAATGGACTGGTTCACATTCCTCCTGTGGACCAGTGCATTGCAGCGCTGGTTCTTCCTCCAGAGCAGGCTATGAAGACCAATGCCAGCTGCCCCAGCCCACAGTGCCAGGTCACTGACACCCTTCTGTCAAAGGCATACGATTCTGCTGCCTGTATGGCCCGTATGGGGAACTCTCTCTCTGTGCTCCTCCTCGCCCAGTCCAAGATTTTGGAGAGCGAGCAACCAAGGAGTGAGTTGGGCGACTTTAATGATGTGGCGCTTGAGACCTTCGCCTTAATGTCGAGGGAACTTGGCCGGTTGATGTCCACCCTGGTCGTGGCACGACGTCAGGTGTGGGTCGCCCAGGCCCCAAAGGTGTCTGATGAGATGAAGAAGGTGCTTCGGCAGCTTCCGGTTGTGCCAGGCCAGTTGTTTGGGCCAGTGGCAGAACAAAAAATAGAAGCTTGGCAGCTGTCACGGCAGGCTTCGGAAGCCTGGGGACAGCGGGGTAGAGGCACGATGGCACCCCCCGCTCGACCCTCTAGGCCTCGGGGCGCACGGGATCCGCGGCGCTCAGCCTACGTGGATTCTCAACCGCAGCCCTGGCAACGTGACCAGGCAGCTGCAGGCAGATGGCAACGTCAGCCCAGAGGTGGACAGCGGCCACCTCAAAAGCCCAGGGGTGGGCGGTGGCATAACCAGCGCCCCCCCAAGCCCCCAAATTACCCTCCAGGCAAAGCCTGAGGACCTGGGGCCGGCGGTGGGCAGATTTTCACAGCAGCACCTGAAGTATTGGGCAGACCATGCCAACGACGCATGGGTCTTGGCAACAATGTCTCATGGTTACAGGTTACAGTTCCTCCGCCGGCCCCCACCACCTTCAGGGGTCAGAGTGACCTCAGTCACAGACCCCGTGAAGGCCCAGTGTTTGTCACAAGAGGTGGCCAAGCTCTTGGACAAACGAGCAATAATACCGGTTCACCCTCGTTCACAGAGCGATGGGTTTTACTCCACCTACTTTCTGATCCCAAAGAAAGACGGGTCTCTCAGGCCTATACTGGACCTAAGAGGGTTAAATGTGTACCTCAAGGTCCTTCCGTTTCGGATGCTTCGCCCAGTCGACGTCGTGCAGACGATCGTTCGGGGGGAGTGGTTTACCTCCATAGACCTAAAAGACGCCTATTTTCATGTGCCTATACACCCAGAGCACAGAAAATACCTCCGCTTTGCCTTCCAAGGCCAAGCCTACCAATTTGCCGTTCTGCCGTTCGGCCTGTCTCTGGCTCCGCGCATCTTCACAAGATGTATGAGGGCAGCCTTGACATCGCTATGTCTGTCAGGAGTGAAGATACTTCCCTACCTCGACGACTGGCTTATATGCGCCCCCTCGTTCAAGGAGGCAGAACAGGTGACAGCCAGAGTCCTCTCTCACATCGAGGCACTGGGACTGTCTGTGAACCTCGAAAAGAGCTCGTTGCTTCCAATGCAACAGACCACCTTTATCGGCATGTCCCTGAATTCGCTATCGATGCAGGCACGGCCGACAACACAGAGGGTCAGGAAGATACACAACCTCCTGCGGTCTTTCCGCCTGGGGGCAATGGTGACTGTCCGGACATGGCTCAGACTGCTCGGCATGCTGACCTCAGTCTCAGCGATCACTCCTCTGGGGCTGTTACATCTACGCCCACTACAGAGGTGGTTCAATGGCCTTCACATGGACCCCTGTTTAGACAGGAAGGTCAAGGTCAGAGTCACTCGCAGTTGCATTGTTTATCTCCGCCGGTGGCGGGACAGTGCATTCCTGCTCCATGGTGTTCCTCTCGGCTCGGTCCCGGCGAGACGAGAGGTAGTGACAACAGATGCCTCAACTCAGGGTTGGGGCGCGGTATGGCAGAAGAGGTCAGTCCAGGGGGTATGGTGCCCTCGGTGGAGAGGACGCCATATCAATGTGTTAGAACTCAGGACTGTTTCCTTGGCGCTGAAGCACTTCTTGCCCTATCTCAGGGGGAAGCATGTGCTCATTCGGACAGACAGCACCTCAGTGGTGTTTCATGTCAACTATCAAGGGGGGACCAGGTCTCTGGAGTCCCTGAGGGAAGCCCAGCGGCTGTGGACATGGGCTTATCCACTATTTGCCTCAATGAGAGCAATGTACCTGCCAGGCAGAGTAAACACTGTGGCAGATTATCTGTCTCGTCAGAGACTGCCCTCTGGGGAGTGGAGATTGCACCCCCAGGTGGTCCAGTTGATTTGGGATCGGTACGGGGTAGCCAGAGTAGATCTCTTTGCCTCAGAGAGCACAACCCATTGTCCTCTGTGGTTCAGTCTGGCAGAGACCAGTGCCCCACTGGGGATGGACGCTCTCGCCAACACCTGGCCGAGAGCGCTCCTTTATGCGTTTCCTCCGATCCCCCTGTTGTTGCCTCTGCTCCACAGGGTGAGATCATCGGGCCACAGGGTTCTCTTGGTGGCCCCCAGATGGCCCTCGAGAATATGGTATTCAATTCTCCTCAGTCTATTGGACGGGGACCCTTGGCAGCTTCCAGTGAGGACGGACCTCCTGTCCCAGCTGGACGGGAAGGTATGGCATCCATCACCGAGCCTCCTTCAGCTCTGGGTATGGCCATTGAGGGGGATCAGTCACTCTTGAGTGGGCTCGACCCCTCGATATGTGAGACCTTGCGGAGTGCGAGAGCCCCATCCACAAGGTTAACTTACTCTTACTGCTGGGCTGCTTTCTCATCATGGTGCAGCGACAAGGGCTTAAACCCAGTCTCTTGCCCTGTAGAACATGTACTGCAGTATTTGCAGGACCTACTTAATGCTGGCCGTGCAGCCTCTACTTTAAGGGTGCACGCGGCTGCTATATCCGTTAATCATAGCCATATTGATGGCAGGACAGTTGGAGCGCATTACTGGGTGACACAGTTTCTGCGTGGTGCCAAGAGGTTGCACCCCCCTACGGTGAGGCGTGCGGCGACTTGGGACCTGCCTCTTGTCCTGCAGACGTTGAGCGGGGCGCCCTTTGAGCCCATGGCGGGGGCGTCCTTGAGCTTATTATCTATGAAGACTGCGTTTCTGTTAGCAGTTACGACAGCCAAGCGTGTGAGCGAGCTCCACGCACTTTCTATTAGCCCAGCTTGCCTTCATTGGAAGGCAAACGACTCTGGGGTCATACTTAGGCCGAATGTCTCATTCCTGCCTAAAGTCTTGCCCCCCAGTTATATGAACCAGACTATAGAGTTGGCGGCATTCCATCCTCCCCCGTTTACATCCGAGGTGGAGGAAAGGGCCAACTTGGTGTGTCCAGTCCGTGCGTTGCGACTGTATGTTCAGGCAACACAGGGCTTTAGACGCTCAGAGCAACTGTTTGTTTGCTATGGCGGAAAGAATAGGGGATGCGCACTGTCTAAACAGCGACTATCCCACTGGGTGGTTGACACGATTAAAAAGGCTTACGAGGTAGCCGATATTCCACTTCCCTCAGGTGTTACATGCCACTCCACCAGAGGCATATCCACGTCCTGGGCGGCAATGAAAGGAGTGTCACTGACAGACGTATGTGCTGCGGCGTGTTGGACGACGCCCAGCACCTTCGCGAGGTTCTACCGCCTTGATGTGGCCTCTGGATCCTCACTGGCGTCAGCGATCCTGCCACTGGCTGCTACAGCAGACTAGTAGGTGGGTGCAATTCCTCGTGACACTTCTGGTACAAGTCATCCACTATTGTTACTGCCTACTGGCAGTCAGGAGGGAATGAAACAGAACGGAAGTTACGAATGTAACTATGGTTCTGTGAATTCCTGGATGACTGCCAGTAATGCTGGTCACTCGGAATCTTTCAGGGCGAGAAGATTCTTAGAGGCCGCGCGCAGGCTATGACGTGCTTATGTACCGGGCGCACAGGTAGCCTGCGTGTCACATGACTTTGTTTTTATAAAGACTCGACCTGCGCGGAGCGCGAGATCCATTATTCACTATTGTTACTGCCTACTGGCAGTCATCCAGGAATTCACAGAACCATAGTTACATTCGTAACTTCCGTTACACTGAATTTTAAGAAGTTGAAGTAGGCCACTGAAGTACGCCGCTATCCTAAACCATCAAGCATTTTCATATTGAAAAAACATTTATTATATTGATGTCAACCTCGTTTTTCTATATGTTAAAGTTATATAAATGTATTTCACACAATATATTCCACCTAGACTGGGACGTCGTTTGGACGAAAAATGATGACTGGGTATCTATCATCAAAGGGGATTAAAGCTGCTGAAGTCAGAGTGGGCAATGTCTTAAGAAGTATTCATCAACCCTACCATACTGCAAGACAGCAGGTAGGCCTACTGGCAAATGTCTTTTCAATATTTCAATAAAAATGTATTATTTATAACAGTGTTTCCCCTAGCCAGAAAACAATTTGTCTGTCTTTCAATGTTATAATGAGATACTTAAAGTGTGGTTCCTGTGGAAATAAGCCTTGGCTTTCTAGGATCTCCTTTTAGTTGACCGTGTACCAGTGATTTGTCATGTAACTGTACATTTTTCTATTGCAAACTCCTAATAAATTCTGCAATCAACCAATCAATCAATCAATCAATCAATCAATGGGAGGGCGACACTGTAATGATGTTGTGGGGATTATCAAGTTGTATAATAATGTTATTCTTATATTTTAGGGTGCCCGAAATCTCAACCCCATACCATATCATGCAGAATATATGGGCCACAAGCTGCATATTGATCAAAACGAGAAGCTTGTCATGTTCGGAGTTACCCATGTAATGGCTATAGATGGTTTCTCCAAGAAGGTTGTCGGTCACTCCACCATGCCAATAAAGAACAACATCATCATTTATGAGGAAGTGTACAGGTAAAATAACACTTATCAGTGCCTTGCTAGTAGTAATGGTAATAAATGGTAAGTAAACAAACACGTTCCCAGCTTGATTGGTTAAAGCAGGGGTTTGATTATGACTCAGGGACCACCACCCTCACTAAGAATCAACCTGGGGACCACACCACCTTTGTGTTGGGAGTTAGATTTAGCCTTAGAGATAAAACTAAAGAACATTTTGTTATTGTTGGATATGATTTTGTCCACAATTCCATGCTGTATTGACGAGAGATAACAGGCAAAATGAATGCAGATGTTTAATAATAATTTAACTATTGAGTGTAAAATGAAACCAAATGGACCCATAAGGGTCCAAAACACTTGTGAAAGACAAATGTAACTTTTTAATGACATTAAATAAATGACACCACGGTTTATTTTTCCAGCTGTACCATTATTGATCCAGTTTTGACATTATAAAATTCTTATTTTCACTTTGTTGATCTATGAATTCAAATAATGCTGTATGTATAATAGTTATACTGTATGTTTGTGATTTCCCTCAGACCTGCTGTGCTTTCTGATGGACTATGGGACCAGGTAGAGTATTGTTTTTTTGTTTTAAACCAATTGTAATGTCTATTTTTAAACTTGTACATTGGTTAAGACTAAAATAATCCGTTCATTCATTCATTCAGGTTCGAGTTGACTGCGGGAAAGAATTTTATCTGACATTGTACGACCAGGAAAAGCTGTCAGAACACAGACACAATCGTCAGAGGCTGCCCTACCGTCAGACATCCTCTACAAAGGTGAATGAAGTAAAGTAGATAGATGTGTGTCACTCACTCACTCACACACACACACACACACACACACACACACACACACACACACACACACACACACACACACACACACACACACACACCCCAGCCAACATTTCCATCTCGGCCCGATATGTTATTTACATGGCATCTGGGCATGGGATCTATCTGGTTTTGCTCCTGGGTGCTGCTAGGGGCACACCTGGGTAGCCCATATGGGCTTACCTGGGTTTTTGACTGGGCTCAGGTGGGTTCTAAATGGGCAATTTTATGCGGGAACCATGTGGTCACCACCTGTGTTTGCCTATATGGGCCCGAACTGGGATCTGAGTGGGCCTTAAGTGGGTTCCAGCTGGGCAAACTATAGGTGCCCCATGAGGGCCACACTTGGGTTCGCCCATTTACACGGGTTCACGGGTTCTGGGTTCCATCTGGTTTTGCTCCTGGGTGCTGCTAGGGGCACACCTGGGTAGCCCATATGGGCTTACCTGGGTTTTTGACTGGGTCTCGGGTGGGTTCCAAATGGGCAATTTTATGCGGGAGCCATGTGGGCACCACCTGTGTTTGCCTATATGGGCCCGAACTGGGATCTGAGTGGGCCTTAAGTGGGTTCCAGCTGGGCAAACTATAGGTACCCCATGAGGGCCACACTTGGGTTCGCCCATTTACACGGGTTCTGGGTTCCATCTGGTTTTGCTCCTGGGTGCTGCTAGGGGCACACCTGGGTAGCCCATATGGGCTTACCTGGGTTTTTGACTGGGTCTCGGGTGGGTTCCAAATGGGCAATTTTATGCGGGAACCATGTGGTCACCACCTGTGTTCGCCTATATGGGCACGAACTGGGATCTGAGTGGGCCTTAAGTGGGTTCCAGCTGGGCAAACTATAGGTACCCCATGAGGGCCACACTTGGGTTCGCCCATTTACACGGGTTCACAGGTTCTGGGTTCCATCTGGTTTTGCTCCTGGGTGCTGCTAGGGGCACACCTGGGTAGCCCATATGGGCTTACCTGGGTTTTTGACTGGGTCTCAGGTGGGTTCCAAATGGGCAATTTTATGTGGGAAACATGTGGGCTCCACCTGTGTTTGCCTATATGGGCCCGGACTGGGATCTGAGTGGGCCTTAAGTGGGTTCCAGCTGGGCAAACTATAGGTGCCCCATATGTTTTTTTGCATGGGTATGTGGGCATGGGTTCCATCTGGTTTTGCTCCTGGGTGCTGCTAGGGGCACACCTGGGTTATCCCATATGGGCTTACCTGGGTTTTTGACTGGGTCTCAGGTGGGTTCCAAACGGGAAATTGTATCTGGGAACCATGTGGGCACCAACTGTGTTTGCCTATATGGACACGAACTGGGATCTGAGTGGGCCTTAAGTGGGTTCCAGCTGGGCAAACTATAAGTGCCCCATGTAGGCCACACTTGGGTTTGCCCATTTTGGGTTCCATCTGGTTTTGCTGCGAGGGGCACACCTGGGTTAGCCCATATGGGCTTACCTGGGTTTTTGACTGGGTCTCAGGTGGGTTCCAAACGGGAAATTGTATCTGGGAACCATGTGGGCACCAACTGTGTTTGCCTATATGGACCCGAACTGGGATCTGAGTGGGCCTTAAGTGGGTTCCAGCTGGGCAAACTATAAGTGCCCCATGTAGGCCACACTTGGGTTTGCCCATTTTGGGTTCCATCTGGTTTTGCTGCGAGGGGCACACCTGGGTTAGCCCATATGGGCTTACCTGGGTTTTTGACTGGGTCTCAGGTGGGTTCCAAATGGGAAATTGTATCTGGGAACCATGTGGGCACCAACTATGTTTGCCTATATGGACCCGAACTGGGATCTGAGTGGGCCTTAAGTGGGTTCCAGCTGGGCAAAATATATGTGCCCCATGTAGGCCACACTTGTGATAGCCCATTAAGGGCTCCAAGTGGTTTCCCAGCTGGAACCCACGTAAGGCCTATTCAGATCCCAGTTCAAGCCCATATATGCAAACACAGGTGGCACACATGTGGTTACGACGTGAGATTTCTTGTGTAGACCCCACATTAGACCCAGTTAGAAACCCAAATAAGCCTATATGGGCTAAAGGTTGACAACAGAAAGGCAGTGTGCAGCCTGTAGTGAAGCTACAGTTCTTGAGCATGCACACTAGAGCAGTGGTTCAAACTTTTCAGGCAGCAACCCCAAAAATAATCATATTTTAACACGGTTCTATTGTGAAAATAGCTGATCTATATGCTCACATGCAACGCCTCACAGTGCGAGCATGTAGATCTGCTATTTTCACAATTTAAAAAGGTATTAAAGTCTTTACATTTTCACTGTTGAGCAACAGTGATAAAACAGTGTTGCACATTAAGTTAACCATCTGGGGACCCCCCAAAATAATTTGGGGACCCCCCTGGGGGTCCTGACCCACAGGTTAAGAACCACTGCTCTCGAACACTACCAGCAGCACCATGCATTCATATGAACGTCTCCTGTGCTGTGTACCCGCAGTTGAATAAACTAGACAAAACTGTCACAATAGCTGCCGTTACTGCCGTTTAAATAGATTTAACCAAAGTGTGCAATCGTGTACAATCTGCAAACTGAACAAATTAAATCAACCAACCAATCAAAAAGCAAAATATGCAATGTGTTTGTTTTCTCTCACTGAGTGTTGTTTCATTTATATTCTGTGAGTAAAACAAGCAAACAAGTCTATGAAAAAAGCCCAAAAGAAGCATCCATTTTCACCACCGCTCTATTACATCAGCTATTTTAAAAAGAGAATCTTGAAAGCAAGTACACTTCAGAAACAAACTTAAACTAAAAAGCAACCCACAACTATGCATGTTTTCAAGTGACTTTACAGGAAAACAAGCCCAAAGTCACTTATAAGCAGACCTGGCAACACTGGCAGCAGTGTGCGGCTACTGTCATCTGAATGCAATGTTCCGTCCCCTGACTTTTAAATGCCAAGTTTGCCAACTAATGCCACCAGACTACAACAGAGCAGTTTAAACAACATAAGTCAATCAACATTAAACAATCCTGTCTGGGGAAAACTAATTAGATGCGCTCTAGTGTCACAGCTAGGTGGGTCACACAGCTCTCTTGCCATTCACTCACTCTCAAGCTTTCACTTCACCAAGTTCACCATCATTCTGTTGACTTCTACAATGATACAAATAGAAAAAGAAATTAAGCCTATAGCCTAAAATAGCCTACGCATCTGTCTCAGACATGACAAATTAAAACAGCAGGAAAACAAATGCCAGCTAAATTCCAACACTTACCAATGAGTGTAGACAGCTGCTACTCACAGTAGGCCCATTCCTTCCATAGGGATGAAGTTCCTTGATGGACGCATGCTGGTTGCAGTGAACTGAGTCTCCAGGAGGGAATAGTGCCAAAGTGCGGCTGGCTCTCCAGCCCTGGGCCCCTGGCAGCATCGGTAATCACTGGATATTCCCTCCGTGGCTCTTATTTCTAAATCGGTGTTATTCTCTTCATTGCTGCTAATGGGGGCTACTTGCTTTAGGCTTTAGTTAAGATAATTACAACAACAATAACTTCCATTAAGATGCAAAAGGTGACTTAAGTTTAGCAAATTTCAATTTAACCATTATGGAAAAAGATAGAAAAAAACAATTTCAGACAATGTAACAAAATTAATAAAGTTTATTGTACTGTAATGGTTTAAAATTGATTAAAACTAAAAAGAACGTATACACAAATTGTGTTTACAAAAACGTGTTTAAAAGAAGAAGAAAAAATATATATATAATATATTAATTAAAATAAAGGGAATAACCCACTCCATACAATTTGATCCAAACTCTTCAAAACATTAACTTTGGCACTCGGAGTCACTCTGAGAAAAAAAAAGTCTGCTGGAACTGATAAAATATTGTATAGTGCAAAAATAAAAATAAAACAAGTAAAACAATATATGTGACCGATGCTGGAGAAAAGGTCCTTATATCTGCATTGGTCTTTTTTCAGCTTTTTGCAGATCATGGAAGTACAGAATATAAGCTTTCAAATGACATGTCATTCATTGAAATATATTTGAAGAAGATATGCTTATTTGAATGAGTAAAAGGCTCTCAAAGTTTGTTCCATAAGGGACCCAGACACGCATGATCAGTTCCAACCCATGCTCACTTAGCCCACACATAACCCATAAGGGACCCAGGCATGGTTGACCATTTCTAACCCATGCCCACTTAGCTCACACATAACCCATAGGGACCCAGGAATAGCTGACCAGTTCTAAACCATGCCCACTTAGCCCACACATAACACATAAGGGACCCAGGCATAGTTGACCAGTTCTAAACCATGCCCAAATAGCCCATAAGGGACCCAGACATGCGTGACCAGTTATAACACATGCCCACTCAGCCCACACATAACCCATAAGGGACCCAGGCATGGTTGACCAGTTCCAACCCATGCTCACTTAGCCCACACATAACCCATAAGGGACCCAGGAATAGCTGACCAGTTCTAAACCATGCCCACTTAGCCCACACATAACCCATAAAGGACCCAGGCATAGTTGACCAGTTCTAAACCATGCCCACTTAGCCCATAAGGGACCCAGACATGCGTGACCAGTTATAACCCATGCCCACTCAGCCCACACATAACCCATAAGGGACCCAGGCATAGCTGACCAGTTCTAAACCATGCCCACTTAGCCCACACATAACCCATAAGGGACCCAGGCATGGTTGACCAGTTCTAAACCATGCCCACTTAGCCCACACATAACACATAAAGGACCCAGGCATAGTTGACCAGTTCTAAACCATGCCCACATATCCCACACATAACCCATAAAGGACCCAGGCATAGTTGACCAGTTCTAAACCATGCCCACTTAGCCCATAAGGACCCAGACATGCGTGACCAGTTATAACCCATGCCCACACATAACCCATAAGGGACCCAGGCTAGCCTGGTCAACCCAGGCATGGTTGACCAGTTCTAAACCATGCCCACTTAGCCCACACATAACCCATAAGGGACCCAGGCATAGTAGACCAGTTCTAACCCATGCCCACTTAGCCCCATTAAGGCTCTCAAAGTTTGTCACACTACTGGCAGTCAGGTAAGGGGTGTGAACAATGGATTGTTAACTCCACCCCTCACCCGCCCTAACCTATTGGTGGTGATCTGCAGCTGAAACCTGAGAACAACAACCACACATTAGCCAACAGAAACTGCAGATGTAAATGTTGGCTTTGACATGTTAATGTGTGTCTCCACCCTCCAGAAGGGTGCAAGGAAACACAAAAACACAGCTCTTTTTACAAACTAATTTAAGCTATTTAATGATTCCAAAATGGATATATGTTGCAATGAGAAGGTTCTCAAACATACATCCTTAGATAACATGGCAAAAAAGGATAAACACCAAAAATCCAAAATCAAACATATTTTGTTAATTTGGCGGACTTCACTATTGCAGACATAAGGACCTTTCCTCCAGCCTCAGTCACATATATGCAATAATAACTGGAAATACAGTGCAAACAGTAGTGCTAACTTCAAACCCATTTAGGCCTAGAATTATTGAATGCTTTAGCTATTGAAAAATAGCAGATATACAAGCTCACAGCACGGTACCGAGTGCCACGCTGCGAGCTTGTAGATCTGCTATTTTTGAAAAAGTCGTGAAAATGTGTGCACATTTTTGAATATATGTATTTTTAAAGCGAACATTTGTAACTCAAATTTTGCTTCTGGTTGGTCCATGGAACAAAATATTTTGAGATGGGGTCTGTGGCCAAATAAATATCAGTTTGAGGGTCCTTCACATGAAAAGGTTTGAGAACCACTGACATAGTAGTCTCTCAAGAACAGACCTTTGTGAAAAGGACCTTTTCTTTGACGATGGCTGGCCAAATTGCTGACATAGAAACATATGTTTTTCAAAAATCTTAGGGTTCAAAAGACACTTATTGAATCGGGTCAAAATAAAAGAGTTTATGATTTAAAAAAAAATAGAAGATCTACAAGCTCACAGCGCGGCACTTGTATATCTGCTATTTTTCAATAGTTAAAGCATAAAATAATGATACACAATATTGTGTAACTGTTCTAAATAGGTTAAAGGAGCTATAGTCAACCTTTTCTTGAAAAACGGATGCTAAAATAAAAATGTTTCAAAAAATATTTTATAAAAAAATAAGCTTCATACATGTGTTTCAATGACAATTTGTTTACATCCTAGTCTAACAAGACCAGAAACAAAGTCACAGAACAAAGTGTCGGTCCGTCAATGGCCAAAATTATTATTTAGTCATTATTTTACATGGTCATCTTTGAATAGAAACACATGTATAAAGCTAATTTTTTTATAAAATATTTTTTAAACATTATCTTTATTTTAGCATCCATTTCTCAAGAAAAAGTTGACTATAGCTCCTTTAATGTAAACATTAGTCCTTAACAAACACATTATGTGGCGCCAGCGGCAACGGTATACATAACAAGCATCTTCAAGTCAGCTTTAACTAGGGCTATGTACAATCAGGGTTACGTAAAACTCGGAACTCAAACTCAAACATTAACCACATGCCTCAGAAAAATGATTGATCCCACACAGCTGACCTGGATGTATAACCTAACCCCCCCCCCCCCCCCCCCCCTCAGCTTTAACTAGGGCTATGTACAATCAGGCACAGGGTTATGTAAAACTCGGAACTCAAACTCAAACATTGACCACAGGCCTCAGAAAAATGAGAGCTGACCTGGATGTATAACCCAACCCAACGCAGAGATGGTGGCTACCAAGGTGTGTGTGTGTGTGTGAGATTCCAAGGGTGGCTGACATTTTCCTATTACGGCTGCGAGTCATTGTCCAGTGTTGTGTCTGAGTTACCAGGTGTGTTTGCAGATTCGTTGTCAGGGGTGTCGCTTGATCTGTGACCTCTTGTGGCCCTATTCCCACCACGATCATGGGCCCCTGTGAACCACTTGCCGAGCGCCTTCTCTGCATCCTTGCGGTTGATGTCCTTTGTTGATGTGTTGATCTTGAGTGCCCCTAAAAACAAATGACAAGAAGCCAACTTAGGAAAGCTAGCTTGATTCTTAGATTGTGAAACCCTATGAAACTTCCATTCAAAAGTTTTATATCACAGAGAATTGTGCATTTCTCAGAATTGTTGTGATCTCTGTATACGGTGGCATGCTTCTACTTATGTTTGCCAAACTGTATTAAAGTTAGAAAGACAAAATTAAATTTAAAGGAAAAATTACAATTAAAAATCACACCCAATGTGAAGTGAGCGGTGGTCGTGCTTGCATAACGTCTTCAATTGGTAATTGGTGATGTGATACAGGCTACACACACGCACATTGCTATGGCAAAACGCTGAGGAAAACACATTGCTATGGCAAAACGCTGAGGAAAAAGACTAGGATATAGGTCTAGGTATAGATATAGGTATTATGGATATACACACACACACATATTGCTATGGCAAAACGCTGAGGAAAACACATTGCTATGGCAAAACGCAGAGGAAAAGTGGCTACAGATAATTGGTGATGTAATGTGATATAATATGGCTACGCACACACGCATATTGCTATGGCAAAACACTGAGGAAAACACATTGCTACAGCAAAACACTGAGGAAAAGTGGCTATAGACACACGCACAGCCTCTCTTAGGAGCAGTTTACCACCGCTCAAAAACTAAAATTTACCATATACAACATCAAAAAGCTGCAGGCCTAGGAACCTCTTCTTGTTCTTCTGTCCAGTGACATTGTACTCGAGAGACAGTGTATGGCTAATGATGGACCCCATCATCCACCTGACACTATCCTCCACTGAAGTGCCGCCAATATCTGCAACCATGGCAACCTGAGAATGACAAAAGTCACAGGAAGGAAATTCTGTATTAAGTGAACAGCTTAGATATTGATGGCCATCGTGTTTATGTCTCTATACGGGTGCTACACCAGAATGTTGCGTGCAGTACTTAACATCAGCAAGAGTGCACATGTTACCAACAAGAGCCTGTATGAGGGAATACCAAGGGTTAGTGAGAAAATTGCTGCCAGAAGAATGAGACTAGCAGGACACTGCCAAAGACATCAGGAGCTTCCTGCCAGCAAACTGGTGCTGTGGGAACCAACACATGGGCACCGGTCACGAGGACATCCCACAATAACATACGTGGATGTACTCAAGAAAGACGTAGGAGCACAAAGCACCAACGAGCTGGCCAGATGTATGGAGAACCGGGATGACTGGAAGCGACGATGGAAGGCTTGTCTGAGGACGACCTAGAGAGAGTGTTCATGCACTCAAAGGGCAATATCGTTTACATTCTACCAATGTAATTATAAAATAATAGATTGAAAATTCAAGTGCATTTTGAAGTGAATAAGGGATTTGAACTTACAACTTCAGCTTTGAACTTGAGTCGCGCAGCTTGGTTTCCATGGACACGACATCTTCAGCTGTGTTGAGCGGGAACACTGCTCCTTCAGGCCAGGCACACCGTCTTTCTGCTTCAGGAGGTGGTTCAACATACTAGTATGGACTCTCTGGGTGTCTTTGAGCTCATCCAGGAGTTTCAACAACTGTGCGTGTTGTCCTAGGCCTATCCCCTGTGGCGCTGCACGGCTCTGGGTTGAAGTGGCTCAGCTCGGGGTTTCAGTCATCTGGGCAGTGAGGCGCATCTGTCTTGGTGCCCCACTTCCACTCGGGGTGTGTGGACTCAGGGTTTCAGAGATGGGGCTGATTAGGGCTGCAGTTGAGCGGCTAGAACTCTGTCTGTCCAGATGCGGGACGCCACTGGGTCTGACGTTTTCAGAGGCCGGGTGTATCGGGGTTTCGTTTGGAAGGCTGGAACACTGTCTGTCCTCGTGTATGGGACTGGGGGTGCTTCTCGGACTCGGAGTTCCTACACATAATTTTACAATTCAAGAAAGTAAATTCTCTGTACATTTTTCTAATTTTGTAAGAAATAATACACTAAAATTCCATACTTTACATACTTATAGATAGATCTTCAAGAGACAGACTGGGTGCGGCACTGCTCCTCCTCTGTTTCTTATTCGGGGTAGAGTTTCTGTGTTTTCGGCGGCCTCTCTCCAGCAGTTGAGGGGGAGGTGAAGGTGGGACTTCATTCTCATCAGATTCATCACTCTCGAAAGTCGCTGCTCCCTGAAGCTCCATGAGTTTTGGCGTTGCCCTACATGCAGTTAAAACACACATTTTAGCATAAATATCAGAATCAGTTTAACTATATAAATCAACTATTTTAAAATTGCTACTCTAGATGCTCACAAAGCTGGGGAGGCTTGTAGATTGGCTATTTTCATTCAAAGTGGAATTGTGTCAATTAAAGGTTTCTCTCGGACGGCAACAATATAATTATGAATAACAAATCAAAGCTACAGAAACAAGAAATGAAATTAATTCATCCATCTATAATTTAGGGTTAGGGTTCGTCAACATTCCGTTAGTTGTGCATAGTGCAGTCTAGAATGCATGTCAACCAACACACACATACACCACATTCACTACTATGCAGTAGCTCTGTGCAGTCTCACACTGTCTCTGCCCCATTTCAGACTGTAGAAATACCACATGACCTACTTTCTCATAATTAATTTGTTTTAGGGCGTGTCATCACATCTTTAACAGCTAATACAGCATTACCTCCTCTCTCGCCTTTTGGAACATTCAGGATCCGTCTGGATATCTGATGTAGCCTCTGACTTTTTGTGCTTCTTTTGCGCCTCTGCCAATGTCTCTTCAAAAGAAAAAAACACAAAAACAGGGGATGGGAAAATTAAAGCAATGTTTCAAATTTAAAATACCTGGAACACGTCTGTGTTGCGTTAGATTTAAACCACTTTAACCATTATTGTATGCTTTAACTTTTGAAAAATAGCAGATCTACAAGCTCACAGCGCGGCCCAGTGTGCCGTGCTACAATCTCACAACGCGCTGCTGCAAGCTTGTAGATCTGCTATTTTTGAGAAATCGCTAAAATGTGTGCAAGACTATATTTGACCAGACTTCTAAATCCTTCCTCTAAATCAGTGGTTCTTAAACTTTTTCATGTCAAGGACCCCCAAAATTACAGGTATTTGGCCAGACAACCATCTCAAAATATGTTGTTCCAGGGACCTCCCAGAAGCAGAGATTTGAGTTACAAAAGTTTGCGTTGAAAAATATATATTAAAATATTTCATTTTCACAATTTTTCAATAGCTAAAGTATAAAATAATTTCAGGTCTTAATGGGTTAAGGGAATATACATTGCACACATCTTCAGACTTTTCCTCCAACAGAAGCAAATATTTGAGATACAAATGTTCGCTTTTAAATAGATATATTCAAAGACTTGCAAAAGAATATATATAGAATATAATTTTTTGAAAAATCTATATTATAGATTTTTCAAAAAATAGCAGATCTACAAGCTCACAACGCCTCGCAGCACAAGGGTTTGTGAGCTTGTAGATCGGCTATTTTTGCCAAAAGTTCTCCTCTGAATAGGGATGCTAAGAGGGACCCCATAGGGGTCCCTCTGTTGAAGAACCCTGTTTTAGAGAATAGCTTTTACTCTGTCCAGTCACACACTACACACTACAGACTCACACACGTACCTAACAAATCAATAACCTAAAAGGAGTAGTTCAACTTTTAATATATATATATATATATATATATATATATATATATATACACACACACACACACACACACACACACACACACACACACACACACACACAGACAGACAGACAGACAGACAGACAGACAGACAGACAGACAGACAGACAGACAGACAGACAGACACACACCTGTACATACAAGTGACCATAGTGTGTGTAATCAATACAAAAATACATTTTTGGGGGGTGAACTATTTGTTAAAGACCTGCATTGCTCTAAACAAGAGGGAACACACTTTTGCATTTATTTTCATTGTTCTTTGTATTACTTACATTGTTGTTGTCCTCAAATGCAGCTAAATACTTGCTGGTCTGTGCTTGATAAACACACACACACACACACACACACACACACACACACACACACACACACACACACACACACACACACACACACACACACACACACACACACACAATTTAATTTGATGTAACAGAAGGAAATGACCAAATCTGGGGTGAGCGTAATCAACAAACTACACCAGGAGTCTTCAACAGGGGGTCTGGGTCCCAGAGTTACTACTTGGGGTACTCCAAATGATAGAAACTTTTTGTCTCCTTTTTATATTAACCACTTGAACCCTAGCGTCCATATTCTGAGAACTTTAGCCACAGCTCACAACAAGCTCACAACAAGGCATTGTGAGCTGTAGATCGGCTATTTTTGGCAAAGAGCTTTGGTGTAGAGGGGAAAAAGAGCAGACTAAGTACAGAGGGAAAGGTCAAGTTTATTAAGTATTGCCAGTTCAAGTGGTTAAATATCTGAAAACACAAATTGACATGAATCCAAAATACACTGATGATTGTGCAATGTGCTGTCAAAACAATGAAACTATATGGAATGAACAGGTTGTGGGGGTCCCTGTTTCATCTCTCTCTCAACTAAGGGGTCATTGGCCTGAAAACGTTGAAGACCCCTGAACTACACAATAACAACTGGACAAACTAGCGGAGCTTGTAGATCTGCTATGTTCAAAATATTCATATGTGGGAGGGTGTGAAATTGATTATTTTAATTTGATTTATTCTAAATGGTCTGTTCTGACAAAATACTACAGTTCAATAATCTTGGGCCATTTAACTGCAAAAGACACTTTGACAATGTCAACGTCAGATGGCTTATCAATCAATGAGCTTCCAGGACTTTGTTTTACAGGCAAGCTTTACTGTAGGATCCAAAACCAAGCCAAGTCAGATTTTACCACCACCACCACCACCACCACCAATAACTAAGACCAAATGTTATAATAATATATAAAAAATATCCGATCTACGTACAAGGCATGGCAACACATTTTTGAGTCTCTCAGAGTAAAACATGTTCATCTACTACAGATCTGTGACAGCCATCTTAAACTTTAGTGATACCAGCTTTTGACACAGTTATTTTATTAGCCTTTAGTCTACATCAGTGGTTCTCAAACCTTTTCATGTCAAGGACCCCCAAATTGACACTCATTGGCCCATGGACCCCCATTTGAAAAGATATGCCAGGGACCCCAGACAAGAGAAGACTTTTCTACATCTCTACCAGTGATTCTGAACCAATTTAATGTTAAGGACCCCCAGTTTGACAAGCATTAGTCTAAGGACCCCCATTTAATGGCATTTATATCTCTGGGACCATAATATATATTGTAAAATTAATGTTCATTTAACTCTGAGTGTACGATGGGTCCATTTGGTTACATTTGTACTCTCTCTGCCTATAAGGGTCCATTTTGTAGCTATCATTTAGCTGTGGAACCCCTGGAACTCCCCAAGGACCCCCGAGGCAGGCTTGGGGTCCCTGGAGGACCCCACTTTGAGAACCACTAATCTACAATAATATTAAGCTGTAGATTGGCTTACTGGACTATGCAACTGATGAAAAATAGCAAACGTTAGCTTTAGCAAAGTTCTAATGGTTAAATAACATCCATGTGCACAAAAACGTTTCTACACAAACACAACACATAGCATTGTTCAACACTCACTCATGTGGTTGAATTATGCAGTGTTTTAGGCGAGTTTAACCTACGTAAGGACCGAGAAATAAGGGCTAGTAGCAGGCTAGCTTCAAGCTAGTTAGCTTCATGTTTACACTGAAACATGACCGTCATGTTTCGGCTAGTCTCCAGCAGGTGTAGAGTTAGTAGACAACCGTAGTTATAATTATAATGTATATCTAGACAGGATAGAATAAAGGTGTGGAAAATATATTTAGCCAGTTACATAATGGAGGGAGAAAATACATACTTCAGCTCTCTGCTACATCGAAGCCAAGGAGAGGAGAGTGGAGAGTGAGACTCACGGAGAGTTCAATCCGGGAAAAAAAATACTGTCCAATAACACGTTTTTGTTTTCTTTCGGTTGGTTTAATCCATTAATTTACCACACAATTATTTAATGCTTCTAGTTCTGTGTGTGTGAAGGAGGAACGTTAGCGCAGCCCGCCAGTACAGACAATTCAAAACAACAAAGACGTTGCTTCCCTGACGTCACTTCCACTGGGTCATACACCAATCACAGTTCCCATATCTGTCACGTGGGAAGGCAAATGGGAGCACATGTGTAAAGTAACTAAGTACATTTACTTAAGTACTGTAGTACGGTGTGCAATACCGTTAATTTCAGTGAACGTATCTTTTAGGTATTTGTACTAAGTATTTGAGTATTTCCAATTTCCAGTATGTTTACTTCTACTCCATTGCTCAGAGGCAAATATTGTACTTTTACTCCACTACATTTATTTGAAACCTTAATTACTAGTTATTTTGAAGATTTTGATTACTACAATGCCACAGAGTGTGAGTAGATCTGCTATTTTCAAAAGGTTTCATACTTTATAAAATTGGAAACTTGTGATGAGGGACATTCTGGGACAATTAGTGCTTTCTACTTTTAGTAGGCTACTTTATAAACCTTAGCAATACTTTGCACTTTTACTCAAGTAAATTTTGAATTCAGGACTTCTACATGAACAGAGAATTGTGCTGCTTGTGTGTGTGTGTGCGCGTGTGTGTGTGTGTGTGTGTGTGTGTGTGTGTGTGTGTGTGTGTGTGTGTGTGTGTGTGTGTGTGTGTGTGTGTGTGTGTGTCAGTGGTTCTCAACCTTTCAGGCAATGACTTCCCAAAACAATCATATTTGAATTTGGAACCCCCCATTCAAAATAATCATATAGGCTAACTGCATGGGGACCCCTCAAAATAATCATTTCTGAACTGGGAACCCACCAAAATAATCATGGGGACCCCCCAGAATAATGATATTTGAACTGGGGACCCCCTCCCTGATAAGCATGTGGAATCTGACTCGGTTCCACAGATAAATATTGTGAAAATTGAAGATCTCAGTCAGAGCATGTAGATCAGCTATGCTCAAAATGTTTGAGAATTTGGCCAGTGGCCACACAGTAGTTGCTCTGACAGAGCATGATTTAAAGTCCTCCGACTCCGAGATGATGGCTGTCTCGAGGACTTTACATCTTACTACCCTAACTTAGGGTTTGACCTAAAGATGATGGATTCAGTTAGGTGTAGTGATAGCTGAGCTAGGTAAAGATTTCATCGAGTTCAGAGCTAAGGGTCTTTTCAACATGTAATTTCTAATTTGTCCGTCTAGGAGAGCCGAGTCGGCAAACAGGAACAGATTGCAGTCACAGGCAGATGACATGTCTTTCACATATGGAACAATAAAGTATACTTAGTATGCCTCTTTGGGGGACACCACCACAGATACTGGGAAGGGGTCAAGGTTCCGTTTACCTCGACCACCTACCTGTTCTGTCCCCTCCAGTAAGATTGCACTCAGCTCACAGTTGCACTATCAAGACACAGCCAACATGTCCACCTGGGAACCATATGGGCTCAATGGGTGCTACTCACCTACTGTATATATATATATATTCTTTTGCACTGTGTTTTGGGCTCAATGGGTGCTATTGGGTGCTAACACCTACTGTATATATTTTTTGCACTGTTTTTTTGTCTCTTTTTTTTTTCTTTTTTTTTCTCCTGACTATATCTACTGCTGCATAGTACTGTGTTCTATCCATCTGTCATTCAATGTTATATGAGATACTTCAATGGTTTCCTGTGTAAATAAGCCAAGTGCTTTCATAGGATCTCCTTTTAGTTGACCTTGTGCCAGTGAACTGTACCATCATGAAACTGTACTTTTTTTCTATGCAAACTTCTAATAAAGTCTTCAATCGATCAAACCTGTGTACCAAATGGGCATGGGCTAGAAGTGGGCCATGGCTCTGGGTTCCATGTAGGTTCCATATGGGCTAAGTGAAGATAGATAGATAGATAGATAGATAGATAGATAGATAGATAGATAGATAGATAGATAATGCTTTTTAACAGGACTTTTTAGTTTTTTCAGAGTTCACAAGTCTTATGGCTTGGAGGAAAACACTCTTTCTAAATCTGTCCGTTCTGCTCCTGATGCTGCGGTACCTCTTACCAGAGGGCAGCAGGTGTTTGGGTGGGTAGGGTCAGACATGATCTTCTTAGCCTTTGATTTTGGCCAATGTCCTTGATGGAAGGCAGTGAAGTCCCAATAATCCTCTCCGCTGTCTTCACCACTCTGCACAGTTTTCCAATCTGTTTCACTGCAGCTACCAGACCAGAGATGCAGTTTGTCAGAATGCTCTCTATGGTAGCCCTGTAGAATGTGGTGAGGATGGGAGGGGGAAGTTGGGCTCTTCTCATCCAGCGCAGAAAGAACAGACGTTTCTGTCCTCTCTTTACAAGAGAGGCCGTGTTAGAGGACCACGTCAGGCTGTCCGTGATCTGTACCCCCAGGAACTTGGTGATGCTCACGACCTCCTGTCGTTTATGAGTAGTGGTGTGTGGCTGTGCAGGTTCCGTCGGAAGTCAACAATGATCTCCTTTGTCTTGTTGACATTCAGGTGTGTTGCACCAGCCCAACAAACTGTCTCACTTCCTCCCTGTATGGATCCTCGTTGTCCTCTCTGATGAGGCCCACAACTGTCGTGTCGTCTGCGTATTTCACCATGTGGTTAGTACTGAACCTCGCACAGCAGTTATGGGTCGCCAGGGTGAACAGCAGTGGACTCAAAACAGCCCTGCGGAGAGCCAGTACTCAGGGAGATGACGGTGAAGTTATTATTTCCAACCTGCACAGATTGAGGTTTATCTGTTAGGAAGTTCAGCAGCCAGGGCATGGGCTTGAAGTGGGAAAATTTGGTGGGTCCCATAAGGGTTATGTGTGGGCTAAGTGGGCATGGGTTAGAACTGGTCAACTATGACTGGGTCCCTTATGGGTTATGTGTGGGCTAAGTGGGCATGGGTTAGAACTGGGCAACTATGCCTGGGTCCCTTATGGGTTATGTGTGGTCTGAGTGGGAATGGGTTATAACTGGTCAACTATGCCTGGGTCCCGTATGGGTTATGTGTGGGCATGTAGCGGGGCAGATAAATGCATTTTTGCACTAAAATACTTCAGAAGTGGAAAGAAACCTAAAACTTTTCACAAGTACTCCTTAGGGGTTGTTCCTATGATAAAACACATTAGACACTGAAAAATCAAAATGGCTGCCATGTTTCCAAGATGGCTGCCTCTGAACAGTACGCCAGCCAGTTAATGTCCGATTTTCATAATATTAGAGTTGTTTTGTAGGTTTTAAAACATCCTGAGTTCATTTATTACACTTTTAAAGCAGCCAGAATAACTTTTCTGACTTTTGGTTGGGGTCTTTCCTCACCTGGGACCCCCCAAACAGACCCCTGAGCCTATCTCAGTAATCGCATTGCTCCTGCTCCAGAGCAATGTTAAATTAGATCATAACTGAAGCATTAAAGTTGTTGTAACTGGGCTCTGAAAGCAAAAATTAGTAGTAGCAAATACCCAGGGGTCTTCCACAGGGGGTCCGGGACCCCGAGGGGGTCCTCAGAGTTACTACAGGGGGCCTGCCGAATCTTGATGGGGAAGTTCTTTTCTTTTTTTTAACTGTTTTAATTAGTATTCTCAGTATTATTTATTACATTTTTGTGTTAGACAGACAGGTTCACAGGTGTTACTGCAGGGATTGCAAGAATTAAGGTATTGCAAAATCTCACTTTGGGCGCGCAGTCTAACATGTCCATTTATTACGCTGCACCCACATTGACAACACAACACACACACACCTCTTTGTTATCATCACCCCCAAAAAACCCGCACCCTATCCTCTTAAAGAGCTCACGGTCAATTGTACCCAAAGAAATTCACTATTCATGTCCTCCCTAATAGTGTTGACAGTTTCCACTATAGCATTTGCAGGGAGGAGAGTGCAAGGCAGGTTATTGTTTGAGCAGCTGCACCGTCCCTTGTAACCTGCTTTGCAGCCACATTTGATGAGCTCAAGTACTGCCTTTGCAGCAGGGAGGGCAAGAAACCTGACTGTTCATACCCTCCACTCTCTGAATTCCATCTATTTTTTTCAATTGATGGAAGCTCAGGGCAATGTGTCAGGTATGACAAAGTAGGCATTATAATAGGATACCTTCATCAAGGGACATGATTTTGAGGAAGTGCAAAGTAAACACATGAAGAGGCTGATACCCCGATTCCTTATCAAGTCCTTGCCTCCGGTACAAAAAAAGGAAATTTATATATTCGAGTGAGTTCAAGTTATTGGATGTTACAAATGTCAAGGGTTCCTTTGCGTACATAGTTTTTCAGGTGCTGACTGGGGAGTAACATTTGTTGGAATCACCAAAAAGACATCAATGCCTACTTGATGATGATGACCAAGCCATTAACCGCTTCAAGGACCTTGGCAAGGTCATTGGCCATTCCTCCTGAGCTTATAAATGATGAGCTTCCATCAACATTGCAGTCGGAACATTTTGCATGCTATGTTTACAGTTCAAAAGGTCCAACAACCCTGGGATTACTCAGATGGGAACTATTTCTGTCAAAGAACTTGGAGGGTGAGATGCTACCTCCAACTCGTGCTGCACTGCTACCACATTACCTCCGCGCCAACTCTGTCACAATGCAGGATAAATCACCTGACCATACCATACCCTGTGCTTCCACCAATCGAAGAAAATAGATGGAATTCAGAGAGTGGAGGGTATATTCCAGTCAGGTTTCTTGCTCTCCCTGCTCCAAAGGCAGTACTTGAGCTCATCAAATGTGTCTGCAAAGCAGGTTGTAAGGGACGGTGCAGCTGCTCAAATAACCTGCCTTTCACTCTATGCTATGGTGGAGACTGTGTCAACACTATTAGGTTGGACATTGAAGATGATGATGATGAAGACGAATATATTCTGCATGTCTGAAATTACTGTATTGTAGTGAATCTCTTTGGGCGTAATTGACCATGGGCTCTAATAAGGTGAGGGTTTTGGGGTGACAATAACAAAGAGGTGTGTGTGTGTGTGTGTGTGTGTGTGTGTGTGTGTGTGTGTGCGTGTGCGTGTGTGCGTGTGCGCGTGCGGTGTGAGTGCAGTGCAATAAATGGAAATGTTGTTCTGCGCCCAAAGTGAAAAGTTGCAATACCTTCATTATTGCAATACCTGCAGTAACAGCTGTCAACCATAACTGTTTAACACATTTGTTTTTATAAATAATACTGAGAATACTAATAAACCATCAAAGTACAATACATAAAACCAGGATACATAAAAAAAGTAAAAAAAAAAAAAAAAAGATTTGGCAGGCCCCCTGTAGTAGCTCTGAGGATCCCCCCAGGGGTCCCGGACCCCCCGTGGAAGACCTCTGTTATTTGCTACTAGTCATTTTTTATTTCAGAGCATATTTCAGATCTAATTTAACATTGTTCTGGAGCAGGAGCAGAGCGATTAATGAAATAGGCTCAGGGGTCTGTCTGGGGGGTCCCAGGTGAGGAAAGACCCCAACCAAAAGTCAGAAAGGTTATTCTGGCTGCTTTAAAAGTGTAATAAATGAACTCAGGATGTTTTAAAACCTACAAAACAACTTTAATATTATGAAAATTCGATATTAACTGGCTGGCGTCCTGTAAAACATATCCAAAAAGGCGGCCATCTTTAAAACTGGCGGCCATTTTGAAAATTAAGTGTCTAATGTGATTTTTCTAAAGAATGACCCAAGAGGTACACTCTGTAAAATTTTGGTGCTTCTTTCCAGAACTGAAGTATTGTTCTCCTTAACTGCCCCGCTAATGTGGCTAAGGACCCTATAAGAGAAGTTATTTATATTTTGAACCATTTTAATTTCAATGACCCCCAGTTTGACATGCATTAGGCATGTGACCCCCCATTTAAAAGGGTATTACTATCTCTGATACCCCAATTGGTCCCTATGAGATATATCCACAGAAAGGCTGATCGATCCATTGCTTTTGCAACCTATTAATATCAGTTAAATATTTTTTCACATGAGCCCAGATAGATTGTATTTGTCAAATACAAACATATGCCATTGATGTAATGGATATTTATTGCGACAGAAGGTCGAAGTTTACCATAAGAAATGTTACAGCTTGTCCGCGTCCGTGTAGATGTGTAGACCTGTACCCATTTTTATGAGTTTCTATAGGTTTGCTGCTCTGACATCATGCTCTGATGTCACTGTGATGTCAGGGGAACCACTCTACCAGAATGGGTTTGACACTCTGACATCACGCTCTAGCTTCACTGTGATGCCACACTAACAGAATTCCTTTTCATGCCCATATATGGAGTTCAATGATGTCATCAATATATAATCTATCTATAAATGCGACAAATCTCTGTCTGCGTGTCTGCGTGTATGTAATCCGCGTATCTCGAGAACCGTTCGTCCCACCGGCTTCAGATTCGGCACGCGCGTTCCCCGCCGCGACGCGGAGTGCAGTGCCGGGCCTCGACCCGACCCGACGCACGGTTTTCCCGAACCGGCGCAAAACGTTCGGAATCTCCTTATGCGGAAATCGGCGCAAAATCGGCACAAGCGCTGACTCATTGTGACATCACTGCAGTGCCGGGCGCAAGCGCTGAGTCATTGTGACATCACTGCAGTGCCGGGCCTTGCCTCGACCCGACAGATATCTCCGTATATGGGCATAAGACTGAGAACTCCATATATGGGCATATGGGCAGATACAGAGATCTCCATATATGGGCATATATAGACAGATATCTCCGTATATAGGCATAAAAGGGACACAGACTGATACAGAGATCTCCATATATGGGCATATGGGCAGATACAGGGGCCTAGCCTCGACCCGACAGATATCTCCGTATATGGGCATAAAAGGGACACAGACAGATATATGGGCAAAACGGGTCCTATGACAACAGGTATATTGGGGTTTGCATTAAAGGGTGGGGCAGAGATCTCCATATGGCATATATGGGCATAAAATGGATGCAGAATCACAAAGATCTCCATATACGGGCATAAAGGGACACAGACAGACAGATACAGATATCTCCATATATGGGCATATATGGGCATAAAATGGACCCTGAACTATATCTGCAGTGATCTCCATATATGGACATAAAATGGACACACACAGAAAGACAGATGGTCAAAACGGGTCCTATGACAACAGGTATAATGGGGTTTGCATTAAAGGGCGGGGCATTCATTCACTATTTACATTGTTCCCGAGTTGGCCAGGTCGCCGACTAGTATATATAATGATGCCCTGTTAGAGAGATCCCTGTGAGGCCAGGGGGAACAAATCCCTTTTATGCCCATATATGGAGATATGGAGATCCCTGTGATGACAGGGGAACAAATGCCTTTTGTGCCCATATATGGAGATCCCTGATGTATCCACATCCCTGATGTCCACCTCACTGTGGCGCGACTTTGCCCTTTAGGGTGAGGTCGCTTTTCGCCCTGAGGCGTCTTACTTCTTTACTGTATTTGTGAGACAAATATATATCCTTAGATGTGTGTGCGCACGCGCGCGTGTGTGTGTGTGTGTGTGTACTGGACCTACACAGTTCTAACCTGTGCAAAATCAGCTCATATAAGGCCCATATGAGACACATACATGGTTGACCAGTTCTAACCCATATCCACTCAGCCCACACATAACCCATACGGGACACAGCTATGGTTGACCAGTTCTAATCCATGCCTAGTTAGCCCATGCATAGCCCATATGAGAACCAGATATGGGTGACCAGTTCTAAACCATGCCCACTTAGCCCATACATAGCCCTTATGACACCCAGACATGGACATACAGGCAGGTAGATACACAATCCCACCCTCCTAAAATTAGTATGGGATTACCCTCTCTCTCTCCCTCTTTACCATAACGATTTGTGACTTATATCCTATTAACCATCAATCCATCCCTCCATCTCTTCATCCATCCATCCATCCATCCATCTATCCATCTTACATGTTATACAATGGTCTTGTCTCTTGAACATAGTGTTTAATTTATTTATTTGTTTATTTATTCGATCAATTCTTTGCTTTTGTGGCCTATTAGTATATGTAAAATATTTTTCACATGAGCCTAAATGTATGTCACACGCAAAGATATGCCATTGATGTAGTTGTTGTGAAGTAGATCAATTATACTGTATTTGTGACACACAGATATGACCAGTTCTAACCCGTGCCCAGTTAGCCTACATATTGCATACAGGACCCAGCCATGGTTGACAAGTTCCAACCCATGCCCAGGTACCCCACACAAAGCCCCTCTGGGACCCAGATATGGGTGACCAGTTCTAACCTGTGCCCACTTAGCCCATATAAAACTCTTACGGGACCCGGCTATGGTTGAACAGTTCTAACCCATGGCCCACTTAGTCCATACATAGCCCATATGAGACCCAGCTTTGGTTGACCAGTTCTAACCCATGCCCTCTTAGCCCTTAAGGGACCAAGACACACGTGACCAGTTATAACTCTTGCCCACTCAGCCCACACATAACCCATAAGGGACAGAGGCATAGTTGACCAGTAATAATCCATGCCCACTCAGCCCACACATAACCCATAAGGGATGCAGGCATAGTTAACCAGTTCTAACCCATGCCCACTTAGCCCATAAGGGACCCAGACCCACATGATCAGTTACAACCCATGCCCACTCAGCCCAGAGATAACCCATAACGGACCCATGCATAGTTGACCAGTTATAACCAATGCCCACTTAGCCCAGACATAACCCATAAGGGACCCAGACACGCATGATCAGTTCCAACCCATGCTCACTTAGCCCACACATAACCCATAAGGGACCCAGGCATGGTTGACCAGTTCTAACCCATGCCCACTTAGCCCACACATAACCCATAAGGGACCCAGGAATAGCTGACCAGTTCTAAACCATGCCCACTTAGCCCACACATAACACATAAGGGACCCAGGCATAGCTGACCAGTTCTAAACCATGCCCACTTAGCCCATAAGGGACCCAGACATGCGTTACCAGTTATAACCCATGCCCACTCAGCCCACACATAACCCATAAGGGACCCAGGCATGGTTGACCAGTTCTAACCCATGCCCAATTAGCCCAGACATAACCCATAAGGGACCCAGGCTTAGCTGACCAATTCTAAATCATGCCCACTTAACCCACACATAACCCATAAGGGACCCAGGCATAGCTGACCAGTTCTAAACCATGCCCACTTAGCCCACACACAACACATAAGGGACCCAGGTATAGTTGACCAGTTCTAAACCATGCCCACTTAGCCCATAAGGACCCAGACATGCGTGACCAGTTATAACCCATGCCCACACATAACCCATAAGGGACCCAGGCATAGTAGACCAGTTCTAACCCATGCCCACATAACACATAAGGGACCCAGGCATAGTTGACCAGTTCTAACCCATGCCCACTTAGCCCACACATAACCCATAAGGGACCCAGGAATAGCTGACCAGTTCTAAACCATGCCCACTTAGCCCACACATAACACATAAGGGACCCAGGTATAGTTGACCAGTTCTAAACCATGCCCACTTAGCCCATAAGGACCCAGACATGCGTGACCAGTTATAACCCATGCCCACACATAACCCATAAGGGACCCAGGCATAGTAGACCAGTTCTAACCCATGCCCACATAACACATAAGGGACCCAGGCATAGTTGACCAGTTCTAACCCATGCCCACTTAGCCCACACATAACCCATAAGGGACCCAGGAATAGCTGACCAGTTCTAAACCATGCCCACTTAGCCCACACATAACACATAAGGGACCCAGGCATAGTTGACCAGTTCTAAACCATGCCCACTTAGCCCATAAGGGACCCAGACATGTGTGACCAGTTATAACCCATGCCCACTCAGCCCACACATAACCCATAAGGGACCCAGGCAAAGCTGACCAGTTCTAAACCATGCCCACTTAGCCCACACATAACACATAAGGGACCCAGGCATAGTTGACCATTTCTAAACCATGCCCACTTAGCCCATAAGGACCCAGACATGCGTGACCAGTTATAACCCATGCCCACACATAACCCATAAGGGACCCAGGCATGGTTGACCAGTTCTAAACCATGCCCACTTAGCCCACACATAACCCATAAAGGACCCAGGCATAGTTGACCAGTTCTAAACCATGCCCACTTAGCCCATAAGGACCCAGACATGCGTGACCAGTTATAACCCATGCCCACAAATAGCCCAAAAGGGACCCAGGAATGGTTGACCAGTTCTAAACCATGCCCACTTAGCACACACATAACCCATAAGGGACCCAGGCATAGTAGACCAGTTCTAACCCATGTCCACTTAGCCCATAAGGGACCCAGACACGCGTGACCAGTTATAACCCATGCCCACTAAGCCCACAAATAACCCATAAGGGAACCAGGCATAGTTGACCAGTTCTAAACCATGCCCACTTAGCCCACACATAACCCATAAGGGACCCAGACATAGTTGACCAGTTCTAACCCATGCCCACTTAGCCCATAAGGGAACCAGACATGCGTGACCAGTTATAACCCATGCCCACTAAGCCCACGAATAACCCATAAGGGACCCAGACATAGTTGACCAGTTCTAACCCATGCCCACTTAGCCCATAAGGGACCCAGACATGTGTGACCATTTATAACCCATGTCCACTAAGCCCACACATAACCCATAAGGGACCCAGGCATAGTTGACCAGTTCTAACCCATGCCCACTAAGCCCACACATAACTCATAAGGGACCCATGCATAGCTGACCAGTTCTAAACCATGCCCACTTAGCCCACACATAACCCATAAGGGACCCAGGCATAGTAGACCAGTTCTAACCCATGCCCACTTAGCCCATAAGGGACCCAGACACGCGTGACCAGTTATAACCCATGCCCACTAAGCCCACAAATAACCCATAAGGGACCCAGGCATAGTTGACCAGTTCTAAACCATGCCCTCTTAGCCCACACATAACCCATAAGGGACCCAGGCATAGTAGACCAGTTCTAACCCATGCCCACTTAGCCCATAAGGGACCCAGACATGCGTGACCAGTTATAACCAATGCCCACTCAGCCCACACATAACCCATAAGGGACCCAGGCATAGTAGACCAGTTATAACCCATGCCCACTTAGCCCATAAGGGACCCAGACACGCGTGACCAGTTATAACCCATGCCCACTAAGCCCACACATAACCCATAAGGGACCCAGGCATAGTTGACCAGTTCTAAACCATGCCCACTTAGCCCACACATAACCCATAAGGGACCCAGGCATAGTAGACCAGTTCTAACCCATGCCCACTTAGCCCATAAGGGACCCAGACATGCGTGACCAGTTATAACCAATGCCCACTCATCCCACACATAACCCATAAGGGACCGAGGCATGGTTGACCAGTTCTAAACCATGCCCACTTAGCCCACACATAACCCATAAGGGACCCAGACATAGTTGACCAGTTCTAACCCATGCCCACTTAGCCCATAAGGGACCCAGACATGCATGACCAGTTATAACCCATGTCCACTAGGCCCACACATAACCCATAAGGGACCCAGGCATAGCTGACCAGTTCTAAACCATGCCCACTTAGCCCACACATAACCCATAAGGGACCCAGGCATAGTAAACCAGTTCTAACCCATGCCCACTTAGCCCATAAGGGACCCAGACACGCGTGACCAGTTATAACCCATGCCCACTCAGCCCACACATAACCCATAAGGGACCGAGGCATGGTTGACCAGTTCTAAACCATGCCCACTTAGCCCACACATAACCCATGAGGGACCCAGGCATAGTAGACCAGTTCTAACCCATGCCCACTTAGCCCATAAGGGACCCAGACACGCGTGACCAGTTATAACCCATGCCCACTCAGCCCACACATAACCCATAAGGGACCCAGGCATGTTCGACCAGTTCTAACCCATGCCCACTTAGCCCACACATAACCCATAAGGGACCCAGGCATGGTTGACCAGTTCTAACCCATGCCCACTTAGCCCACACATAACCCTCATGGGACCCAGCCCAGGTTGCCCACTTATAGCCCATGCCCACTTAGCCCACACGTAACCCTCATGGGACCCAGCCATGGTTGCCCACTTATAGCCCATGCCCACTTAGCCCACACAAAACCCTTATGGGACCCACCAAACTTGCCCACTTCAAGCCCATGCCCACTTAGCCCACACAAAAACCTGTATGGGACCCACCTAGTTTGCCCACTTCTAGCCCATGCCCACTTGGTACCCAGTTACCCACACTGGGCCCATATGGTACCCAGGTGGACATGTTGGCTGGGCACACACACTGAATAAGCATTTCCAATGATGTAAGACTGACTGACACTATTCTTAAAACCTGCACAGAACCATGTGATAGAGAGAATGTGGTCAGAGGTGAATGCCAGAGTCAACTACCCTTTAAAGAGAGCGTTGGTACAGCTGCAGGACCAAGAAGAGCTGGACATGGAGGACAACACCTCAAAGTACTGTGTCTCAAACCTGACATGCCTCATGGCCAGAATTGGCATTGAAAATGTCGTACAGGCGTGGAACGAACACAGAATCCCAGGTTTGATTGATTGAATTTTACTATCTGCATTATGATCATGCCTTTCTCATAACTGAATCCAGTACCGACTATAAAATAGAAGCAGGACTTTTCTAGTTGAATGTAAGTAACCACTTAAATCTCACCACATTTTTCTAAAGGAAGGGGAGTACCAAATAGACTGGCTCAAGGCGGGTGTCCTGCTAAAGTTCCAGAAGACCTTCTGCCTGTTGGTGCCGTTGCAGCCGACATGTACCAAAAGGAGTTGGGGTCAGCCTTAAAAAGAGAAAGCGTTTTTGGACGTGATCCATTTCCCTCAGAAGAAGCCCGACAACGGGCTGAAAGAGAGTTTGGTTCTCAGTTTGAACTGTTGTCTCTATACCAAAATGTGGTTCACGATTATTATGACCAATTTAAAGATGCTGTTAGGTCCCTTATAGATAGCACCAGAAGATGTGTTTGACTTGTTACATAGTGACCTGTAATTATCAAAGATGCAGTAAACTTTAAGTCAGGGGTCTTCAACGTTTTCAGGCCAAGGACCCATTAGCTGAGAGAAAGATGAAGCAATAAATGGACCTTTCACTATGTACTTAGTCTGTTCTTTTTCCCCCTCTACACAAGACCTCTTTGCCAAAAATGGCAGATCTACAAGCTCGTAGATCGTCTATTTTCAGCTAAATTTCTCAGAATATGGGTTAAAGAGAAAAAGGTTTCCTATCACAGATTAAAAGGACCCCCTGTTGAAGACCCCTGCTTTAAGTAATTTGTTTATAAAAGTCATTTAAGTGTTTCTGTAAAGCCTTTAACAGTTTTGCAATAAACAGTTTTGCAATAAACAATCTTAAACAACTGCAACTCCAGTGCATCACTACCAGATTACCAGATGTCACGGTTTTAGTTTGACCAGTTTGCTGAAATGAACACGGTTACGACTAATGTAAGTATAACCACTTTAATGCACTATTTGGGTGAGAATTATGTCTCTCGATGTAGTTTTCTTTAAGAGTTATGGCATTTAACCCCAGCCCTACTCCACTAGGTGCAAATAGCTTAAACCTAATACAGTGTTATGTTTTAGTAATAGAGGAATGGTAACAAAGTGATTTGAAATCGTCAATGAAGAGGAAATATAACATTTATTCCTATCAAAATGTAAAACATTAAATTGTAAAATGTAAACATTGTGCCATCATTGAGGTAACAAGCTGAACTTCATGTGGAACTTGAGGTAAAAACAATTGTTTTTAAAGTGCCATTTCCACAAGGTGAACATCACATCACAAAATAAAAGAAAAATATTGATTTTCAAAGAACACATTGATGTGGAACATTTGGAAAACAAAGAAATTGAAGTGTGTTTAGCACTAAACAAATCCTTCCTATCAAAATGTAAAACATTAAATTGTAAAATGTAAACATTGTGCCATCATTGAGGTAACAAGCTGAACTTCATGTGGAACTTGAGGTAAAAACAATTGTTTTTAAAGTGCCATTTCCACAAGGTGAACATCACATCACAAAATAAAAGAAAAATATTGATTTTCAAAGAACACATTGATGTGGAACATTTGGAAAACAAAGAAATTGAAGTGTGTTTAGCACTAAACAAATCCTTCCTATCAAAATGTAAAACATTAAATTGTAAAATGTAAACATTGTGCCATCAATGTACTTTGAACAAGCTGAACTTCATGTGGAACTTGAGGTAAAAACAATTGTTTTTAAAGTGCCATTTCCACAAGGTGAACATCACATCACAAAATAAAAGAAAAATATTGATTTTCAAAGAACACATTGATGTGGAACATTTGGAAAACAAAGAAATTGAAGTGTGTTTAGCACTAAACAAATCCTCAATCACTTGAAAATGAATATTGTCAATATCAGTCCTGAGTCAACACAGCCATCTACCAAGAGATTTTTGAGCACTTTGTGGTTCTATACAGTACATTGACAAGCTTTGTGGAGACTCAGATTCCTTTTCAAGCATTTGTCACCAACCTACTTCATTGGCCACCTCCATCTTCCCCATTCATGCCAAATCACACTGAAATAGCTATTTTGTAAGCTCACAATGCACCACAATGTGGTGCGAGCTTGTAGATTGGCCATTTTTCCCTAGCCTGATTTCAAGACTCTACGCTGGAGCTTAAGAGTCTGAGCCTGTCTGCATACTATTTGATTGAAAAGGGGAGGGGATTTCAAATTTGAAATTCCCAATCACAAGCGATCTGGTGGGAGGGGTTGTGTTTGACTTTTGCACACAAAACAATCCCTCCTCCCCCTCCCCTCAATGACATGCACCCAACAGGTCACTGTCTTTGATGTTTCACTGATTAGAGAGAATTTAACGAGCTATTCGACACTTGTATGGCTCAATCAATGACTGCCCTTTTGAAGTTCAAAGGGAGCAATTAAGAACTCTGGTGAGCCACGCAGCCACCCCTCCCTCCACTGTTTCTGTTGATTTTCACCCCACCCCCCCTCTCTCTTGCTTTGAATTCATTGGTCGGTTTCGCTCGGTTTGAGAGGTTTTCGTTAGCAAGAGCCACGTCATATGACACATCCAGACCAAGAGATGCAGTTCACTCAGAGAGTGGGCGGGTCTATTGGATGGAGCCAGGCTAATTTTTCCCCAGAATAGGGACACTGTTAAAGTGACCTATCAGAACCACATTCACGCACACATTCATACACCGATGGCGGAGTAAACTATGCAAGGCACTAACTTGCACACCGGGAGCAATTAGCGGTTCAGAGTCTTGCTCAAGGACACTTCGACAACAACTCAGGGGGAGCCCGGGATTGAACTGGTAACCTTGTGTTTACCATCTGGTGAATCTGTCGGCCACTCTACCCCTGGGCCATTGCCGCCCACAGAAAGTAGAAGACTTTTCTGAAATGTCAATCACAGCTTTTACAACTTAACAGACTGTGCAAAGAAAATTAAATGTGACCCCCACCCCCTTTAGTGCTCTTTAGGTTTCATAGTAATGAAATAAACACAACTTTGGAACTCAGCTTTTCTCTACACAAAACATTGAACAGGTGTGTAAAACTAAACAAGCAAACAAGAAGAATAAAGTGCATCTCTTTGACTTGTTATACAAAGTTGCAAGAGACCTTATGCCTGCTGGTGCAGCAGAGATGTACAAAATAAGATAAAGACAATCAATCAATAAAGATGGGTGGGTGCAGAACACAGGTAGTTTCAGGACAGTTCAATGACAAAGCTTACTCTGTCTGTGTGTTCCTGAGGGCAGACAAGACCCGATCAAGCCCCTTAAGCTGATGTACATTAGCCTGCAAACCCTCTACCTGGCACCTCGGACACAAAGTTGAGGTAGACTGACGCACACATGTTTGACATCCAACAATGAAGTCGCAGCAGGTGGCAAACATGGGCACTTCCATTGTACCTGTAGATTAAAAACAAAGAATACATAGATGTGGAAAACATTTATTCACAAATACAGAAATTTAAGTCTGTTTCAAGCATTTGTCACCTGCCCACCACAGAGCCAAAACTAATAGTAACTGGTGTACTTTCTCTTAAATGTATTGTTAAGAGGAAGATGAAAGACACCAGGACCCAATCACACAGATGAGCTTAACACATTGCAGACAGGAACCCCTTTTTGTGTTTTTACACCTCAGGACGGGAACACGTTTGGTACAGTATGTACAGTAAATGGTAACATTTTTTGGTATCTTTTGAATACTTAAAGTTAGGTCAGGATTTTGAATATATGCAACCTACAGTTGCATATATCAGGGGTTCCAAACTTTCTTGTCTCGCACCCCATAAATATATTTTTGAATCCAAGGCACCCCTACATTATAATTTTCACTCCCAGCACCTTATATTTATAGCATATTGTCGTTGTCGGGTGGAAACCTTGTATGTCCAAAACCGTTAATTTTATATTTATCAGCTATAAAATGTACTAAACTAGTGAAAACAGCCGATCTACAAGCACACGATGCGAGGCGTTGTGTGCTTGTAGATGTGCTGTTGTCACTAGTTTTGTGCGACGGTCTTGTATGATGAAGCAGGACTTTGCTTTACCAAAAGACGTACACATTTGAAACTTGGATACAAGGTTTTTGCCCGACAGTGACGATATTTTAGTGATTATGTTGTGAGGAAAACGTTGAGATAATAGCCATTGTGGTTAGAACTGACTGAAAATAACTTTGTACTTCAAGTTCAATGAATTCCAAATACTATCAAATGATCTTGCTGCACCCCTGGACTGCCGTCACGACACCCCAGGGTGCCCCGTCACCCACTTTGAAAACCCCTGGCATATATTATACATACCATGACAGATCTCACAGGTGAAGGCTTCATGCAGACTGGCTGCTGTACGTTTGATCTTTGCCAGATCGGACAGCTGGTTCAGTGCAGATGTGACAACTTGCAGGCCCTCGGCTGCTTCTTTCACCTGAAAAATCCTAGCACTGATGTCTTGCGGTGAAGGGACTTCGGGTGCTCTCCTTGAATGAGGGAAAAGAAAATAGGATTCTAAATTTCCCCTTCCCAAATGGTGCACTGGAAATTAGCTTTTCTATAATTAAACGTTTCAACCTATGACATTTGTTTACAATTATGCTGACCGGAAAAAACAGAATAGAAAATAATAAACAGTTATGTTCACAGGAATAAAAATTACACATTTGTGTTTTTGCCTGAAGGCAAACTGTCAAATGGATGTCAAATGGATTACCTCAATTTGGCCATCCTTCCATTCTGTAGCTGTTGAAATTCCGTGGAAGTCAAGGAATAGACAATCTTGTTCTTGGAATCCCAATAATCTGCGCCTTTGGGAATCAGACACATGGATTAAAGCAAATTTAAGTCTCAATACTTAACAGGTTTTGTTAGACCAAGTCCTAAGTCAATTGTAAGCTAATATAGATTGTCTATTTTCGGTGCATCACATGCTGCTAGAGAAGACATGTTGAATTCTATGAGATCCAAAAGACTGAAAGTCGTGGTGACTGAGAACTTTAATCCATGCAGACAATATTTATTAAGTATATTTGAAATTATCGTCATTCACTTTAATCCACTATTTGTAAGCAAGTGCCAGACCATACATACAACTTACTTTGTGTAACCTCTGAGTCCATGTATTCATATCCTTTGTTGTCAACAAGGATCAGTGGCTCATCACTGCCCAATATGGCCATCAACTTAGCCTTGATGCCCACCAAGGTTGCATCGGCCTCTGCAAGGCGAATCTCCAGCGTCCTTTGGGTGAACAGGTTGCCGTCCACAATCTGCCCAATCCAGATTGGCCTGGGCATAAAAAGACAAATTATTCCAACAGAATAAAACGTGAGTTGCTAAGCAAGAACAGTGTGAGATCCTTTGTTCATGGAACATTTTTTTTTTGAAGCGGTGAAGTCAAGAATAAACAGGTTTTTGCAAAAGCAAAATGTGTGTCCCATGTCCATATGCATATATGGTCATTTCAGTCCAGAATGAACAGGTTTTTTCAAAAACAAAATGTCTGTCACCTCATGTCCATATATGGTCATTTCAGTCCAGAATGAACAGGTTTTATCTGTCCCGTACGTCCAGAATATCAGTCCAGAATGAATAGGTTTTTTCAAAAACAATATGTGTGTCCCATGTCCATATATGGACATTTCAGTCCAGAATGAACAGGTTTTATCTGTCCCGTACGTCCAGAATATGTGTGTAGTGTCCGTCCCGGTCTGATGATTGGATATTTTGAGGATTGGTCAAGCTTCACATGACAATTCGGCCCTCTAGATAGATTTTTTTTATTTGATTTTCTATGAACACATAGAAAAACTTTTATTCTATGTGTTCTAGAGCTATGAACTCTGTATATACATTCGGTTCAAAGTGAAGCGGTATGTGTTCTAGAGCTTCAGAATTCTGAATGATTTTATCTGGAGGGCCGAATTGTCATGTGAAGGTTGACCAATCCTAGACCAGTCCAAGTATTTGGACATTTTTAATCATCCAATCAGACTGGGACGGACACTACACACATATTCTGGACGTACAGGACAGATAAAGCCTGTTCATTCTGGTCTGAAATTACCATATATGGACATGGGGGACACACATGGGACACATTTACAGACAGATAAAACCTGTTCATTCTGGACTCAAATGACCATATATGGACGTGGGGGACACACATGGGACACAAAGCCACTCCTTGGAAGTGGCTTTCATCGCTTAAAAAAATATAAGTAGCATATTTTAATCTATTATTAAACACAACAGTAAAATATGTTCTATTTCGCCTCAAGTACTCCCTGTAATACCTTTTTTGCATACCCCTAGGGGTACACATACCTCCATTTGAGAAACACTGGCCTATATTAGATTCAGTACATATAACTAACCTAACGAATGATCTGGCTGGTTGGTTGGCCCTGGCTCGTGGAGTAGCCACTGCTGCTTCAAAGGGTGCTGGTGAAGCAGCAGCAGAAGAGGGCCTGCCTCGCTGGAAGGAAAATGGCAACCCAACAGCATGCGTGGGTGGAGGGAGTTGGTGACTTTGGTCCGGGTTACCATGAACCTAGTCAGGGATAAAGAAAAGAGAACAAAAAATAAACAAAAATAAAACAATTCACAGGAGGCAGGCAGTGATCACCCCATGTGCACCTAACCCTAACCCTGTATTTCTTAGTCAATGTGTTTGTAAGGGTGTCTGGTAACAAACAAATACTGAATGTAGCCTACCTCATAGTGCCCAAGATGCACCAGTCTATAGGCAGGAAAACTTTTTGTTTCCTCGTCTGCAAAGATGGCCGTGTTTGTGCGATCCGTAAGGAATACGGTACTCGGAATGACCTGTTTAGAAAGAATGAAAATTCCCATTAATGCTTACACCATTAGTTATCAAAGTCTGGGGACCCCCAGCGGTACTTTGCAGGGGGTCCCCACCCAGCTAGATGGCTAGCTAGGAACCAAATGGACCCTTATGGTGTCTGTAACTCTGAGAATGTACAAATAGAACCAAATGGTTTCATTTGGCAACACTCAGTTTACTTAAGTAAAAGTAACAATACTGCACTATAGAAATACTCTGTACAAGTAAATGTCTGGAATTCAAAATGTGCTTGAGTAAAAGTATGAAAGTGCTGGCATCAAAATGTACTTAGAGTACCAAGAGTAAAAGTACAAAATGTTTGAAAATAGCAGATCTACAAGCTCACTTGGATATTTTCAAATAGCCATGGTATAAAATAGGGCTAATGTGGTTCATGTATGTTTTATAATATTATAATGTATATCTGCAAAGTAAATAGTCACTAAAGTTTTCAAATAAATGTAGTGGAGTAAAAGTACAATATTTGGATCCGAGATGTAGTGGAGTAGAAGTAAAAGTCTGTATTCTGTATCTACCATCCACTTTGAATGGGAAAATATCTGTCTGTTGAAAGAGATTTTATCTGGCCCAGTGGGAATGGGCCTTTATAAGCATCAATTTTGGGGTCCTTCAGATGAACGTCTGAGAACCACTGCCTTAAAGAACACTGTGATGACTAACAGGTCAGGGAGTCTGGTTGATTGATTAAAGACTTTTATTAAGAGTTTGCATAGGAAAGGTAGACCTACAGTTTCATGACGGTACAGTTCTGCGATGGGATCCACATAGTTACTACAGGGGGACCCACCAAATGTTTGTGTGATTTTACCAAAAATAGCATATCTAGATATATTTTGGGCAAGAGATTTGAAGGGGAAAGGAGCAGAGTCAATGATCAACTCTTATTCAGTAACGGGGTGATGGGGGGCAGTGATGTCAATTTCTGTGTTTATACGTGGTTAGTCTAATATATATATATATATATATATATATATATATATATATATATATATATATATATATATATAGAGAGAGAGAGAGAGAGAGAGAGAGAGAGAGAGAGAGAGAGAGATGGTTCAAACACACATTTCTACAGTGATTACAGTGCTGTCAAGTCTATGAAGCCATCTATGACATTTGAGAAAGTTTGATCTGCGGCACAATTGTATGTGTAGTGTAGGCCCGTACCTATGTTCCCCACTTTCTTACCACCTAGACCTACCCCTAAACCCTAACCATAACCTCACCAAAACAATGCTGTGAGGTGGGGAACATAGAACCTGGATAACATAGGTTGGACCCCGCTATGCATGCATGAGCTTTTGCATGCATGCAAGCAACAGGCATCGCCGTCTCACCTCTTAACTTAAAACAAAGGGTTCGGCCCAGTACATTATTTATTCTAAATCAGTGACACATCAAAACACAGCGTAGTCATCGTATTTGTTTTAAGGGGTATGATGCATACCGTGGTTATGGCGTTTGCCGTAAAAGCACTGCTTTTAGCCGGTAGCTACAATCCATGGATTAATTTTATCACGATAAGCAAACAACGTGGCGCATAAAAAACATACAGTTACAGTACCTGGAACACCAGCGAAATCTTGGTGGTGGTCATATCGAGGTCGGAAAACGTTTGCCGCAGGTTTCCTCGGTATAACACGTACTCTAACTCCTCCATGTTAACAATTATAATGAACCGAAGTTGTGAAGAACTGCAGCTTTCCCGCCGTCGTTGGAGAGTGGAGACCAAAGAAAGTTGGAGACTGCTTCCGGGGCGAAGGAGGGAGAGGAGGGGGGAGGGGAAAGGGGGAGGAGGGGCAAGCGAGCGAGGGAGGGAGGGAGGGAGGGGGCGGGGTAGGAGCAGCGTGAGCGTGTATCAAAACCGATTGCTTCTCGCTCGGACCAAGGCAGGGACTTCTTCATTCTGTTTTGAACCACAGCAACGAGAAGCTCGAACCGGGTCTTATTTTGTTCTTACAATACCTAATTCTAAGTTTTGTTTTGCCACTTCCAAACAGCATTCAGAAACGGGCCGTTTTGGACTGTTTTGGACCGTATTCTGAATTAAAAGTTAACACAAATAAAACTGAAACGCAAAGGGCCGCAAAATACACGGACCGTACACAATAAATAAATAAATAAATAAATGAATGAATATATATAGAGAGAGAATTCAAGTCTCCATGGGGTGACAAATTAATAGACTATTGCTTTAACAAATAGTACAAGTAAATAATTGCTTACCTGTCAAGTACTTTGTATTGTATACAAAGTCCTTTACATCTTTCCCCCCCACTCTTCCAAGTATTTTCACGATGACTGAGAGACCGCGAACTGAAGACCCAACCCTAACCCTAACCTCAGTAAAACTATGCCTAAAACGAACCCTAACCAGACCCAGTGCGCATTTCCGAACGCACCCTTTGATACACTCGGACTGAAACACCAGCAGAAAACACTCTCCCCGAACGGACGGAGGAGGACCATGCGGAGGAGGGACAGGCACGCCATCATGGGGGCGGACTGCGAGTGTGTGTGTGTGTGTGTGTGTGTGTGTGTGTGTGTGTGTGTGTGTGTGTGTGTGTGTGTGTGTGTGCGTGTGCGTGTGTCCGGAGCTGCAAAGCAAGCTACAGAGTAGACTAAACCATTTTGTGTTTTCTGTGAGGGGTGAAAGGATTCAGAGAAACTCCATTATATTAAAGAACATGATTGATAAAGGAGGGAAAACTCAGTCTGAATCTATTTATGAAGCTCCATTTCAATGTGATAATGACATTATTTGAGGAGAGGGGGGCATAATAATCTTTACGCCTCCACCCCACCCCCTCCCGGGTCCGGTTTAGGTTCTTGGTAGGTCTACTCCTTCCCCTTTGTGTGCTGCTGGTGCTACGGGGGACTCTCCACCTCGGAGTTGGAGGACATATTTGTGTGCAGAGACAACAGCAGACGCTTGCAGTGTTTTTATTTTTCACGACGGTGGTGAGCAAAGTCTCACAAAGGAGGTAAAATGTGGCAAATGGAGTCTGTACGGCTGAAGATAAACGAACACATGACGTCGGTGGGAGAGGAGATATTGTGTGTTTTGGACAAACAGCAGCGTGGAGCCGATGTTTGTGTGGAGCTTAACGTCAGAGTGGTTGTGTTGGAGCGCCTCCAAGTGGCAGCAGAGTTCATGTGCAACCTCTTCCTGAGAGAGATGGAGACACTAGAAACTCTGCTGGAGACACGAAACAAACGTCTGGACAACTTTCTACACACACCAGGTTTGTTTGATTGATTGGTTGAAGATGTTATTAGAGGTTTGCATAGGAAAGGGTACAGGACAGTACAGTTCACTCGTACAAGGTCAACTAAAAGGATTAAAAAAAACACATTTGAACAAAATACAAATAATACGGCTGGCTGTAACAGCTGACCTTTTAGCAATTTCACTGTAGTCAAAAGAAAATCGTGAGTGTTGGTGTGCTCCTGTCACTTGATTTTCACTTGATCCTTTGTAGTTTTCAGTCTAGAGCAGTGGTTCTCAATCTGTGGATCGTGATTCTTGTATGGTCCCCAGAGGACAGTGAAGTGACAATTTATTTAACTTTTTTCATACCTAAAAAAAGTTAGATACACATTATCGGCTATTGTCACTATATTCAGTTGTCGGCTATTTTTGCAGTTGTCGGCTATTTTCACAACACCTCGCGACGCGCTGTGAGCTTGTAGATCGGCTATTTTCGCATCGCGCCGCGTTGTGAGCTTGTAGATGGACTATTTTCAAATAACCACAATATAAAATAGGGCTAAAGTTTGCAAGTAAATGTACTTAATAGTTACTTTACACCACTGAACTGATGTTCAAAAAGCAATTCAATTGCTGTACAGTATTGGTGTACAGTATGAGTATTATCAAAGTTCATCATAGTGGCATAAAATGAAAAAAAGACAATATATTTGTCAATCGCGATTATTTTGTATGGCGATTAATCGTCTCCAGAAATTCCTAATCGCGACAGCCCTAGGGAGAACTGTCAAGTCAAACATCTGTCGCACATTGTGTCTAAAAGAGCAGATCTACAAGCTCACCTTCGAGCTTGTAGATCTGCTATTTACGGCATTCAAGATATACTGTGTTTTTTGAGCCTCGTGCGCTCCGTAGTATAGAGAGTGAGGAAGTGAATGCGCTGAAAACTAGCCTGGGATAGCTTCCAATTTCGGGGTTTTGATCCGGTCGGGACCGGATGACATCCATCGGTATTTTGTAGTCGAAACGGACAACACTTTGGCCGGAACTACCAAACCGGAATCAGTTTTAACCCAATTAGCACATGTGTGGTGATGTACGGAAGCGGGGATTGAACCCGGGACTCCCACTCGCCAGTCCAACGCACAACCAGTCGTGCTAATAGGGCTGAGCCCGATTAGCAGGGCTGTTGTCGCTGGTTCATGGCTGGTACTAACTGTGGGGGCTACAATCACCCCCCTGATCTTTGGAGCGCGCCCTCGCGCTTCACACTTCACGCCGCGGACCGCCGCACACAACGTGGACCTGTCCCTCACGCGAGGATATTACGCTCCTCATCCTGTCGACAACGCCAGATTGTGGTGATGCGCGGGAGCGGGGATTGAACCCAGGACTCCCACTCGCCAGTCCAACGCACAACCAGTCATGCTAATAGGGCTGAGCCCGATTAGCAGGGCTGTTGTCGCTGGTTCATGGCTGGTACTAACCGTGGGGGCTACACATGCGCAAGTAGTTATTACATGCGCAAGTAGTTTTGTTTTGGGTTTAAACTGATTCCGGTTTGGTAGTTCCGGCCAAAGTGTAGTCCGTTTTGACTACACAATGGCGTAGGATGTCATCCGGTCTAAACCGGATCAAACAACCTGTTTAGTAAACGAATACCAGGCTTTCCCCCAGAAAGCCTGGTGACGCGAGGTTAACTGACAACAGTCAGTGCGAGATGCGGCTAGCAGCAGGGCTAGTAGTGGTTTTACCAGACAGACAAAACAGCTGAGCTTTTTGCAGCAGACAAGCACAATCACAACCATAATTATTACCGCTGATGGCGTCAGCCAAGAACAGCGTGCGGCGGCAGACAGCGCGAGCCCCAGACACACACGCTCCCAAAAACAGGAGCGGCTCTACCTTGTACAGGAGAAGCATACGTCCAGTATACTAGGCTCTGTGGATGGACTCCGCCCGTAGCGTGACAACCGTAACTTCTAGTCTAGCCAGCATCTGTCTGTCAAGTCACACTCGACTCAAATCTTTTGACAGTGTTTTCCAACCAAATGGGAACAACTTTATGATTTTCTTTTTCTCAAGTTCAAATATTCTGTGTTTTACTCTCATTTTATCTTTTGTCTAGACTTCCTGCTCCTCCCTGTGTGTAAAGAAGAGGTTCCCATTGAACAGCATGAGAGGAATCCTAATCTGGTCCAGGAGGAACCAGAGCCTCCACAGATTGAAGTGGAGCTACAGGAGCTACTTCATAGTCCAGAGGAGGCTGCTGTGTCAACGTTGACATTACTAGCAGTGAAACATGAAGATGAGGAAACCCGAGAGACAGAGCCTCTTGCCAGCACCTCAACTGAACACATGAAAACACAAGCGGATGTAGAGGGCTGTGGAACATCACAACCAGCTGGTGATGACCAGCTCCTCTCTTCAGGATGTTCTGAAACTGAGACGGAAGACAGTGATGATTGGCAGCCTGGTGAAGAATCTGACACAGAAGACGGTGATGAATGTGAGACCAGGGACAATCAGCCATCTTTAAACACACTGAAATCACACAAGACACAAAATGTGAAAGGACAAAGACTGTCTTTGAGGAACTTGCTGTCTCAGGACCTGAAATCTTCAAAACAAACTACATCTGTGAAGAGTCACAAAGGGAACAAAGGCTTTAGTTGTACAGTGTGTGGCAGAGGTCAACTGATGAATCTATCACGACACATGAGGATACACACTGGGGAAAAGTCTTTCACTTGTACAGTCTGTGACAAAGGCTTTGCTCGAGCAGATAAGCTGACGTCACACATGATGACTCATACAGGAGAAAAGCCCTTTACTTGTACAGTTTGTGCCAAAGGCTTTGCTCGAAAAGATAAGCTGATTAGACACATGAGATCTCATAGAGGAGAAAAGCCCTTTACTTGTACAGTCTGTGCCAACCGCTATACTCAAATGGAGTATCTGAAGATTCACATGAGAACTCATACTGAGGAACAGCGATTTACTTGTACCGTTTGTGCCAAAGGATTTGTTTTTATGAGCAGTCTCAAAAGACACATGAGGAGACATACAGGTAAAAATGCAGCACTATCTAGTTAATTTGAAACTGCTGTGGATGAAATGCTAGACTTTACTTTAGTTTGACAATGTGTCATACAACATGATGTCAAAACAATCTAACAGATGTGATACTGTATGTAGATTTGTTGCTGTAGGGCAAAGGTTTTTGCTCTACAGCAACAATATTATCATTCATTGTACTGCAACATGACAGTGACAAGTCCTGAATACTAAAGCAGAGGTTTACACAATCTGACTATGTCGACTTGACCAAATGAAATCAACAAAACACGACCAAATTAAACCAACAATTAATGTCCCCCCACACCCACCACAAGCTGGTGTTTGAAGTAGGCCTACATGTTATTGAATCCAATGAGTGATTTTCATGGGGAATGATACGTGACATTGTCCTGGGCCAGTGGTTATGGTGGTGGGGGCCATGGTGGCAATATTGGTCATTTGCAAAAGGGGACAGGAAGTACAGTTCACTGATATAACTTCTACTGAAAGGATTTAAACCACAGAAAGCTCAATGGCTTGTTTGCATTGGGGTCCCTTTTGTAGTCCTAATCAATTCATAAAAAGACGCTGGTATCGAGGATGAACCAGAATGCGTGATTTGTCAGGGCCAGTGATCATCAAAACCACTTAAATTTCCCTTAATGTTTACCCCTGATCTCTCTCTCTCTCTCTCTCTCTCAGATGTCTCCAGTATGACGGTGCAGCACATGGTGATTGAACCTCAGAAGCGTGGCCGTGGCCGTCCCAGAAAGTATCCTGTCAGTCTGCCCTCCCCTGCAGTACAGCATGTGGAGGACCAACCGGTCAGTCTGCCCTGCCCTGCAGTACAGCATGTGGAGGACCAACCGGTCAGTCTGCCCTGCCCTGCAGTACAGCATGTGGAGGACCAACCGGTCAGTCTGCCCTGCCCTGCAGTACAGCGTGTGGAGGACCAAACGGTCAGTCTGCCCTCCCCTGCAGTACAGCGTGTGGAGGACCAACCTAAGAAGCGTAAACGTGGCCGTCCAAGAAAGCCTGTGCCAGAGGAGGGGAGAGCAGGAAGAGGTGAGGAAAGCAAATATTATTTAAGTGGTTTTTTTTATAATTCAGAAATGCAATCTTTTTTTTTTTTTTTTTAGGGGGGTATTTTTTCACATCACACCGGAACAGGCTTCTCTCATAGTGGTGCGCCTCCCAGAGTCTGTTACATTACAAAATTAAATCTCCCCATAGCAAAATAACATCATCCAGGTCCAGAACCGTGCAATATTAATATGAAAACTAGAAAATATTGTTCCTTTGAAACAATTGTGGGCTCGCTTCAAGCCAGAAAACAATGGCTATAAAATAAAATGTCAAGATCGCAGGCAGTGCTCTCTTTGACGTTACTGACGCAATCGGACGCTGCATGCATGATTTGAGGCATTTTGTTCCAAAAATGTGTTATGCAAAAGTTGATCCGCTGGTGGTGCTATAACAGGCCAATGTGAGAAGGGTGGCATCTGTTCCTTGACCTAGTGGAAATGTGCTTTCAAGATTTCACACACATCGCAGGATGTGTTCATGTTTTGAGGTGTTTTTGGACACTTTATCGCTGCTTCCAGTTATATTTATTATTATTATTATTTTTTTTTTTTGTGCGCACTTCATAGGCATGTTAGATAAAGGTCCTTAGATTTTGTGTCAGGTTTAAGTGTTTCACAAACTGCTCAAAATGATATAGCGCCCCCCCCTTTGGCCAATTTGTGTAAGACTGGTTTTAGTGATATTTGGACTAACCCTCTACAGTATTTCATCATGAAAATGGGACTTTGCATGTATGTTTTAGAGGCAGAAGAATAATTTGCATAAAACTGCAATATTCATTGAATTATTAAAAAAGCATGTTTCAATTAAAAAAAAATCCGATCTGACAGATCTTTCGATATTGGTCCAAGTTCCAGTTCAAAAAAGGGTTTAAGCATTTTACAAACTGCTCAAAATGGCGGAAAATCTAAGGGCGGAGCTTACTTAACACTTTGCAAGCCACGGGGAGCCCCTTAACAGTTCTGCTGCCGTTGACAATCCTCACCGTCATTGAAAGGGTTAAAATCATGGTGCCGTTGACGGTGAGGACTGTCAATCTTACTGTATTTACAGTAAAGGTATAATTACTTACTGTACGTCGCTCCGGTCGCGCCCACATCGGTAATGTCTGCGATTTGTTTACAACGCACGTCGGGCGTGCACGCGAAGTGAACGTCCTCCACAGTAAATCCATTGAGAGGCCCATAAAGAGACTTCATTTACTCAAAAGAGACATTTTTATACAAAGAGTGGTCTCCATACTGTACACTATAGACTCGGGCTGGGCGCAGCCATGATTCTCTTCTGGGCTCACACTGTCATGTGACTAGATGACGTAATCGTTGCCGTCAAGTGATAATCCAAAAAAACTAAAACAACCCCCTTCCGGCCCTTCTTAATAATAGCGGCGGCCTACGGAGGAAACGGCGCGGCACCAAGGCACCAAGCATCCCTTCAGATTAAAAGGCAGTAGATGTGTTTTAATATTAAAACCGGAAAATACCGGACATCTGAGCAAGGAGTCTCAGCCGCGCCGTCTTTTACCGTACTTTGTCATTAAAAACGAAATAAATGTTTTTTTCCGAAAATCGGCGATCGTCTAACCTTCCCTAGTCACCACTCGCCCATCGATAGCGCATGTCTCGTCTGACATGAAGCAGAAGTGACGTCGGGTCCATTCCTTCTAGAGGCTCCCAGCAGCCGTTCATTTACTGTTTATACACGAGTGCTACTACAGCAGGAGTGCTGCGGGCTATGCGAGCGAAACTGTTCAAATCTACTCTTGAGTCATCCATGGATTATTTGAGCAGACATTTACGTGAACGGATAGCGCACGGCCGCACGCGAAATGCACGGGGAGTAGACACCTCGGCCAAAACAGCCACTCTATCCCAATGGAGATCCAGATAATCACGGTGAGCTAACGACCTGGGAACGGCACGGTCCAAGAAGGAGGGGTGGCGGGCTCATGTTTATAAACATAATATGTCTCAGATCATGATACAATAATAGAAATGTCTCAGCTAATCTACAACAAGCCATTCTATTTCGGCTAGCAAAGTGTTAACAAAGACACAGATGTATTCCACTTGAGTCAAAGCAAGTGTAAGCAAGTTGCATGTCTTCAAACAAAACGAGTCATGACTTATGCCAGCTTGAAGTTTGAATTTTCAAACGCTTCGTATAGCGCCCCCCCTTTTGGCCAATAGGAATAAGATTGGTTTCAGTGATATTTGGACTAACCCTCTACATCTTTGCCAAATGCCATGAACGTGTCACTTTGCATGTATGATTTAGAGGCAGAAGAATAATTTGCATAAAACTGCAATATTCAGTGAATTATTAAAAAATAATGTTTCACTTTAAAAAAAAAATCCAACCAGACAGTTTGACCGTATTGGACCAAAGTTCAGGTAAATAAAGCTTTGTGTGCGTAACACAAAAATCCCAGGAGGAGATAGATTTTTACAGTTTTTCATATAATTCAAAGTGGTGGGAGAAATAAAGGTCAGAGGTCAAAAGTCAGAGCGTAACAGTTGTTCGGCATGAGGAGACTCATACGTGTATACAGGTTTCATGGCTGTACCTTAAACAGAGCATGAGCTATACCTGTTCGAAGTTTGCACTTTCGAACGCTTCCTACAGTGCCACCATTTGGCTGATTGCTGTAAAAAGTAATGGCACACGTCACCACACTAAGCTGAACACATTGATTGTTTTATTTTCATTTTCTGTCTAAGTATGTAGTAGTAGAAAGGTGCCAAAGTTTTGAGGAGAACTTGATAGATAGATAAAGAAACTAGAATTGACAGAGTCAATTTTTACAAGTGTGCCTGCAGCTCGCTAAATGTGCGATCTTGTGCAGCAGTTTGGACTGTGAGACCATCCACCAAGTTGCCCGTGTTTCGTTTTGAGAGGGTCTTTCCCCCTGAAAGGGTTCGCGTTCTGGCAAGAAGCGGTTACGTTTTGCGCATTTCTGACGCCCCCTACGGGTCGAAGTGGAAATGCTTTTGGGGATTCGTTGAATCTGCCACCCGCGACCTGTGGATGAAATTCAGTGACTCGACCTTTTGTTTGTGATGTATGGCTATTGTTGGGCTCCCATTGACTTTCTATACAGGATGAAAATACCCAGATTTTTTTTTCTTTTCTGGGTATTTAAAGGGGGCCTGTCACCTAAAGCGTTACTGTCACTTTAAGAATCATCTTAAAAAACAAGTTAATATTTTTATGATGTCATTGTGGGGATGCGCAATTATAAGCCAATCAAATTAATTGTCTGTATAGCCTGACTGTATGACTACTTATGGTCAGCTGTTGTTGGGGGGCGAGGGGCAGATTACACTGTGACATGAGCTTCAGACTGTTTCAGACCGTTTTCAGAGAAGCTCATGTCACAGTGTAATCTGCCCCTCAACCCCTTTAGGTGACAGTACCCCTTTAAGTAGGATCTGAGGGGTCTAACTAGGGGTTTGTCATCATGCCGAATCCATTGCAAGCATTTGTTTTGCACAAAAAACATTCCTTGGGCTAGAAATGGCATCAGAAAACGATGCATGTATGGGTGAGCATTCATGTTAGTCGGAGGCCTTAGGGTTTTTTTTCTCGTGCTAATTAGTCTAAAAGCGCCAAATTTTGCACAGATGTAGCCCAAGGCATGCTCTAATGATTTAGCTAGGGCGCCTGAGTCGGCGACTTTCGGGGTCACCACAGCTCCAAGAAAACACCCCAAAAACTCTGAAAAGTGATGACTCATCACTATTCATCACTAAACCATCGTTTTCTTGGGCCATTTGTAGCCCAAGGAATGTTTTTTGTGCAAAACAAATGCTTGCAATGGATTCAGCATCATTACAAACCCCTAGTTAGACCCCTCAAATCCAACTTAAATACCCAGAAAAAAAGTGTTTTTCTGGGTATTTTCCTCCTGTATAGAAAGTCGATGGGAGCCCAACTTGATTTGGCCGCTGTGGCGACCCCGAAGGTCGCCGACTAGGGCGCCCTAGCTAAATCATTAGAGCTTAGCTTAGATTACCATGTCATCACCCTTAGGCCCCCGACTATATAGCTCATGCTCTGACAGTGAGAGGGACAGGTTATTGAGATAGTATGACATTCAAATGTGGAGAGAGAAAGGAGAAGGAGGTTTAACACGCAGACATCCCATGTGGGAGATGTTAAAATACCTGTGCCATCCCCAGTGCAGCCTGTGAGCCGCTGGGTGTAGTCGGACCCATGACCTAAATTTGCGTGACAACCGTGTCTTCTAGTCTGTTATATAACTTCTGTCTGTTAAATCACACTCGGCTGAAATCCTATATGTTATCTTTGGAGTGTTTTCCAAAGTTAGAAACACTGTATGATTTTCTTTTTCTCAAGTTCAAATATTCAGTGTTTTACTCTCATTTCATCTTTTGTCTAGACTTCCTGCTCCTCCCTGTGTGCAACGAGGAGGTTCCAATTGAACAGCATGAGAGGAATCCTAATCTGATCCAGGAGGAACCAGAGCCTCCACCGATTCAAGAGGAGCTACATGAGCTAATTCATAATCCAGAGGAGGCTGCTTGGTCAACGTTGACATTACTAGCAGTGGAACATGAAAACCGAGAGACAGAGCCTCTTCCCAGCACCTCAACTGAACACATGAAAACACAAGCGGATGTAGAGGACTGTGGAACATCACAACCAGCTGGTGATGACACGGAAGACAATGACAAGTGGCAGCCTGGCGAAGAATCTGACACAGAAAATGGTGATGAATGTGAGACCAGGGACGATCAGCCATCTTTAAACACACTGAAATCACACAAGACACAAAATGTGAAAGGACAAAGACTGTCTTTGAGCAACATGCTGTCCCAGGACCTGACATCTTCAAAACAAACTGCATCTGTGAAGAGTCACAAAGGGAACAAAGGCTTTAGTTGTACAGTGTGTGGCAGAGGTCAACTGATGAATCTAAACCGACACATGAGGATACACACTGGGGAAAAGTCTTTCACTTGTACAGTTTGTGACAAAGGCTTTGCTCGAGCAGATAAGCTGAAGTCACACATGATGACTCATACAGGAGAAAAGCCCTTTACTTGTACAGTTTGTGCCAAAGGCTTTGCTCGAAAAGATAAGCTGAAGAAACACATGAGATCTCATTCAGGAGAAAAGCCCTTTACTTGCCCTTTAATTAAAGGTAGAAATGTGCCATTTTAATGCAAATAAATTGTGACATTAGCTCAAGTGCATGCTCACAACACTTCACATTTTAAGCATCAAATCGGCAATTTACTATACACACATGACAGTGACAAGTCCTGAATACTAAACTATGACCAATGCCCCCTCCCCTCCCCCCCACACACACTAAGCACTCATTAACTGTGATATGATGACTTTGACAAGGTATTCCCCATGATCCACATCGCCACTGATGAGTTTGACAAGTTCAGTGTTTCCCCTATATGCATTAAGGGGTGGCGGGCCGCCGCCCCTTAAAATCTGGCCGCCGCTCTATGATTTCTTTTTTTTTTCTTTTCTTTTTTTTAGAGGAATTATTTTCACAACAACGTGACTCATGTTTAGAATACGGTTGTTCTCTCGGTTAGGTACGGCTGGAAGGAGATTATAGCGCTCCTCTGCTCCCATTCATCATTACAGCTTAGCTGTCCATTTCTCAAGATTCATTTAAAAATGTATTGATAATGATTTTAGAGTGGTGTAGTTTGTGGTTGTCTGTGGCTAAATGTGCAGTTTGTGTCTGACTGTTAGCAAGCAACCTAGCCTACAGTGTGTGGAGAAAATGACAACATGCAGTTGCCAGGTCTGATAATATAAGCCATGTTGGGCTAGGTTGGATGAAATACCATGCAGTGTTGCCAGGTCAGACTATTATAAGCCATTTGGGCTCTTATTTCCGTAAAGTTGCTAAATAATGGTGGTTGCCAGGGCACCAAATTCTGGGCCCTGGGTAGGCTACAAGGATTCACTGTGGGCCCCCCATTAATGTTCTTCATAGGGGGAGTGTCAGTGGTGCTCAAACCTTTTCATGTGAAGGAGGACCCCCCAACATTATATGAATTTGTCTACGGACCCCCTTCTCAAAATATTTCCAGGGACCCCCCAGAAACAAAATATGAGTTACAAATGTTAAGAAATACATATGTGTCCCAATCTCACTGAGAGCCAGTCATCTCGGAAAGTACAGCTTTAGACAGGGACTGAAAATACTTTTTTTTTTTTTTTCACTAAAATGTGATAAAGCCACTAAAGCATTTCATAAATTTCAGGCTACATTCCACTTAAACGCCAGAGCTTAACTCTGCATGTAAATAAGACTTTTTTTAATTAATGTGAGAGATCGTCAGGTCATTTGCAGGTTAGAAATGTATTTAGAACTTGAATATCTCAAAAGTAGTATTTCAGCATGGCATCATTCTATAAGCCATATCTTCAAAACTGTTGGGTCAATCTCCACAACCAATATATCATTTTGTAGCTATGATCCCCAGCTTTCAAATGAAATGAAAAAATGAAAATGAATAAAAATCCAATGACTGGCTCCCAGCCAAATTGGGACACATATTTTCAAAGATTTGCACCCATTTTCACGACTTTTCAAAAATAGCAGATCTACAAGCTCGCAGACTCGGTGCCGCGCTGTGAGCTTCTATAGGCCTATCTGCTATTTTTCGATTGCTAAAGTATAAAATAATTAAAGTGATCCCTGACTAATACGACAAATATGCCTTAATACATTATAATTGTCCTCTATAACTACAATGTAAAATTAAAAACACCTCAATTATTTTATTTCTTCTAAAAATAGCTAATCTTTCACTCAATAGGGGAAATGCCCGTCGCAAGTTGATGATGTCATAAATGTCAAGTGTGATCTATCCCTATGGAATTTATGGCATGCATGTGAAAATAAAAACAAAATGAATACTTCCTATGGTTAATATGAGCATCAAATCAATATTTCAAATGTGTTTGTGTTTAGTTTTTTTGCACATGCATGCTATAAAAATGACACATGACATTTATGACATCATCAACTTGCGACAGGCATTTCCCCTACTGAGTGAAAGATTAGCTATTTCTAGAAGAAAAAAAATATTTAAGGTGTTTTTAATTTTTACAATTTTTTACAATTTTACAGTTATAGAGGACAATTATAATGTATTAAGACATATTTGTCGTATTAGTCAGGGATCACTTTAAGGCCCCTCCACCTTGGGCCCTAGTAACTCAGTCCCACTTTCCCCCCCTTGTAACGCCCCTGGTGGTTGCTTGTGAGCTTGTAGATCGGCTATTTTGAAATAGCGGAAGTATTTAGGTTTAAAGTGCTCATGTGGCCTATATTCACTTATTTTGGGCTTGTTTTCATAGACCTGGTTGTTTATTCCTCCTGACAAATCTGACAACAGAACTTACTTTTTTTTGTGTGTAAATAAAGCACTTTGAAACTGAAGATGATGGCAAATTTTGATGATAATAAAATAAAGATCAGAAGATGACCAATGGCCAATGTTGTTATAAAATACAAATCTATATATTATTTTTTTAACTGAGTTAGAATCGCGCAAACACACCCAACCCGAAAAACATGAAAAAATGTTCGCCTGCACGCCACACTGTGTGCGAACGCTATGCCGCTCCCCGCAACTCTCCCCCCACTCCTTCAGCTTCTGCCTAGGGGAAACACTGAAGTTATATACAGTATTTTATTTCATCTAATTAATAATAAAAACTAGAAGTTTGCTGCCCTTCTGGCCACTCACATCTTTATCTGCTACATCTGCGACACAGCTTATTGTATAGTGTAATATGTGCGTATATATACATATATATATAGATGATGGCCATGGTGGCAATATTGGTCATTTGCAAAAGGGGACAGGACAGTACAGTTCACTGATACAACTTCTACTGAAAGGATTTAAACCACAGAAAGCTCAATGGCTTGTTTGCATTGGGGTCCCTTTTGTAGTCCTACTCAATTCATTAAAAAGAATCGTGAAAAAAGGTATCGAGGATGAACGAGGATAAGCAATTTGTCAGGGCCAGTGATCATCAAAACCACTTAAATTTCCCTTAATGTTTACCCCTGATCTCTCTCTCCCTCTCTCTCTCTCTCTCTCTCTCTCTCAGATGTCTCCAGTATGACGGTGCAGCACATGGTGGTTGAACCTCAGAAGCGTGGCCGTGGCCGTCCCAGAAAGTATCCTGTCAGTCTGCCCTCCCCTGCAGTACAGCGTATGGAGGACCAACCGGTCAGTCTGCCCTCCCCTGCAGTACAGCATGTGGAGGACCAACCTAAGAAGAGTAAACGTGGCCGTCCTAGGAAGCTTACATGTGACGGTCCTGTGCCAGAGGAGGGGAGAGCAGGAAGAGGTGACGAAAGCAAATATTATATAAGTAGTTTTTTTATAATTCAGAAGTGCAATCTTGGAGGCACGGTGGCGCAGTGGTTAGCGCTTCGCCTCACAGCTAGAAGGTCCTGGGTTCGATTCCCGCCGGGGGACGCTGTGGGCGCTGGCGGCGTGTTTCTCCTCCGCGTCATCAGCGCCCACACCCTAGGTGGGGTTGGCGATAGGGCCTTTCTGTGTGGAGTTTGCATGTTCTCCCCGTGTCTCCTAGGGTTGATACCCTCACAAAAACATGCACGTAATCCTGGTCTCAATAATGCCTCCCTGCCTCCCTGCCAGCCGGGGCGCTTGATGGAGGGGAAAGGAACTGGTTGGAATAACGTGTTCCTTCCACGCGCTACGTCCAAACCAGGGAAATCTCCACTGTCAGGTGAAAAAAGAAGCAACTTGGACTCCTCATGCATAGAAGGAAGCATGAGGTCAGTCCGTTGCCTCCCCAGGTTAGCAGAGGGAGAGCAGAGCCCAGGATTACATAGGCAATTGGCACTGGGTGAAAAAATGGGTTACAAAATTGTGGGATAAAAAATTTAGGGAAAAAAAAAAAGAAGTGCAATCTTTTTTCTCTTTCTTTTTTTTTTTTTGAGGGGGGTATTCTTTCATGTCACATCGGAACAGGCTTCTCTCATAATGGTGTGCCTCCCAGAGTCTGTTACATTACAAAATTGCATCTCCCCATAGCAAAATAACATTATCCAGGTCCAGAACCGTGCAATAATCCCTGGGGTATGACACACACACACACGCACACGCACACACACACACACACACACACACACACACACACACACACACACACACTGATGTCATAGTGCGGTTATTTCTTCTATGCAGGGACACACACATACACACACACACAGACACTTGCTTATATGTGCTCCCCAGTGGGGGGGTTATGAGTCAAAGCTCTTGGGGGAGCCTCTGTGTAAGCAGCTAACAGAGGGAGACCACCGTGGTCATAGAACTCCCCAAAATAACTTATGAAAATTAAACTCGAAGCCATTATGCATACCCGTTTATTAATTGTTTTATGAGCGGCTAACTGTTGACATCTCTGGTTCAATTCATTAAATGAGTTAATAACATTAATAATATACATTTAAAAAAAAAAATCATGTGTGTTCGTAGAAGCAGACAAAAACCAGCAACAGTCCTCCTCTGATGGAGACCCTGTTAAACAGAAGAGCAGAAATGCCACCGTTGAACTGCAGGAGGCGTCTATTGACCGTAAGATACCCAATATTTATTATAATTGTTAGTGGCCAAGCCCTGTAAGGGCTTGTTAGCCACTGTTGAGATTGGTGTTTCTATTATTCTTTCGACACTTTTTCTGTCCTGGCTTTACCGTGCAGTCGCTTTTTACGAAACTCTGCAATATGGAGGACTATGCCAAACAGCGTGAACACGAAGCTCGCAACAATTGGCCAAAACTTTGAACAGGTATAGCTCATGCTCTGTTTGACCCACAGCCATGAAACCTCAAAAAAATAAAGGGAACGCATAAGAATTGCAATGTAACACCAAGTAAATCACACTTTTGGGATATCAACATGGCCAGTTAGAAAGCAACACTGATTGTGAATCAATTTCACGTGCTATTGTGCAAATGAAAAAGACACACGCATGGAAATTAGGCAATTTGCAAGACAACCCCTAAAAAGGAATGGTTTTGCAGGTGGTGGCCACAGACCATTTGCCTGATCTCATTTTTTCTCCCTGATTTTTGGTTAGTTTTGGATTTTGCCAGTGCCCTTACCACTAGAGGTAGCATGAGGCAGTATCTGTAACCCACAGAAGTTGTTCAGGTAGTGCTGCTCATCCAGGATGGCACATCAATGAGTGCTGTGGCAAGAAGGTTTGCTGAGTCTCCCAGGACAGTGTCCAGAGCATGGAGGCGATACCATGAGACAGGCCAGTACACCAGGAGACGTGGCAGGGGCCGTAGGAGGACAACAACCCAGCCACAGGACCGCTATCTGGTCCTTTGTGCAAGGAGGAACAGGAGGAGCACTGCCAGAGCCCTACAAAGTTAAAATACATTTTAGTCAGTCATCATAGAGGATAGATACTAATCAGAAAACAAGAATGTGTTGAATATGCTGTCCAGTCATGCATAACTTGAAGTGAGGTTTTTTTCTCAAAGAATGGCTCAGATTTTAATTTTGGAAAGGATTTTAAAAGAGGGGTTTTAATTTCTCATTGCTTCTGTTCGTTGTTAGGGGTCTGGTGTACCAAAGCTTGATGACGTGCCAGTTGGGCTCCTCTTCATCAATGCCAATCCAACGGATGCCACGTTCTTCTTCCCAGAGAAGATTGCAGTCGTGCTTGAGGGTAACACATTCATTGAGTTCCCCAGTCCCCACATATGCTGAAGCGTTTGTCATGCTTTTTGCACTGATTTATGCACTGGATCTAAGTTACCCAAAAGAGCTGGCCAATACATTTGACTTAACCCAGAAAGTGTTGATGGGCCTGGATGATGGGAAGCTGAAGCCCAGAGTGTTGAGCCTTAAAAATTACCTTTACACAGTAGAGTAGTCAATGCTTTTCTTATTTTTATTTATTTTTTGAAAAGTGAAATGTGCTATTTTCCTTGTTAAGATCCTAGAGGTTGCACCATTTGATATCCTCTACCTATCCTATCCTCCACTTGGTGCTATTACTTTTTTTGCACTGAAGTTAAAGACGTCCAGAACTGACAAAGCACTTTGGGCCTCTTATTCATCTACCATAAGGTTTTATGGGAAAGCATAGCTTTTTAAAAAGGGTTGTACATGACACACAGCATTTCAATAATGTTTTAAACTCTTGCAACCAGGCATCAATATATGATGGCGTATCACTTCTGTGCACCATCATTTTTCAAACTCCATGCACGTCCAGGTCACCAGTGTGGTGGTCCCTGTCTGATCACCTATTTTGGACTGCATTTACTAAAAATATGTGAAAGATGGGACCATTACAATCTGCGAAAGTTCTTTCAGGTCCGCAAGACTTCATACATAGACAGAGCCAAATCATATCACCATTTTAATTGTTATCCTCCACTTGCTCTGAAAAGTTAAAGGCATTCTTTTTTATTTGTTTTTTCTTATCTGAAAACATCTTGGATGTTGATCTTTCTTTATTTTTTTTAAATATCTAATTAATTTGTCATGAACCAGTACATTGAGTACCAGTTGAGTAGATGCCATGTTCTTCTGCCCAGAGGAGATTGTGGTCGTACTTGAGCGTAACAGTTATTGATTTCCCCACATATGCTGAAGCCAAAAGAGTTGACCAATACTTTTTTTCCCTTTTGCACAGAGAAGTAAAAGGTGTTTTTTTCCTCTCCTTTTTTTACAACACAAATGTGTTTTTCTTTTTTGAAATCGTAGAGGTTGCACCTTTTAAATGCTATCCGTAGAGTAACCTTTTTGCACTTATCTATTATGATAACATTATATATTGTTTGAAACTTTTCCAGTGTTACAATTCTTTCTTACCAGGTTTTACTGTTCAAAAGTAATTTTGTCATAGCAGGGTTACAATTTTTTACCATACTGTTTGTTGTACTGCTGTAGTTATGATACTGTAAGGTCATCATGAGAAATGTGGTAAATCAATGTACTGAACTGTTTATGGCAATATCGGAATCTTGTGATTTTAGCAGATTCAATGTGAAGTAACAAATAGCTGAATCAGCCAAACATATATTGCCCATTTAATTGCATCCATATTCAAATTGTTGAATTAGCCAAACGTATATTGCCTATATAATTGGATCCATATTCAAATTGCTGAATTAGGCATCTGATTGAATCCATAAATTGTTTCTGAATTGATTTATCAAAAATAATACTCTTGGTTTATTGTGGTTCTTTCCTCAGGACGTTTCCTTAGTCCCTTGTACTATTTTAGAAAGGACTTTTCAGAGTGTGATACTAAATATTTGTGAAATGTATACTGTGGCAGTTGTCCACAATCAGATATTTCCATTGTGCAATTGATTCTTAGCCATGTGGGAAGGTTGTTTCACTGTGCGTACACCTGCAGGCTGGGGGTGCCACCTGTTAGCTGGGGATGTTGAACCGGGGGGAGTAGAATGGGGCGCTGCATCCTACCGGTGAAGACTCCTCACTGGTAGGTGAGCCAGTAGGATACACCAGCAGTGACGGCAACACATACATTAATTGGCAAAATGACTGAATCAGGCATCAATATATGATGGTGTATCACCTCAGTGCACCAGCATATCGAGTGCTGGTACAGCGAGCATTTTAGATCATTTGAACTGACCTCCACAGGCATCTCTGTGCGTCAGATTTTAATGACACATTACCTCTCACAGCGTACAGTTGATGGACATTTTATGTTGACGCATAAAAGATTTATTTGGATCAGAGACTTATAACTTGAACCATAGTGTCAGTAAATTACTAAATTGAGGTAACCTAATTGGCTACTCTAAATGTTAAAAACTTGCTTGGCTAAAAATGTTCCATTAAATGTGTATTGTCTGTTTCAACACTACCTGTATTTTTCCCATGGACTGGGTTACAGTGGACATTTTATTACCAAGTCCTATATTAGGATGTTAACTCCATTGTTCAAATCTTGTCTTTTGCACTGTTGAAGAATCACTGTTTACTTAAGGGCCACCTGCTTTGAGAAAATGTGATTATGTGATTACTTAATAAAAGTAACTTGTGTTTCAATCATCTTAAAGTTGTACTATGTAACTTTTTTTCTAAAACAAATCTTAAAATTGTCCTAACTGTTAAATCGCTAAAGTTTTAGAACCCCCAGTCCGTTATTTTCAGCTTCTAAAGCCTTCTCTTTATATGTTTTCTATGAGCCGTGAGGGGGGACGAATTTCGCGCCAAGATTGCGTAATTTGCATCATCTGTATACGTTGGCCAATCACATCGCAGATCATACACACATGATACACTACCGGCCAATCACATACACTGCCGGGCTCTCTGGTGGGTTTAGGAAACATGCCTTCAGGAAGTACACTGCAGTGTTTACACTGGAGGAGTCTAGCATGCAACTCCCCAACCGCTGCTCCTAGAGGGACACGGGAGACCTCATTGAAATCGTCTCGGCGAGGCGAGGCTGACGCGGTGGTCTGACGGCCCGGTCCGCGGCGAAAAACCTGCGAAAAACGGCCGAAAAAAGCAGACGCGACCGCGGTTTGCTATACTGCTACAGACCACTAGTTGGGCAACTTACACAGTATAGCTTTAACCTCTTCTGAATGTTGACTTGAAATACTGTATGTGTTTGTGCTTTAGAGTAAAAGCTGCTTATTGTATTGAAGAAATGGAGTTCCACTGCATCAGACAGGGATAGGCAGGTCCGGTGCAACACAGCAGCAACGGTAAGAGGGACGGCACTGGTGCATCTCTGACTGTAAATGCCTCTTTATTAATGTTACTAACGTTTAGATGTACACACCATCTTCATCAGAGTCCTGGACTCAAGGTGTATAGCGCATCTTCATGTAGATGTCGTACCAGTAAGACTCCCTAATCGGGAGATAAGCGACCGTAGGTCGCTTATCTCCACAAATAGGGCAAAAATGGGTTTTTCCAAAATCTTCCTGATCCATGTTGATGACATGAGTGTAGACATGCTGTGTAGTGATTTCCGTGATTTTAGGGCAAAATCTGTAGGAGCAGTGTCCAAAAATTTGTTTTTCAAAATCGGCCTGAAGGTGGCGCTATATGGGACAGATTCATGTTGATGGGATGAGTGTAGACATATTGTGTAGCGATTTGCGTGATTTTAGGGCAAAAACTGTAGGAGCAGTGTCCAAAAATGTGTTTTAAAAATCGGCCTGTAGGTGGCGCTAGAAGAGGGCCATGTGAGAAATGAGGGGTGGGGTGTCCGCGTTGCCTTGGCGGACGAATAGGTACCGGCCCCGGCTCTCCCGGACGCTCCTAGCCCGAGTTACGGCATTTTATGTGAGCTGCAGTGGCAGGGGGTCCTCCACTGGGGGCACCACCACTTTTGCATCCGTTCTGGAGCACGAGGGGTGGGTGGTCCCCAGGAATTCCCCGTGAGCAGCTCCGTTGGGGTGGTCATTTGGTAATTTTTGCACATGTGCTCATTTTTTACACTTGGGGGTCCCCGAGGGAGCTGGGGGTCCCTGGAGCTGGGGGGGTCCTTGGAGGTTGTAGTTTGGCAGGTAAGGAGTGTGTGTGCAAAATGTGGCATGGATCGGGGCAACGGTTGCGGAGATATGAGCAGGGCAAAAGTGTGACGTGTGACGTGAGTCACGGAGGGACATTTTTTTACACCTGGGGGTCCCCCAGGGACTTGGGGGTCCCTGGAGCTCCGGGGGTCCTTGGAGGTTGTAGTTTGGCAGGCAAGGAGTGTGTGTGCAAAAGCTGGCATGGATCGGGGCAACGGTTGCCGAGATATGAGCAGGGCAAAAGTGTGACTGACTGACTGACGGACACCTGGTGGAGCTTTCTGTAGTAAATGCGACCTACGGTCGCAATAAAGATGGATACATCAACATTTGTCTCTTACTTTGCGCCTTCGATAAAGGTATTTACAGTCGGAACTGCTCGAGTGCCATCCTTCTTAAATTGCTGATTATTGTATGTTAGTTTTGTAAACATGAGTAATAGAATAGAAATATTTTTTACATATAACTTGAACACACTTTAGAGTTGTCAATACTAGATTTTTATGAGTACTGTAAAAATAGAAATATTGATTTTATCTAACCTTAAAATAATGAGTATATATAACACACATTTTAGAGTTGTCAATACTAGATTTTTATGAGTACTGTAAAAATAGAAATATTGAGTTTATTTAACCTTAAAATAATGAGTATATATAACATACATTTTAGAGTTGGCAATACTAGATTTGTATGAGTACTGTAAAAATAGAAATATTGAGTTAATTTTACTTAATAAAATAAGTAAATATAACTTAAAAAAAATGTATGTAATCAGTTTCAACAATTTTTTTGAGTTAACTTAACTTATCAAGTTTTACAGTGTATCACTACATAATGTTATAGCTTTGACCTAAATGGCGTTATATTAACAAGGCTATATGATTATTAAAAAGTGTTATACGTGTGTTACAAGTTGAACAAGGCTTGCTGGCTAGCTCTTGGAGGACCCCTGGTGGCTGAGGCCCGTTTCAATTGAAACTGGTGAAACATAGCTAAGGCCTCCCCTGGAGTGGTGGGAGTGGCTCTACGTCACTCAATACCGCTCCTTCTGCTTGCCCAGGTTGTTCCTTACTGTTCAACAGAATACATACAAATTATATTCTGCTATCCACACCCAAAGTGTAACTACAATATTCAACATCAAATGTTAGAATGCAAAACTATTTAAAATGCCAACCATGTACTAGAGGAGGCTCATTGATACACATCAGACATACAGTAGGTTTAGTTTACTTCTATGCTACGTTTACACTCATTTGTGTAAACACACATGAAGGATGGATACCAAACACTTCCCATCAGGAACAATAAGGTGCATTTCGATATAACATTACGTACCTGGTTCCTGCTTTTGCCTCAGTGATTGGGGAGACATCCATTTTGAATACAGAGAGGCGCTTTGTGGGTGTTGAGATTGATGGACCACCCTCATAGCTATAGGAGAGAGAGAAAATGCACATTGGTAGAGTGAGAGTCAGTCACTCAACACTTTGTTCCAATACAATGTCATAAGATCAGTGGCCTAATAGGCATAACCTCCACTCCCTAGCTTCCGCTGTGGCCTGAAGACTCATCTCTTCAGACTCCACATAAACCCATAGCACTACTGTAAAACTACCCTTCCCTCAATGACCACCCATGAGGCTATCAGGCTAGCATTTTTACTGATTAGGGGTATTTATTATTATTATTATTAAATAGATTGATACTCCTATGAATCTGTTGTAATGCTGTTGATGTACTGACATATTATCTTGCAGATTATATTGATTATATTACCTGCTTATTGGAGGTCACTTTGGATTAAGAGTTTCTGCCAAATGCCTAAATTAAAAATTGAAAGCTGAAAACTTTCAGTAGAAGAGTAGAGCCTAAATGGCTTTATATGTGCTCATATGGGACAGCACACGTTGCAATAAAATAAACAATGAAGAAATACAAAAAAATGTATTCACATGATCTAATCTAACCTTCAAAAAAACATAAATATTCAGCAACTGTGAAGCTTCTCATTGTCACAACACAACAATTCTCAAAACATGTCGTCACAGACAGAGTCATTTCTCCTACTATAGCCTTTGATTGCCTGCTGAGGATTCCTTGTCCTTTGATTATATTTATTCACCCATCCCCCAGTAATATTTTGCATCTACAGGGGAGGGGTGATTTTCCTACAGGGTAATGTTTTACTTCAACAGTATATTTTATTCATGAATTATTTGAAACCATAAATCAGCTATAATAGACTATGATGCGATGCTTTATGTATTTACTATTTAGACCTATACCAGTGGTGCAAACTAAGTCACCATTGGTGTGAAGTAACTAGGTAGATTTACTTCAATACACTTGAGGTATTTGTACTTTGAACATTTCCTATACTTGTCTCTCACTTACTAGATCTCTGATCTAAAGTTGGACTTTTACTGACTTTAGTTTGCTGTTACTCTGAAGATATATTATGGGAATATTATAAAACACACATAAGCCACTTTAGCCCTAATGTATAACTCCACTCTTTGTAATTAGCAGATTACCAGCTCACAACGCGGCGCGACGCGTTGTGAGCTTGAAGATCGTTAGCCTTGCTGCTAATAGCAGCAGAGTTAGCTCCATTCATGGAAAACAATAACGTTTTTTTCTTTCTCTCTCTTTTTTTTAGTGTCCAAAAAGTCGAGCACAGTTTGATTCATACTTGATGGTTTCAATAGGGAGAGCTACGTTGGATTATGTGAATAAACATAACAGTAGAAACTTACTGGTCCAAGAGAAACATTCCCAACTCGGCATCGCTTCTCTTCTGCAGCCGAGCCTTCAAATCACGGCATCTATGAAAAGCAACTCCTAGATTTACTCTCGTTTTAGCTCGAGCAGCATCCGCCTTTGATTTATTCTCAAAAAACCTCCTTCTTCGAGCTGCTTCGTCGTCAGCCATATCTCCAGAATGAACTTTATAGGGAAGGGATTCAGAAAGGCGGAAGTCGCGCTATCATTGGCTAGCACGGCCATCTCCCCCACCAACCGACACCACCTCTCTACATTACGTCACCCGCTTCATTCTCGACCAGGCCATCTCAGTTCTCGACCCGTATACCCGGATGTAAGTCAAAAATAGTGTAGAAAAAGGGAATCGCATGCTGAATGTTTGGTTTTACACCTGTGGTATATTTTGGGTCATATTCATAAAGTACAAGTCATAAAAGCAGAGTACAAAGTGCTAAACTCGAAGTCACCGAGACTTGAGTGAATCAGGGGCTAATCTGGAAATCACAGGGACTTGGGTGAATGCATTCCACAGTTCACAGACAACAGCTGTTTCACTGGTAACAAATGCTGATATTTACAGAGGCTTGGCTTAATTATGCATTGAAGTTTTAAGGTGTCAAGCTCCACAGGGAATCTTCTGTGAGGCTCGGTTGAAGACAATAGAGTATGTTGATTTGATTGTCTGGGAAGGTCTCATGCCTCCAGTTCCCCAACCTGATTCAACTATCTTGTCAAATAGACTGTGGATTATTAAGTTAAGATTAAAGTGCGCTTTCTGTATTTTGGCATTCTGTACACCGGGTGGGACGCCTCCCGGTGGGGAATGTGAAAATGGGAGATGTACACACATTTGATAAGGAATTATAACTGCGTGGGATTTTCTCTGCGCTGCGGTCACATCCACCATGGTCTGGGGCATTGTAAATTAGCATGTTTAAATGTAGCCAGGAGAAAACCCCCCAAGGCCACTCTAAACTGTCCCTAAACGTCCCAAGGACAAATGTTCATAATTGGAGTGTGTGTCGGGGTTGTCAGAATCTCTCATTAAAAGGCCTTTTGATGAGGGATGTGACAACAAGTAGACATACATTCTAATATGGGATAAAGGAAAATGGTTTGGGCTCTAAACATGTAAAACCCAAGAGCCAAGACACATGACCACATAAGAAAACAAATTATTGATCCCTGTGAATTAAAGGGTCTGGTTATGAGTATATGTTTTTGTATTGCCAGGATTTGCCATTAATAGGCCGTTGATGAGAAATGTGGCAAGCAGAAACATATATTCATGATTAACCAGTATAGGATGTGAAGACTTCTCAGGGAATCCTCCGTTTTCCTCCCCGCTCAGAAAGAGAAGTTTTAATGAATGATATCTGAGGAAAAACAACTTCTGGTTAACCATTTTTAACAGGAGGTGTCTGTATGAGTATGATTGTTTGAGTTATGAGGGAAATATTGATTGTAAAATGATTTATCATATTGTAAGTCTGAGTTTGAGGCAATACTTTATAAGCTGTATTAATTCTGTGCCGGCTACAGCCCCTCCCCTCTGGTGCTGCACTGTATTGACTAGTCAACAGGCCATGTGGTACGGCCCGCCTTTATTCAAAAAGGCTTTGAATTGTTGAATACTTAAGGGGCTGCAAAACCTGAGTTCGGGGTTCAAACCTGTGCCTGAGCCACACAGGTCGGTTCCAATCCCAGAAATAAAAGGCGAAGCTGTGCTCATATTCTGAATATTTCTGCGAAGAAAATAAAGTTTGTTGACTGCCTGCAACTAGCCACTTCCTGACTCATCTTTTCCCCGCACAACTGAAGAACCTTGGACAAAATTAACGACACCTGTCAATCAACAATGCCCACCAAGGCGAGACGGGTACCAGAGAGCCGGAAGAGGCGTCGACCTTTTTATGTCTGTGGTACACACAGGTTCAGGTAGGAAGAGGGCAGACTCACTTATAGTCGGGGATCCACATGCCCTAAAGCTCAAGGAATAGGGTTGAACCTGTGATGTTCTGCCGCACTTTTTATTTCTGTTTTATCTATTAGTTTGGTCATTAAGGTCCACAGAATGAGAGGCCTGCTCTGCCGGAAACATCGCGAAAAAAAGTTATGGCCATTTGTATATTCACTGTCCCATTGACTCCACTACACAGGAAAGGAAATATATTATAAAAAAGAAAAATTCTGCTTTAAGTAGCATGTGAGGGGTCAAAATGGAGAGTTTTCATGATTGTGAATCCATTGCAAGCATTTGTTTTGCACAAAAAACTTTCCTTGGGCAAGAAAACTAACCAACAAAAGTGTGAAAAGTGATGAGTCATCACTTTTCACAGTCATCACAGTGATGAGTCATCACCTTTGACACTTTTGTTGGTTTGTTTTCTAGCCCAAGGAATGTTTTTTGTGCAAAACAAATGCTTGCAATGGATTCAGAATCATGAAAACCCTCCATTTTGACCCCTCACGTGCTACTTAAAGCAGATGTTTTCTTTTTCTTTTTTATATTTCCTTTCCTGTGTAGTGGAGTCAATGGGACAGTGTATACAAATGGCCATAACTTTTTTTCGCGATGTTTCCGGCAGAGCAGGCCTCTCATTCTGTGGACCTTAGTGACCAAACTAATAGATAAAACAGAAATAAGAAGTGCGGCAGAACATCACAGGTCCCCTCCCATTTTGAGGGACTGGATCCCCGGCTATTACTTCCGTCTTCCATTCCATCGCACGTGAATGCGAACAGAAAATCATGTCACATGACATGACTAGGCCTACTCTTAAATTAAATTATTACAAAACAACTAAACATAATAGAATTCATATGTATTTCCCACAATTGTTTTATTTTTATTGATAGTTAAAAAGTGCACGCAAAAAATATATATTTTATTGAACATGTTTTGTCTAAAGTGCACAAGTCTGCCCGCCTGTCCCCCTGGCCATTTTGAGTGCTCTCCTTTTTTTCATTGGTTGAACAAATGTATTTAATTTAAGGTAGCTATTTGTTTTGTAGAAAGCAATATATGTTTTTCTAAATTACACAAATGGGTAGACAGTATCTCTACAGGCAGCTTGTGATTACAGAGACTATGGCTGTTTCTCGATCGCAGGCTTGGTAACTGGGTCCTTGGGTCCTTGGTAGTTCAGACTTGCAAGGTAGCCTTGGGAGTAAGAACCTCCAGGGACGGGAGGACGCACGTCGCTGATTCTGGGTTTGGAACAGTACTTCCTGCAGCGCGGTGACGTCACCACCTCAGCTTGTTCTCTGTGTGGACATGCCCTTACCTGACTTTCGCCAGATGGTGGCAGCATTGCTGCAACTATCTGGCGAAAGTCAGGTTAGATATGCCCAGAGCAGATCTCCAAACTAACAACTCGTCTTAATGCAAAGCATTGTTAGTTTGTAGATCAGGTTTCTTTGTAGTATAAAATAGGCATAGGCACATGCACTTTACAATATAAAAATATTATACAAACACCACTGTTTATAATGTACAATATAGGTATTTAGCAGGTGCTCTTAATCCAGAGCTATTCAAATAAAGTGAGGACATAAAACCACAACGTAGCCTATATTCTCTATAATTATATAAATGTTAAAACGTTTTTGTTAATATGCTTATAATGTAGGGTTAGGCCTACCAGCCAGGAAAATAAATACACGACTTGGCATTTATTATGATAGGCGGCTGCCCGATTGTGTAATTTATGAGAGCCTTAGTACAGACCCTAATGCATTGCCATCAGAACAATAGAGCAATGCGTCGTTTTCTTTTTTCATGATTTGCGCACCAAACTTTGGAAAGTATATGGCATGCCATTATGTTACATATAGGCCTACTGTATTAAACATCAAAACAGTAGCCTGCAGTGCAGGTTATTATCACTGGCCACTTCCACAGCCAACATTCTAAGGGGAGCATATTCTTTTATGAACTCATCTTTGTTTTACATTGGATAGCCTTTTGTGTGGCATTATTTATAATGTGTCATTATTTATGACACATTATCAATATGCCATATGAATGTCTATCCAATGTAAAACAAAAATGAGACAGTACTGTCAGGCTTACTTTACATTACTTCAGAGTTCAGACCATTTATAAAATATTCCATTTAACATTTTGACAAAACAGCAATTTTTACATTACAGTGCCACTGCCATTTCGTGCCCACCTATGCTGTATGCTATTATTATTCCATTATCGCATCCTGCATCCGTTGTCATACCTCTGGTGTATGGAGGAGGTGAGGAGAGAAGCTTGCTGCCTGCATCTTTGAAGGTCTGGGAGCTCGTTTGGAATAATGTTGATCATTGTAGGTTTAGGGTGGCTATTAGTACTAATAATGTATTTCCCCCACTGTGTATAAAGCAGTAGGCTATATAATAGAATATAGAACTAAACAAAATAAACATTCAATATTTAGCAGAGACAAATGGTATTATTTGAAAATATCACTGTGTCTACAATTTAATTCTGCACATCAAAGCAAGTTAAAACTTACGTTCACACATAAAGTGGCCTATAAGACAAAATCGCACACAAACCACAGGCATAGGAGATGATCTCAAATTTTATTCCCAAAATATAAACAGAATGAAATTGATGGATAGAAAGAAAGAGGAGAGGAATGAAATTCATGAATGATGTACTGTACTCTATATGACATGAAGTAAACAATTTCTGATAACCTCTTTAATGTGTAGGCCTATTTATTAACACTGCATAATGTTATTCTATTTACCTGATTATGGATGGAGCCAAATGTCACACACCTTGCAGACGTAAGCTGAGTTCATGAATCCATTATCAAAACATCTTTGGACTGCTTCAGTCTACTGTACTTGTATGTCACACATGTCACAATGGACCATTCGTATACTGTAGCCTACTTAGCATGCATGACACACAATGGACCATTCGTCTACTGTACTTAGCATGACACACAATTAATGGACCATTCATATGCATATTCCATTCCTACATAGCTATATCGCATTGATACACATTGTTGACAGCTTTTGTTAAGAGGTGTGAAAACTATTAATGCAACTTTAGTCCTATAAACAGTGGCCCTACACACTCACACACCCCAAATAATAAATATGAATAAACACATGCATATTTCTCTGGACGAATTCCTCTTGCTTGGAATTGCTTGGAACAGTGTAGTCCTGATGGCCGGTCATCTGCAGTCAGGTTAGCGGCGGCTGGCGGCAACTCAAGCGTCCACACGTTTGGTGCACCGGTTTGAAGTTAATTTACAACATTCAAGCTTAAAATAAATCATAAAAGGACACTCTGTGGCAAAACGAAAAAAATATTCGGACTGTACTGCGGTCCGTCCATGGGTCCGTCTGTGTCAGCCATACTGGTTTGTTTTTTTCTGGCTCTCTTGTGGGCGGTCCTATCCGGGTCGTGTTGCATTCTGGGCCATTTGCTGTGGAAAGTCTACAGAAGTCAGCTCCGATGCATCCTCTGTAAAGTGGGAGGATCAAGTTCACATCCGGGAATTTGGTCTCTACTTGGTCAAATGCAGACTTGAGATTGGAAGGGTACTTGGGCAGAGACTGATGACGTATCACAAGTTCAGGAGGAGCCAAGTCTAGACAAGAATCCACATTGAGATTCAGCCATTCTGCATGCACATTCCCACTAGCTCAAGGAACAACCACTCTTTTCACATTGGCCTGTTATAGTGCCACCAGCAGGTCCACTTTTGCCAAACACATTTTTGGATCAAAATGCCTCAAATCATGCATGCAATCATGTCACATTGCCGTTAAAGGCCAAAGAAAACATGACACCCTTTTCACATTTAGCGACGAGCCACCAGGACCTACCTGACCTGGTGGAGACCTGTGCTCGGAAGAGCACTGCTTCTAGTTTTGTTCTTTTGTGAATAGGACATTATTTTGACCACTCTGGAGTATAGAGTATGTTATGTTATGTTCCTATGGTCAGGTAGGACACCTACAGGTTGAAGAGGGGTACTGCAGTAACTAAAAACAGAAGGTGATAAATCCATGCTGGAACATGAACTTAATCTGATTGTATTGAATGTTTCCATTTCCCACAAAATAATATTAAAAACTAAATGTATTAGTAGGACAGTATGAGTCACCAGAAAAAAGGATGTTTTTGATGACTTTATCCTGGTTAAAATGGAGTTTGAAGTTACAATGGGTGTGTATGGGGACGGGCCCAGACAGCATAATGCATTTCATATTAATCACACAGCTGATTAGACTTAATGAGCTTGATCTGAGGATTTAAAGTATACCACTATAAAGGAAACTGCAAAGATTTGGTTGTATTCAACATTTATTTTTTATAAAAGTAGAGAAAAGGTCCACAGTAAATTGGAATTGTCTGATGGATATAAACATATTTGGTAAAATAATTTGTGACTCTCCCTCTGGCAAAGTCACCTTCCTTTGTTGCAAAGAACAAAAACAAATCACGCAACAAATGCTTCACACAAAATTAAAATAATGCATAAGTAAAAGCAAAAACATAGCTATAATAATAATAAAAAACAGTAATAGACACTAGGACAGTGCAAGTGGGTGGGTGACGTGACGTAGCGTTTTCGCTGTCCTCGGTGTCAAACATGTATAAATAAAAAATATATTTGTCAAAAACCTTCTGAATATTGTGCAGGACATTAAGCTTTATGTGAACTTACTCAAGATTAAAACATTTCATTCCTCATTTCTTCAGAATCTTCAACCAAACATGGTAAATGTCATCTGGTGTGACTGTCCCGACCTTGTTTCTCAAAGTGGGAACTTGAATAAAACTAAGAAAAAGAATTGCTAAAATTCATTTAAAAATGAATTTAGGCAAAAAAAAATGTCTATTTGTGAGCCTATATCTTTTCAAAGTCCAAGCATAATGTTTTCAGTCATTTCTGATCAAAAAGATTTTGTCCCCCAAACCAAAATCATCTGGTGTGACACTAGTTTGGAAAAATTAAACAGGCAATAATTTGGACACCTACTGGGCTAGAGAGGTCCTTCTTCTGTAAGGCTATTCAGCACTCCCAGCACAACTGCAAGACAGGTGTCTGAGGTGAGTTATGATTTTAACATTTTCATGAAATGCCATCTTGTTGAAACTTTGACAAGTGTGGCACTTCTGGATGTCATCTGGTGTGACACCTTTTTCATTAATAAAGCAAAAGTTATTTGAAACTTTGGTCATAATTACATGTAAATCTAGGTTGTTTTGTTATAGCTAGCATGTTGTTAGCATGCTAATGTGTACCTGGTAGCCTCAAGGTAGTCCTAAATGCAGAAAACGTCATCTGGTGTGACACTTCGTCATCTGGTCTGACATATCTGCTTGTCACGCCAGATGACTTGATTGTCACACCAGATGATATATACTGTATTTTCCTACAGACATAACAATAAATAACAAGTCCCATGTTTCTTTTGTCCATTTAAAACATTTTAACATGTTTAAAACAACGTTTTAAACATTTTTACATAATTTAATTTAGCTTCATTCGGTGATACAGCAAATTCATCAGACAGAGCAGAAACCCCTTCACAGAAACCTAAACCTTATATTGTGGTAACACTTTATAATAACTATCCGTTATAAGCAGTTAATATAAGACACTTGACAACAGAAAATGGGTGGTAACCGGAATCGCACAAACTGCTTCCTCATGAGCAGCATTCCTTATACATGGGGATTCAAGATGGTCACCTGGAACTTTTCAGAGCGTTCCCATGGAAAGGGCGCACCTGATGGTATGGGATACCATCAGGTGCGTAAGGCAGACATGTATGTCCTCGGAGGCAGTGACCTACAAACACCGAGGGATCTGTGTGAGTATTTACAGAAGTCCTCTGAAAAAGTCACTGTCATGTGGATCGAAGAAGAGAAGATATCCAACATGGATGAAATGGTCCCTCCATCAGTGCGTCCAGTGACTGGCATCAGCACTACGCACCAGGTTCTTTCTATCTTCCCGGGAAAGATAGTTTACAGAGACCTGAGTTGTTTCTGCCAGTTTCCTCAGATCTGCACCTGTCACAACCCACGGAAATTACAGTTCGACCAAGTCTCCAGGGCTGAGGTGCCAGGTGACAAGACAAGTGATGAGTAAGTATAACTAAATCATTCTCTTTGCCAATTTTATGATACCTGTAATTGTACCTGTTTAATGACAATAAAGTAACTTATGTCATCCATTCATTCCTTTTCTTCCTTAACTAAGTGGTGGCCCATCTGCGGAACTGCCCCCTTCCCAGGTCAGCTGCAGGCCCAAAACAGCTTCCGGAGCTCAGTGAGTATAACATACTTGGCAAACTTGAGGACTTGCTAGTAATTACATTTTACTACTAAAAACAATCTACCTGACAAATAAATTACATTTAAATGTCTCCTCCTGAAGGTCTTCTACTCAGGTGCTGGACACAAGTGCATCTATTGGAGAGGCCCAAGCTGAGGATTCAGACACCTCCTCAGATGAATACACACAAGGACAGTTTGTCATAATCAAATATGAGGGAAAGCCATATGTGGGGCAGATTGTTACCATTAATAAGGAGGGGCTAGAGATAAACTGCATGAATCAACTTGGAAAAATGAAAAATGGTTTTGTCTGGCCAAAGGGGCGAGACTGCATTTTCTACAAAGAGCAGGAAGTTGTCTGTGGCATAGCAGAACCGCAACAGGGCAAACGGTTTGCTACCCTCACCAAATGTGACTGGCTGATGTACAATACAGTCTAAATGTCTATACCCTCACCAAATGTGACTGGCTGATGTACAATGCAGTCTAAATGTCTATTCTAATCTAATCTAATACTTTTGTACTTTCACTCACTGGACTGGACAATGAGGTAAGGTAGGACCCGAGACAAACATAGCGAAAATAGCTGATCTACAAGCTCTCAACGCATTGTGCTGCGAGAGCTTGTAGATCAGCTATTTTCGGAGTTGCACAACCCAGCACTCTTTAGCTAGTGGAGATGTGGTGTAACGACATGATTCGTAAATAAATTTGTTCAACTCAAAATGCTGTGTTCAAGTTCAGGAGACTTCGGAAAAAAGTAATACACCTGAATGCTGAGTTGTTTCCAATAATTGGTGTTAATAAAATGTTGCCTTGGCTCCCAGTGTGGCTATGCACCTTATTGTCTCTTTAAGATCCTTCTGCCGTGGGCCGGCAGAAGACTTAGGTGTGCGTAGCATTCCTGTGCACATCCTCATCATCCATCTACTACTACAATTCTTTGTTATCCTATGTTAAGGCCCAACAATACTATCCTGTTCAGAAATATTAAGGCCATGTTATTTAATGTTAAAGCAATTTTACTGTTGCTGTTTTTCCTGGGTAATTGTTTAATCAATCAGTAAAGTTCAGTACTCACTAATAGGTAGGTTAAAACACAGTTTGCTTTGACACATGAAGATATGGTCATCTGGTGTGACACTAAGTCATCTGGTGTGACATTCCAAATAGTGAGAAATCATACCTTTATTAATGATGAAACCGAAAAAATGTGTATGGTTTACATAGAAAATAGTATCAGGAAGAGTCACAAATATTTGTGTAATTTTAAAGAAAGTTTTTGTCAGAATAAAATTAAAATATGTTGAAAGATCGACAACATGGGCCTCACACAGAGTGTTGATTATGAAAAAAATATACAGATTCAATTAATTTTCACAAAACTATAGTGGATCACAGGTTAGTTATGATAAAGGACTTTGATAAAGTGAGTAACTTAAGAAAGGTGTACTCCATTTTCATTTTATGAACAATTATTGTCATGTCACACCAGATGACGGTTTTAGGCACAAGTACAACAAACTGCTCAATAAAGTCTGATTCCAATAAAATATCTAAAAACAAAATGTGTTTCCATAAAGTTGAGAGTGAGTAGAACAAAAGTAAATCATTTTTATGCCTGCTATTTAAAGTTTTTAAAAAAACATGTTTTTTGGGGCGTCACGTCACTGACCCAAATTGATTGTCATACAAATTATTGCAATCAATGATGTGTGTATTTGGCTTTGGACATTGGAACATTTAAATCAGACTTGCCTTTTAGGCTTTGTAAATAAAAGTTGCATAGAACATAAAAAGGTAAATGGTGCATTTATACAGCGCCACCTACTGCTCATCAGGAGCAACTGGGGGTTCAGAGTCTTGACTTAAATATACAAATAAATGACTGACAGTGACTGCGACCAATCATCAACATACATAATGGACTACGTCCAAAAATACAACAACCTCTTAACAGACACACGTCCATGAAGATGTCACATGACTCCTTACAGCAAGGGTCTTCAACAGGAGGTCTGGGACACGTAGGGGGTCCTCAGAGTTACTACAGGGGGTCCTCCAAATCTTTGTGTGATAGAAGCTTTTTTTTTCTCCTTTTTTATATTAATCACTTCTTGAACCCTAGCGTACATATTCTGATAACTTTAGCCAAAAATAGCAGATCTACAAGCTCACAACGCCTCGCGCTGCGAAAGAGCTTTGGTGTAGAAGAGAAAAAGAGCAGACTAAGTACAGAGCGAAAGGTCAAGTTTATTAAGTATTGACAGGTCAAGTGGTTAAATATCTGAAAACACAAATTGTCATGAAACCAAAACACACTGATGATTGTGCCGTCAAACAATGAAACTATATGGAATCTATGGGTTGTGGGGGTTCCTGCTTCATCTCTCTCTCAACTAAGGGGTCCTTGGCCTGAAAACGTTGAAGACCCCTGCCTTACAGGGTATTGTTTGGACAAGAAATTGATTTGCCAGTGGATGTTATGCTAAACATAAGCAACGTTGTCACGTGCAATATAAACATGGAATGCATTTTTAAAGGTGAGTGCAGTGACCACTTATCCATTGCATCATATGGGCGGTGGGGTTCATTTGGTGCAGACCTGCGCCTGCATTGTTAAGACATCTATAGAGACACACAGGAACCTACACATTCACACCCACAATTGAGACAGTGACACCACTTGGGGTAAGGGAGAACGGTGCACTGCAAGCCAGCCCATAGAAGTCACATTGCAATTAAACTGTAGTTAGCCTACTTTTAAAATAATCCTACATGAACTGAAGACAATATTGAAGTAAAAATATGTTTCCAAATGTATGGACTGTCTTAGTCAGTTGTCTTACCTTCTTGTTTTCTAAATAGATGAAGTGTTTAACATTTAATTTGATACTTGAATGTGTTAGCCATACAGAGCAGAGGGGAGACAGTAGACAGAGAACATGTCTAGAGCACCGCAGTGTGACATTACATTGCTTTGATAATGTAAACATATGTTTTCTCATGCCAATAAAGTTCTTTGAATTGAAATTGAACATTGATTCTATAGAGACACACGGACGCCTACACATTCCAGCCCACGATTGAGACGCCACCACTTTGGGTAAGGGAGAACTGTGTACTGCAGCTGCATCCTTATGAGACAGCCCCCCTACCCCCCATTTAGTTTGAGTCATATTTTTGTCATCTTATTTTATTTTAGTTTTAGTCGACTAAAATGTTATTTGGCGGCCATGATGGCATGCCTGATTTTATACTTGGTTGTGTGCTGAAAATAGCAGATCTACAAGCTCACAACCTGTCGCGCTGCGTCACGTTGTGAGCTTGTAGATCGGCTATTTTCAGAGAGCAACACCCGAGCGCAACCAAACATAAAATGACTTGTCTTTTAGTTCTACTGGATCTCTTCTCCACTAATAGTCCCTCCCTGACATTTTATGAAATTGACAATTCTATATTTAGTCTTAGTTTTAGTCATCATAGCTCAGTGTTTGTTTAAATTGTATTTAGTCAGTGAAAAAAGGAAGTCGACAGACATTTTTCATCATATTTTTAGTCTGTGAAATCAACACAACTTTAAGTACATTTTGATGCCAATACTTTTGCACTTTTACTTGGAATTCTGGACTTTTACTTTTATCAGAGTATTTCTATGTTGCAGTATTGACTGTACTGTAGACATGTAAAATATAAATATATACATAAACTATGTTGCTGTCTGCTGGAAACCTTGGATGTCCAAAATGCTTCCTGTGTTCAAACACACATCCATAACAACCATATTGGTTGATGTCAACTCATCAGAGACATTATCTGTCCTCACAAAGACACACTGAGGAGAGACCCCATAGCCTAAACCCAGGGTAGAGTGGTTCAGTGAATGTGGACTGGAAGGTGTAAATGTGTGTCAGTGAGTCCAAGGACACGTCATAGAAGGACAGAGTCCCAGCAGCATGGTCAACATACACTGCTACTCTGTTGGAGCCAGAGGGATCAACAGGGAGGGGAGTGGTCCTACTATTGTGAGAGACCCAGTAAAGGCTTCCCCGACAGTGCAGACTCCAGGACAGATCATTGTCCCCAAGTCTATGAGGACCCTTTCCTCTCCTGCTGATTCCTCTGTAAGCCACTCCTATATAAACCTGTCCACTCGTCTCTACCTCCCAGTAACAGCGTCCAGTCAGACCCTCTGTACACAGAACCTGATCACACTCATCATCAAATCTGTCCTGATGATCAGGGTATGACTGAAGCTCCCCCCCCCTTGTCCGAGTCACCTTCCTCTTGCTCTCAGACAGACAGAGTGTTCTGCTCGCTGTGTTTGGATCCAGTGTGAGACGATGGAAGTCTGATGAGAGAACAAGACAGGAAACATTACAAATATTTAATATTTAAAAAGTATTAAAATATTCACACAGAGAGAGAGAGAGAGAGAGAGAGAGAGAGAGAGAGAGAGAGAGAGAGAGAGAGAGAGAGAGAGAGAGAGAGAGAGAGAGAGAGAGAGAGATTGGTTTACAGTAACTGAGTACACAATAAGTTAATGTTGTGTAGTTAAAGTACTAATACCTGAGTATTTGTATTACTGGATACTTGTGACTTACACTACATTTCAAAGACACATATTGTACTTTTAACTCCACTACATTTGTAGGAAGAGAAAACATTTATTTATTATGAATTATTATGCCCTATGTAGTTTTTTTCAGTAAAAATAGCTTGTAGATCGGGTATTTTTATTATGATTGATAGGCTATTAGTGTTGATTTTGTCAACTAAAACTATGACGAAAAATGTTTGTCAACTTTTGTCACTGTGTGAAACTAAATAAAAACTAAACACATTTAAGATAATATGACTGAATTTACTGACAATTTTGTAAAAATAAATAAAAGTAGACTAAAATGTTAGGGAGGGACTAGTGGAGACGAGATCCAGTAGAACTAAAAGACAAGTCATTTTATGTTTGATTCTGCTCGGGTGTTGCGCTCTGAAAATAGCAGATCTACCAGTAAAGCAGGTTGCACAGTGCTGCGTTTTTCAGGCCGAATATCGGGGTGAATTTCGGAGCGCGTGAATAAAAAAATCAACCTCACGTTATGTCAGTCACGTTTGCACACTGACGCCCGTTTCGCGCACCACTCGGTCCCTTGCTCTCTCTATCTCTCTCTCTCTCCTTGCCCTGAAAAACGCATTTTGCAACGAAAAACGCAGCAGTGTGCAACCAGCTTAAGACTCCCTAATGGGGAGATAAGCGACCGTCAGGTCACATGTATACACCAGGGGCCGTGGAGTGGAGCAGTAGTTTGTAGATCGGCTACCTTAGACTATTTTCCCATATTTCTTTCCCAGCGGCGTGGGGGTCTGCGGGGTCCGCGAGGGTCCGCCGGGGTGCCCGAGTTACGGCCTTTTTATTGGGCTGCAGTGTCTGCTGCTAGGTGGCGGGGGTCTGCCGGTAGGTGGCGGGGGTCCGCCGGTAGGTGGGGGGGGGGTCCACAGGTAGGTGGTGGGGGTCTACAGGTAGGTGGCGGGGGTCCGCCGGTAGGTGGGGGGGGTCTACAGGTAGGTGGCGGGGGTCTACAGGTAGGTGGCGGGGGTCTACAGGTAGGTGGCGGGGGTCTGCCGGTAGGTGGCGGGGGTCCACAGGTAGGTGGCGGGGGTCTACAGGTAGGTGGCGGGGGTCTACAGGTAGGTGGCGGGGGTCTACAGGTAGGTGGTGGGGGTCCGCCGGTAGGTGGAGGGGGTCCACAGGTAGGTGGAGGGGGTCTACAGGTAGGTGGTGGGGGTCTACAGGTAGGTGGCGGGGGTCTACAGGTAGGTGGCGGGGGTCTACAGGTAGGTGGTGGGGGTCTACTGGTAGGTGGCGGCGGACGGCCCCGACTTAACGGCCAGAACAAGTGGAATACGTCCTAACAACAGGGCTCGGGCTGAATTTTTAAGCTCAAACACACACTCTCACACACACACACACACACACACACACACACACACACACACACACACACACCACCTAAGCTTGGAACAGCAGCATTTTGGTTTACACAGCAGTCTTTGACAGTGGGAATGTGGGATTAACCAACGCTACAATCTTTGACAAGGAGGCTATAGCACTGCAGCCGACATGAATGACACAAGTCACTGCCATGAATACTTTGGGATATTAATTTAAACCATATCCGTGCGCGTTCATTTGGTTACAAGCAATAATTCCCCATGGCCATGATCTCACAGGCTCGCCACATTAATGACAGATATCCTGGAAACTAAAGGTCATCTGAATGCAGTGGTTGCAGAATGAATGAGGGTCTAAGCATTGATGGATGAAGGCTGGCTGGTGTTGAGTGATCTCCAGGTGGCATAAATAAATCCACGGCGCCCACGGGGAAGATGGTGCGCTGTGGGCACAGGTGGAGCGTCGGGTTTCATCATTAACTCCAGCATGTACAGTAGCTACTGTATACATTGAGAGACCCCACGGTTATGTTTGGGCACGTTTGAGTGCTTAAACTATAGCAATCATGTACCGGTATTCCGCACTGGCTGGCCATCTCCCCGGTGGGCCGTGGACCCTCAAATAAATCATCCACAGTGTGCACTGGGCTGGGCACAGCCAGGTTTGGACCTTCAGGTTTTATCCTTAATAAAGGATTCACGTCACTATAAATTGGAGGCTCACAGTTCCCGAAAATGCTCTCGCATGCGTTCGTATCTATGCTTGTTCTGAGCCAGATCTGCAATAGACTGTTAGTGTTAAAGCACTTAATGTAGATTGCTTCCATATCGCTAGATTTTGATTGCTTGTCATTGTAACTTGGAAATAAAATCAGCGTACATGTCCATGATGTAGCTGGTTATATATTTTTATAAAATGTTATATTTTCACAGGATTATTTATTAGTGTGTTAGATATGCATTTCCGAGTGGATACATGTGTCCATTCTCTGTCAGATAGTAAGACAATGCTGCCCTGCATGTCTACAATGGAATAAGAGGTGTAAGATGAATCCTACACCACCTCTGAACTTGATGTGAGATTTGATCCCGCCCTACACCAACGTCAAAGTCACATTGAAATGATAAATGCAGAGACTTGCCTAAATGTCGGTGTACGCCAACATTTTGATCTGCACCACGTTGATAAATGAGGGCCAGTGTGTTTGGGGGACATTAAGCAGAATGTGTGGCAGAAAGAGGGTTGAACATTACAGAAGGTGTGTCAGGTAGAGGGAGTGTTTTGTTAACAAGCATCAGCTGGTGTGAAGGACCAGGCCAAGAGCAGAGAAACCTCCTGCATTCACTGGAAGCTCTACTGAAGAGCTTTCAGGACAGCATCCAGGGAGGGAGGGGCCAACAGAGGATAACACACTGTATACAAATACAGACAGACAGACAGACAGACAGACAGACAGACAGACAGACAGACAGACAGACAGACAGATACTCACATCTTGAGAGGAGTTGAGGATTAGGATTAGAATTCCAGAATTCTCCTCCATGTTTCACTCTGTAGGAAGTAGAACAACAATGCATCAATGTCTGACTGTCTAACACAACGTCTCCACTACCTGACACTACAGTGTTTCTGCTACTAGTGAAATGATGGGAATTTGCTAAAATTGTGGGAACTTGCAAAAGAAAAATATGTGTTTTGATTAAAAAAAGGTGATTGAAAAGGTGACTCACCCTTTTCTTACTAGGCTACTGTAGTATAACTTTATGAACGTGGCAAAGCTCAGTTTACAAGGAGTGCAATGAATGTTGCATCAAGTAGTATTCATTTAAATTGTCATTATTTGAATTTTAACGGAGCAGATAATATAGAGATTACGTTGTATTGAGCAAGGGAAGAGATTATATCTTCTGCCCTGCACAGAGTCGGTGCGCGCACACACACACACACACACACACACACACACACACACACGAGCACACACGCACGCATGTACGCACGCACGCACGCAAACACACACAGGAGCACTGTTTTTTTTCTCAGCAGTTTTGCTTCTGTGTGAACGTGAACAACGGGTGAGGTGATGACTTTATAAACTTTATGTGTAAAAATGCAGGGTTAATGAAATCATGCAAGCCCAGCTTATTTTGTGTATTTTGCCTGGATATTTTACTGCAACAGATTATACACATAAACATGAATCTTCAGCAGGTGTATGACTGTATAAATGGGGTGGGAGGAGGGGATTGTTGGGGCAGACTAGCACAATAGACGTTATGCCATTGGAACATGGAACAAGGGAATCACTGCACTAACCAACATGGACACAGTCCAAGTCTACTCACTGCAGAGACTCCAGTCCAGAGAAGTTCTTCAGTCCAGACACCGGCAACACGTTGAAGTTCAAGTCTAATTCTCTCAAATGAGAAGGATTAGATCTGAGAGCTGAGGCCAGAACTTCACAGCTTCTCTCTGACAACCAGCAGTGCATCAGTCTAAATGAGAAATAAAACACACAATGTTTGATTGTCTGCTATAAAATACATTATTCTGAGAACCTGCTTACAACCACCTATTAAAGGACCTGGTCTGGATGGACTGTCTGTGTTTTAGAGTAGAAAACCAGACGGAGTAACATGAACTAAATAATCTTTACTTAATCTCCCAACAGACAGGAAACAGCAACAGGTTGAAAACAGATGATCCAGCAAAGTGACTGAAAACAGAGTTTCTAAGTTCCAATACTTGATTCTGATTGGCTGGTTTCTGATTAAACCAGTGTCTAAATGACACAATAATCCACACCTTGAATCAGTTTATATCAAACCCAGGTGCGTTATTTCTTTCCACAGTGTTGTGAAGCTGAACTAGAGAAGGGAGCGCTTGATTTTCTCTCAAATCCTGCCGTGTGGGGCTTCTAAGCACCGCCCACAGACATAGGACGGTACTGAGTGCCTCTGGGCGGGGCTTGTAAAAACACCAAGCGGCCCCCCTATACCCCATTCTTATTGCAACAGGTGTTTCTGCAGCCTGGCCGGGAACTATCTTGTAGCTGGGAAGTGGGAACTACTTTCTTGTAGTTGGGAACTACTTTCTTGTAGCTGTGAACTACTTTCTTGTAGCTGGGAACTACTTTCTTGTAGCTGGGAACTACTTTCTTGCAGACCTTGTAGTGAATTATTAGTGAAATAGAACAGTTTTAGTTGGTACATGTCTATGATTTATCATGTTGACATATTGTAACGGTTTTAGAAAAGCAATAAGCCACGCGAGGCATGTGGTTACCTGTATTTTATAACGGCTGAGAGGGTTGGAGACACTCGGCTTCGCTTGTGTCTCACCACGCCTTTCAGACGTTATAAAATACTGGGTAACCACATGCCTCTTGTGGCTTATTGCTTCATTATACACATAAGACCTAACAGGTCAAAGGTCAATTGATGGACAGTTTAAGACAAGTGAAGCTGATAACTGCTGATCACAGACACAGGAAGGACATCTGCTGGAGAAAGAGACGATACAGACCAGTGGTGGAATGGAACTAAGTACATTTACTCAACTTCTGTACTTAAGTACAAGTTTACTTTACTTTATTTACTTTACTTGATTATGTCAACTTTGTATATTTTATACTTCTACTGCACTACATCTATAGAGGCAAACACTGTAATTTTTACTCATTAATTATTTGAAAACTTTAGTAACCATTTACTTCAGATCTGATTTAGATTATTGCAATATAAACCAGCTATTTTATCACCTATTATACACTTTTTTTTATTTCGACACATTTTGAAAACATAAAAAGGGGGCATTCTGCATAATGAGTATTTGGTAATAAAGTGTATTTATTACTTTTACTAGTAACAGAGCTGCATTGTGATATTGCCACTTGGATTGTTTTTACCCTGATACAGACAGACAGTCTTTGAGTGGTTTGAGTGAATTTAGTGAACATGTACATACTGTAGTTACTGTACCTCCTCATTATCCCAGTCAATGTGTGTTACTATGATATCAACATTATTCATGCCACAATATTCATATTATAATCACATGATAAATCACTGATGGAAATAATGATTGTAAATTAATCTCACCGTAGAGTCTCCAGTCTACAATGAGGACTTTTCAGTGCAGCACAGAGTAGATCCAGTAGATCCAGGTTGTCCAGGTCCAGGTGGTTGTAACTTAAGTCCAGGTGTCTCAGATGGGATGGATTAGAACTGAGAGCTGAAGACACAACTTCCATGTGTTCCTTCAGGAGGTTAGGACCAAAGCCAACAAGTCTGTAATTAGAGGTGGTCAATAAGACCACGTTCACACACACACACACACACACACACACACACACACACACACACACACACACACACACACACACACACACACACACACACACACACACACACACACACACGTCAAGTCCATTTATTTATAAAGCAGATTTAAAAACAACCAGGTTGACCAAAGTGCTGTACATCATGAGAACGCAGTAAAAACAAATACAATACAAAGCAAAAACAATCGAAACATTTGTAAACATTTAAAACCTTGTAAGAACAGCTATAAAAACAAAACATTTAAGATATAAAACAATGACAGATAAAAGGCACAGGGGGGGAGGGGTCTAGGGCTCAAATGCTAGGGTGAAGAGGTGTGTTTTAAGTCAGATGGAAGCAGGGCCGGCGCGTATAGGTGAACTAGTCAACTACCTAGAGCGACACTTCTGAGAGGCGCCGAAAATGTGTTGGGGAAAAGACAGAGGGAGAGGGAGAGAGCGAGAGCGAGCGAGCGAGGGAGGGAGGGAGGGAGGGAGAGAGCAAAGGGAAAAAAAGAAAAAAGAAAAGAAAAACTGACAGCGGCAGTGTTGGCCAACCCGGTGCATGCAGCTATTAAACAATGTGCCAATCACTTCACCTGAAGCCGCTTCGGGGGAGGGAGAGACGCCCACGTAATGCCCAAACAGCTGCCCTGCCCTGGTAAACACACACCCACTCAACTCAACCCGCCAAGTCTGAACTCAAGTAAACAGGAAGCACAGACAGGTAGTATAACTAGCAAATATGTAAAAAAGACTAACTATAAAGATTATTAGGCTGTGAGTACAAAAAGAGGCGGTGAAGGAGAAAGAATTACAAAAAACACCATTAAGTCCACCACCGTCAGAGAAGGGCACACAGAGTTAGAGGAATTAATTTACCCAAAACCAGGATGATTATACAAGAGGATTTTCAGAGGCTCATTACAGTAATGCCCGCTGTGTTCATTTCTGAAAGGTAAGGCCTGGCTGGCAGCTGCCCATTATTATTTGTTTTATTTGCTGTGGTTGATCAACTTGCTGACTGCTGCTGGCTGCACACAGTTTGTGTGTCATGTGCTTGTGTGTGGTTATATGCACAACGGCTGTGCTGAGCGCTGACTTAACCTTTGTGTGTTTAATGGAGAGAGATTGGACTTTTCTTATTTCATTTGAGGAGTTGGTTAATAGGCTATTAGTTTTTGTAAAAGATTACAACACTTATCAACCTGTGGTTTATGGACACAGTGCGTTTTAATTTGTGAAGCCGGCGGCTCCGAGAGAGCTTTACTAGAGCGCTGGATGGAAGGCTGTTCCAGAGAGCTGGGCCAGCCACAGAAAAAGCTCTGTCACCCTTTTGCCTTAGATTGGCTGTTGTAACTTTGAGGGTGTGTGTGTGTGTGTGTGTGTGCGCGTGCGTGCGTGCATGTGTGCGTGCGTGCGTGCGTGCGTGCGTGCGTGCGTGCGTGCGTGTGTGCGTGTGTGTGTGTGTGTGTGTGTGTGCGTGCGTATCACTGTTGATTTAACTATCATGTTTAGTTATAGTGTAGTGGTGTGAAGGTACAGTACATTGTTTCTGTTCTAAGTTTTCCATTCACATGACTACTAACCGAGCCTTTCTGCTGTTCCTCACAGCTGGGATGAGTCTGCCTCGGCCCTCCTCTGATGTGTTGTATTTGTCCAGGTCCAACTCCTCCAGAACATCCTCTGACATCTGCAGCATGTGGGCCAGAGCTGAACACTGGGTTGGAGACAGTTCTGTCTTTGATCTGTCCCCTGACTTCAGGTACTGTTGGATCTCCTGATGCACTGAGTGGTCGTTCATCTCCATCAAACAGTGGAAGATGTTGATACATCTGTCAGGAGAGGCATGGGGATCATCCATCTTCTTCAGGTTGTTGATGGCTCTCTGGATGCTCTCTGGACGGTTCTGTGTCTGACCCAGTAGACCTCCTAACAGACTCTGGTTGGACGGCAGTGAGAGACCATGAAGGAAGCGGAGAAACAGGTCCAGGTGACCATTCTTACTCTGTATGGCTTTACGGTTGGCTGAGTCCAGGAAGTCCTCCAAGGAGTCACTGGGGTAATCACGTCCATATATGTCACGTCCCAGGAATGTCTTCAGTACCTCCATGTTCTTCTGTGTGAAACAGTGGAACAGGTAGACTGCAGCCAGAAACTCCTGGATGATCAGATGAACAAAGCAGTAGACTGCTCTCTGGAAGAGCACGCCCTCTCTTTTGAAGATCTCTGTGCACACTCCTGAGTACAGCGAGGCGTCTTTCACATCCAGACCACACTCTTCCAGGTCTTCTTGGTAGAACATGATGCTGCCTTTCTCCAGATGTTCAAACGCCAGCCTGCCCAGCTTCAGAAGAACTTCCCTGTCCTTCTCTGTGAGCTGCTGTTGATTCTCTCTCTTTTTTCTGTTTCTTTTCTTGTTTCTTTTCTTCCCCCGATGAGGCTCATCATACTTCAGCTCCTTCCTCTTTGTCTGGACCAACAGGAAGTGGCAGCACATGGCAGTCAGGGTCGTGGGCAGCTGTCCTGTCTCGTCTGTCTTCACCATGTCCTCCAGAACGGTAGCGCTGATCCAACAGAAGACTGGGATGTGACACATGATGTGGAGGCTCTTTGACGTCTTCATGTGTGAGATGATTCTGCTGGCCAGCTCCTCATCACTGAATCTCTTCCTGAAGTACTCCTCCTTCTGGGGATCTGTGAACCCTCGTACTTCTGTCACCAGGTCAACATATGCAGGAGGGATCTGATTGGCTGCTGCAGGTCTGGTGGTTATCCAGATGAGAGCCAATGGGAGCAGATTCCCCTCGATGAGGTTTGTCAACAGCCCGTCCACTGATGATGTCACTGTGACATCAGAGATGGTGTCATTGTTGAAGTTGAAGGACAACCTGCTTTCATCCAAACCATCAAAGATGAAGCCAACCTTCCAGACAGCGAGCTGCTCTGCTGTGACCTTCTTCAACGTTGGATGGAAAACATGGATCAGTGAGAGAAGACTGTGCTGCTCATCTCTGACCAAGTTCAGCTCCCGGAATGAGAAGAGAACCAGGAGAATGACATCTTGATTTTCCAAACCCTTTGCCCAGTCCAGAGCGACCTTACGCACAGAGAAGGTTTTTCCAATGCCAGCGACTCCCTTGGTCAGAACTCTTCTGATTGGTGTCTCTCTGCCAAGGAGGAGGGGCTTAAAGATGTCACAGCAGTTGATTGGTTGGTCATGGAGGGTGTTCTTCTTGGAGAGCGTCTCAAGCTGGTAGACCTCATGTTGGTTATTAACCCCTTCACTCTCTCCCACTGTGATGTAGAGCGCTGTGAAGATGCTGCTGAGGGAGGGCACTTCAGTGACGTCTGTCACACGATCCAGACTGTTCAAAGTGATCTTATAAACCTTTAAATCCTCCTGCACACTGACACCTGCTATGAGAAGACAATGAAGACATTTTAAATATTCAGCTTCATTTATAACTTTACTTTCTTACAGATGTGTACTAGGGCTTTCACCGACTTTATTTTTTTATGAAGGCCTAGCAAACTAATTTCAATTAGATTATAGTTGTTTTATTTCTAACAACCATTACTAACGGAATATTATTATCCAGTCACACACATACACATCTTGCTGCATCTCCCTACCGAGGGTTAATAATCCCAAAGACAGTGTGGAGTTCTCCCAGAGTTCACCCAAAGTGCTGAAAGTCAGCGTCTGCACACAGCAGTGAGTTGTGAGACTAGTCCCAGTACAGAATATAGTTGTTTAACAGTATAACACCGTAGCGCGATCAAAGCAGCAGTGAGGACAGCCCAGTTCTTGCTACAACAGACCGACCGACGTTCCGCACGTTCGTTTGATTAGAAGTAATTAAAAGACAGAGGAGTGTTTGTGTTGTGTAGCGAGCTAGCCTACTAAAGCCTAGCCTGGCTAGCCGACCATGCAAATGGATATATGTGCTTTGTTTACGAGAGACAGCAGCTATTGGTGAGTCCAAGCATGGGTTTCTATTACTGTAGCAGCTAAAATGGATGTGGCGATTGTGAAATGCTGGTCTTGTTATGTTGCACTAACTTGCACACGTGTGGTTTGTGTGTATTCGTTGTCATGGTAACTTGGCTGCTGTGAAAAGCTGTGCCACAGCGCTCTTTATTATGACATAATATGTTACGACTAGTCGACTACCAGTGGCTTCAACTAGTCGATCTGTAAAAAATACTTGAAGTGGAAGCCCTAATGTGTACACACATTAGTGTTACATGTCTCTGTTAGAATAAATAAAATAAAATAAAAAATAGAAAAGAAAAGAAATGCCAGGAAAATAATATTGCGCGATAATTTTGAAAATGTCTTCTATCATCTAAATATTTCTAAATATTAAAGTAATTAACATGGAATTCTAATTAGTCTAAATTGTGTCCAGTCTTACTGTGTCCACTGCTGGTGTGACTGGGTGTCTTCAGTCTACGTCTGGTCCTGAAGATCTTTCCACACTGGGGACAGTCATGGTGTCCTGTTGGAGCAGACTGCTCCCAGTATGAGGTGATGCACTGTCTGCAGAACCAGTGTCCACAGCTGCTAGAGACTGGATCTGTCAGAACCTCCTCACACACTGAACACCTGGACGCCTGCTCTGTCACAACACACACCCTCTTCCTCTTCCTGTGGAGGAGAAGAATTATTTATTATGAGGATAGAAGGATATTTATTTATATGATTTATTATGACTATAGACCTGGTGGATAGAAGGATATTTATTTATATTATTTATTATGATTATAGTCCTGGTGCATAGAAGGTATTTGTGGGCTTGATGAAAGGCAAGACCAGTATGTTATATCAAGTTTATTCTCCTCAAAAAAATGACCGACAGAGATCAGTGATCTTACTGTGTGTGTGGAGGTCCAGGTTCATTACTGAAGTCTGGAGGATGCATTTTAGACCAGTCACTCTTCATAGACACACAGCTGGGTGTTGGAGACTCTGCTCTGTGGTGGACAGACAAAAACACACATATTATTACCAGTAGACAACCACTGAACAGTAAGATACTTCCATCTTTGCTTCATGCTTAGGAGAAACGCTATTTCATCTTTGTGTGGGTGGATGAGTGTTTGGAGCACAAAAAAAGTCTGCCCTGATCTCAGGGCCGGCTCTTGGCATAAGCAACATAAGTGGTCACTTAGAGCCACAACCACTAAGGGGGCCACATCACAGGGAGAAGATTGCAACGCGTTTTGAGCTTGTAGATCAGCTATTTTTCACTATATGCATTGCGGCCCTCTGGAGTGAATGTGAAGTGGCCCTCTCGACATGTGGCCTTCACTTAATGCGGCCAATATCGGAATACTGATATATTATTGATTTCAGCTGTTACAATTCTAAACATGCAAACATGACCTGCTTTAATTACTTCTGTCTATAGTATAGTGGTAGCTTAATGACTAGTGCTATAATCTTTTTTGTCCAATGTATTTGCTTTTTATGAAGTTAACATATAAATGTATTTTAAATTAAATAATAATGTTACTTTTCAGGATTCCAATAAAAAAATTGCTAAAAAGAATACAGGATTCCAATTGAAAATAGCAGATCATCGCAATGCTTGTAGATCTATTTTTTTTACAATATGCATTGTGGCCCTCTAGAGTGATTGTGAAATATAGTGGCCCTCTCCATCATCAAAGTTGCCCACTCCTGCCCTATCCAAAAACTACTTATTATTTTAATATGCAATCAAATTAAGATCTCACACAAAACAGATTTGAAAATGTACAGTTAAAGTTGCAATTTGAGACCAAAAGAACACAGGATAAAGGTTTGTGATGTTTTGTATGAATCTGATTTAAATGAATTGTTGTTTTTCTTGTTACAACATTACACTCATGTTTTTGGACAAATGAAACAGTGTCTAGAAATAGATATGCATTATAATAGTTATATTTTGGTTTTGAAATGTTTTTCATTAGAGAATACATGTTTCGTTTTAATAGCTTTTAACTAAACTGAGAGAAGGATCTAATAATGGTTTTACCTCTATTGTAAACTGTATTGTGTGTTATAGGTAGAACTGTCTGAGTGTCTATGACTCTGTGCCAAAATGCAGATTTCTATGCATTTCAGGGGGTTTGACCCCCACCAAAACCCCAATTTTTATGTATCCCGTATTTGAATCTCTGGGAGTTGGCAACCCTATTTGTGTGTAGTAGATACATGTTTGAGTGCTAACAACAGACACCACATGTTCTACTAGATAGAAGAATACCTTATTATTTATAACTTTGGTTTTAGCAATTCAAAGACCGTTAATAAGTGTGCATGTCCGTCAGTGGGGGGCCACCTAAAATAATCTTGCTTAGGGCCACCTGAACCCTAGAACCGGCCCTGCCTGATCTCAGTCAGCAGCATGTGGCTGCTGTGTCGCAGCGTTGTCAGCGAGGCACAGAACGAGAACATGCATGTGGATCGCAGGGCGTCACAAGGGGGAAGGACAGGGGGGAGTGGGACTGAGTTACTAGGGCCCAAGGTGGAGGGGCCTTAATTATTAAGGCACTTGGTGCCGCGCTGTGAGCTTGTATATCTGCTATTTTTTCAATAGTTAAAGCACAAAATAACGTGTAATAATGTGTTCCCATCTAAATGGGTTAAACCCCATCCCCCTATGAAGAACATTCATGGGGGCCCTGCAGTGAATCCTTGTACCCAGGGCCCAGAATTTGGTGCGACACCCCTGCCAACAGGAGCGGAAGCGGAGGACGATCCTCGATCGCTCCAAGCTGTTCTGGCGCATTTTAAAACTACTTATCAACAGTCACAATTAACCGTTAGTGTTTACTGGTAAATGTGGCTTTCCCTACTACTGTGATATTCTGAATAGGCCCATCACGTTCTGATAATATATTTTTCATGAAAAAAAAAAAGAACCTATTAATTTAGAACTTTGATTGCCAACATAACAAACGGAGGTTTGAACCTACGAACGTTCGGTTACAGCCCTGGCAGTTACAAGACATTGTTTGTGTTGTTCCAGTTGAAGTTCACAGAGATCAGTGTTTCACTATAATGTGTGTATTTGGTATTTTCTTACAATCCATATCTGTAACCAAACACTTTCCAGTTGAACTTCACAGATATACGTAGGTGATCTTACCTTGTGTGTGGAGGTCCAGGTTCACTGAAGTCTGGAGGATGATGTTTAGAGAGGTCACTCTTCATAGACACACAGCTGGGTGTTGGAGACTCTGCTCTGTGGTCAACACTTCTGGAATCACAACAATATTCATACAATGATCATTGTGAAGTCAATGTGTTCATGATCATTTGTTGGCCCATTACAGAACAATAACATCTCAATTATTTCACTCACTGTAAATTGTACAACAAAAAAGTATTTTGAAAATAGCCGATCTACAAGCCCACAGCACCTCACATCTCAAGGCGTTGTGAGCTTGTAGATCTTCTATGTTCACTCTATCTATGGAACGGAGTGAAACTAAATTGAATGCCTCAACTACTACATTCCAAGTCAGGGTGTGGGGGTCCCTGTTTCAAATAGAGCTGTCCTCGACTCAGGATTTATCAAGTGGACTCGAGTCGCGGGGCTTATTCCGACGCGTAGACAAATCGTTTATGTAAAAAAAGTAAAAAAGTGGAAAAAAAAAGACTGTATCAAGTACATATAGTATAAGTATCTTTTACCAATTATAGCGGGTTTAAATGGTACCGGATATGCAGCTCAGTAAATTAAAGGTGAATTGATTCCAGTGAATGACGGAGGACGATATCACAATGAATTAAAAAAATGTTATCACGATAAACGATAACATCGCATATCATCCCATCCCTACTGTCCACATCTGTGAGCAGATACAACACATTGTTTGTGTTGTTCCACAGAAGATCAGTGTTTCACTATAATGTGTGTATTTGGTATTTTCTTACAGTCCATATCTGTAACCAAACACTTTCCAGTTGAACTTCACAGATATACGTAGGTGATCTTACCTTGTGTGTGGAGGTCCAGGTTCACTGAAGTCTGGAGGATGATGTTTAGAGCGGTCACTCTTCATAGACCCACAGCTGGGTGTTGGAGACTCTGCTCTGTGGTCAACACTTCTGGAATCACAACAATATTCATACAATGATCGTGAAGTTAATGTGTTCATGATCATTTGTTGTCCCAATACAGAACAATAACATAGCACAACATCTCAGGGTTTATCTCCTGTACATTGTTGTATAGTTGAACTTCATGTAAACAAAGGAACACGACACAATGATTACTGAATGAATGTCAACATGAATGAAATAAAATCATATAAACAAAGTAACACACAGTCAGTCTGTATATTGAACACATTGTGAATTGGACAATTCTTTCACAAACAGCACACATAGTACCTTGAATTCTATAGATTAGTGGTTCTCAACCTGTGGGTCGGGACCCCCAGGAGGGTCCCCATATAATTTTTGGGGGGTCGCCAAATGACAGTGACAATTTAAGTAACCTTTTTCATAAAAAATTCCAAAAAAAGTTGAAAAAGTTGAAAAAAAAGAACCCTTTATTACTCCATCAAAAGTAATCAAACTATAAAAAAGTAAGGTGGACAATTCTCTTGAATGCAGCCTTCAGTTATCGTATGGAAAGGGGAAATTTGCATTTATTTTACCATAGTAAAAAAAATGCATTCATGGTCTGAAGAGGGCACTTGGATAAAAGGGCAGGGGCTCAAGCCCCCTTTTGTCTATGTGTGCACGTGCCTGGCACAGCCACATCACATTAGACTTTTTATTTCAATCCCACCGTTTCTTTGCAAAAACACATTTATTTTAGGAAACATTTGTATTCTTGTTTCTCCAAGTTTTATTGTTTTTAGTGTGTAAATAGGGCACTTTATTATGGGGAAAAATAGTATGGTGTAGTTTCCTTTTTTAAATCTCTAAAATAGCTTATTTTTTAACACATGTCCTTAATGGTTAACGGTTAATTAACCGATAGGGCCTTACGGTTATCGGTTAAGAAAAATTCTCCATTTGGTCATCCCTAGTATATTGTATAGTGTTATAGTGTGTATTGTATAATAGGAGGATTGACATACTGTGTGTGTGGAGGTCCAGGTTCACTGAAGTCTGGAGGATGATGTTTAGAGCGGTCACTCTTCATAGACACACAGCTGGGTGTTGGAGACTCTGCTCTGTGGTCAACACTTCTGGAATCACAACAATATTCATACAATGATCATTGTGAAGTCAATGTGTTCATGATCATTTGTTGGCCCATTACAGAACAATAACAATGCACAACATCTCAATTCTTTCACTCACAAAATAGCCGATCTACAAGCTCACATCTCACATCTCAAGGCGTTTGCCCTCCTGGCCCCCAAGTTGTGGAATAAACTCCCTGTCGCACTTAGAACAACGGACTCACTCGCTAGCTTTCGCCGTGGACTGAAGACTCACCTTTTCAGACTCCACCTAAACCCTTAGCACTACAGAAAAAGAATCAATGAATACATGAAGCTAGTTAGCATTTGTTTTTGTTTTTTAGGTTTTTTCAGAACTTTGATTATATTGTGTTTTTTCTAGATAGATATCCATTTGCATTTGTTATATTGTTGATGATGTACTGACATATTATCTTGTTTATTATTGTGATGTTATCTGCTTATTGTAAGTCGCTTTGGATTAAAAGCGTCTGCTAAATGCCTAAACTGTAAACTGTTGTGAGCTTGTAGATCTTCTATGTTCACTCTATTTATCTATGGAACGGAGTGAAATTAAATTGAATGCCTCAACTACTACATTCCAAGTCAGGGTGTGGGGGTCCCTGTTTGAAATATGATTATTGTGGGGGTCAAGGGCTGAAAAGGTTGAGAACCACTGCTATGAATACAGCTTGAACGTGGAGGATACTGTTATTAGACTCTGTGTCTTGTTTTTTATCCATGATTCGCACATTATTTTGTTATTACTTTATGGCGTTGTGTATAACATATATGTGTGTATTGTATAATAGGAGGATTGACATACTGTGTGTGTGAAGGTCCATGTTCACTGAAGACAGGAGGTATTCCCATAGACCAGTCACTCTTCATAGACACACAGCTGGGTGTTGGAGACTCTGCTCTGTGGTCAACACTTCTGGAATCACAACAATATTAACTCATTGTGTGCCATTCACGAGTATTCTCGTGATATATTAGCGCATCCCACAGTGCCAATCACGAGAATACTCGTGATTTAAAAAAAAAAAAAAAAAAAAAAAAAACTTTTTTTTTAAAAAAATTTTAAAAAAAATTTTTTTTTGGACCCCATCAAATCTAGTGAACATGATTTCAATCGCGATTTTGCATGTTCCACCCCCATACAACCCCCATACAACTCAGGTAGCAGACCTCCAAGCTCACAACAGTGTAAAACACAACGGCTATTATCTCAAGAATGCCTGAACGGATTTCCAATCGTTTTTTTTTGTTTGAAAGCTGTGAACAAACTGCACAAATCCACCCCAATGCAATCCAGGATTGCATTGGATTTTTTAGAGCTCATTCTTCTCTGTTTTTTTCCCATGCATGAGGTGTGCAAGGGTTAATCATGGCTAAGTTGACGAAAATAAGGCTTTTAAAATGCTTGGTAGCCAATAGCTAACTTCAAGCTAACTTCATCCTCTTCCTGTACATGCACAAAGGAAAGTGTTCAGGCAAGTCATGGCTGCAGGGCTTCTGCATATACCAGCATATCTCTATGGGAAAGTCTCTAGCACTCTGGACACCCTCTAGTGGTGAAAGGGTGGCATTAAATGAGTTAATTCAATTCAAAAAAAATATTCAGATATTTTTATTTATTTACTCATTTACTTATTTATTTACACTATATTTATGGCGATTGATGAATCAGGCCCATTGTGCAGCGGTTGAAAAAGTACTCACATTTTGTACCCAAAGTATCAATACTGCAATGTAGATGTACTCAGTTAGGGTGCCCTCACACCAAAATACCTAGAGTGGAATCCGCCAATGCATTTCAATGAGAATGGAGCGTTTTTTGCAGAAATCCTCTACTGGCAAAAAAACGCTCCATTCTCATTGATACGCATTGGCGGATTCCACTCTAGGTATTTTGGTGTGAGGGCACCCTTAGAAGTAAAAGTTCGGAATTCAAAATGTACTTGAGTAAAAGTACGAAAGTATTGGCATCAAAATATACTTAAAGTACCAAAAGTAAAAGTACAAAATGTTTGAAAATAGCAGATCTACAAGCTCACAGCGCATCGCGATGCAAACGAGTAATGCAACACGTAAATCGGATATTTTCAAATACCAAAGGAATAAAATAGGGCGACAGTGTTATATTTTATTTTATTATTATACGTTTTATAATACTATAATTTATATCTGCGAGGTAACTAGTAACTAAAGTTGTCAAATAATTGTAGTGGAGTAGAAATACAACATTTGGATCCGAGATGTAGCAGTGGAGTAGAAGTAAAAGTACTGTAAACTGGAAATACCCATAAATTACTGTAGTTAAGTAAATGTACTTAGTTACTTTACACCACTGCCATTGTGTGTATATGGTACAGGAGGATTGTCTTACTTTAAGCGTGGAGGTCCAGGTTCATCTTTAGACCCACAGCTGGCTGTTGGAGACTCTGCTCTGTGGATGAGATGTTTGTCTCTTCCCTCCTCCTCCTCTCTCTCCACACACTCACTCATCTTTGGTCTTTATTTAACCTGTCAAGGTTAGCAGAACATAGTAAATGATTAATGAATGAATGTACAAAACACACATACACACACACACACACACACACACACACACACACACACACACACACACACACACACACACACACACACACACACACTGCGACGTGCTGTGAGCTTGGAGGTCGGCTATTTTCGGAGCTCGATACCACACTGAACTAAGCATAATCAAGTGAATACTGAAGATGTGGCGTAACAGCATGGATTTCTACACAGAGAGGGCAATTCTTTCAACATAAGATGCTGCATTCAAGTTCAGGAGAGTTGGGACAAGGCAATTCTCTTGAATGCTGCCTTCAGGCATGGCATGGAAAGAGGGCAAATTTGTATTTCTTTCACCATAGTAAAAACTGCATACATGGTCTGGAGAGGGCACTTTTTTTTACAGAGGACACACACACACACACACACACACACACACACACACACACACACACACACACACACACACACACACACACACACACACACACACACACACACACACACACACACACACACACACACACACACACAGAGCAGCCGCTAGGGTTGCGCAAGTGGTGCGGTTGCAAAGGCCTCGCACCTGGACGCCTTTTTTTTAGTTTAGTTGCCGACAACACATTTCTAGAACGGTGACAGTAATATTTTCAATATCATTCTGTATTATCAATATGCCATTGACATAGGATGATATGTTGAAATATTAACTGTGAGCTGCTATGAGGCAACAATATCACCATCATAATGATGAAACTACAGTAGATGAACAACAATATCACCATCATAATGATGAGACTACAGTAGATGAACAACAATATCACCATCATAATGATGAGACTACAGTAGATGAACAACAATATCACCATCATAATGATGAGACTACAGTAGATGAACAACAATATCACCATCATAATGATGAGACTACAGTAGATGAACAACAATATCACCATCATAATGATGAGACTACAGTAGATGAACAACAATATCACCATCATAATGCTGAGACTACAGTAGATGAACAACAATATCACCATCATAATGATGAGACTACAGTAGATGAACAACAATATCACCATCATAATGATGAGACTACAGTAGATGCAGATGCATGCAGTAGCTCTTGTCAACCAACAGGTGTCCTACTGCACCACAGAATTGAAATATCACAATAGAAGAACAGGGAGACACTCATGTTCCAACAGAACAAGGTAGACCTTTGAATATCATGTTAATAATACTATTGATTAACATTCTTTACCCTGGTTAAAATAATGTTTCATTCACTAAACCAAGTCATGGACTGCTGGCAGCTTTGAGATGTCAGCTAGCTCAACAGTTCCTTTGTATTAAAATATTTAAAATATACAGTACATATTTTTCTTGATTGGATTAAAATTATTTTTATTCTAAAACTTTTAATTGTAACATTGCTTACTACATTCACAAACACTAAATACTCAAAAGGAAACCAACCAAACCACACCACACCCTTAAAACAACTTCTCCCTCCTCTTATATTCAAGCAGAGCAGACCATAGAAACTGGGATCAAGTCTATCTGCATGTTACACATCTGGTCTGCAACGGAAACGCTCTGTGTTTGCATGTGTGCTCCATTCCACTAGCAGTGTGTGTGTGTGTGTGTGTGTGTGTGTGTGTGTGTGTGTGTGTGTGTGTGTGTGTGTGTGTGTGTGTGTGTGTGTGTGTGTGCACAAATAACAGGATACAGTAGGCGGGCTCTAGACCGGATGACACTGTTAACTCACAATGAAAACCAAGAGGTTTCAGCCGAGTGGGAAAAGGCCGTCGAGTACAAAGCTGACGCGGCAGGTTTACCGTCTTAAAATATCATAAATAATGATACCAAATGCATGTGTCACATGGTTAAATAATCAACATAATTATGTAATAATGTTCTGCTCTGTCTAAATAAGTATTTTGTTGTTGACATCAATCACAAGATTCATAACCAGATTAACCACAGAGAACAAGTACAGACAGGCAGACTAGACAACAGGGAGTGGTAGCTTTAGTAGAAACCAGAAGCATAAAGTAGCCTATAAACTGTTCCTGTGAGAACCAAGTGGTTCTAGTAGTGAATATTAAAACAACAACACCTACTTTACGTTAGCTTTTGGTCCTTATTGTGTTTTGTTTTGTCTTCCTCACATGTTGTCCTCACTGTCAAGTTCACAGTTGTTGTCGTGTCTCAAAATGGCTCCCTGAGATACGCTGTGCACTTTCATTTCCTTATAATGTGACTTTGACCCGCCTCTACAGCTCTAGGGCTACAGTCAGTTAGATCAGTGGTTCTCAACCTGCGGGTCGGGACCCCCAAATTATTTGGGGGGGTCCCCAGGCGTTTAGCTAAATGTTAACATTGTTTTCTCTCTCAACAGTTAACAGACCAACATACATCATAACTTATAATGTATGTTGGTCTTATAATTTATAAGTGTATCTCACATTTATAAAGTGACAATTTAAAGACTTTAAAGACCTTTTTAGTACCTCTGGTCAAACATTGGTCAAATGGTCAAATATTAGAGGCAGGCATTGTGAAAATAGCAGATCTACATGCTCACAGAGCATGTAGATCTGCTGGTAACACTTTACTATAAGGTACAAAGTAATACACTTAGTTAATGCTTAACACTTTATTACTGATTAACTAATAGATCGGTTAATCATGAATTAATCATGAGAAATCATCAAGTAATGTTGGAATAGCTATTACTTAACTAACTTAATCTATCAGTAGTTAAGACTAAGTTAGTTAATAGTTAGTTAACATCAACCATATTATGGATGGTTTGTAGATCTGTTTTTTCTGGTCCAATATGGGAGACCCCTGGAAGTTTTAGACCAACCAGTATCACCGGGTCAACGCACCAATCCTACCCGCCTATGAAGCACTCATCCTGGGCATAGAATTGACCAGAAATAAACAGATCTACAAACCACCCATAATATGGTTGATGTTAACTAACTATTAACTAATATAGTCTTAACTACTGATAGATTACGTTAGTTAAGACAAGTAATAGCTATTCCAACATTACTTGATGATTTCTCATGATTAATTCATGATTAACCGATCCATTAGTTAATCAGTAATAAAGTGTTAGTTAAGCATTAACTAAGTGTATTACTTTGTACCTTATAGTAAAGTGTTACCACTAAGGGTAATGCCAACTGCCAACTCCTATAATTCCAAGTGCTTGTGCAGGGGAGGGGGGTCCCCAGTTCAAATATGATTATTTGGGGGGTTGCTGCCTGAAAAGTTTGAGAACCACTGAATTAGATGATATCATGTCATCTATTCTACACAGAGGAACCAACACATAATAGTCAGGGAACGAGGTGGGCAAATCCCACATGTCTCATACAGTCATACTCTCATTCCAACCCCCAAGTTATTATGTTATGAGTAGCCTATGCTATGATTGTAGTCAGTGTTTAAACACACAATAGAAGATCATTGGGCTGACTGACGTGAGGACAGGGTTCACCCTGCATGAAAACAAGCTCAAATACAACGCCATGCATTTGTTGTCTTTTTACTGTAGGAACACTATAGCCCAGTGGTTCTCAACCTTTTCAGACCGCGACCCCCCAAATAATCATATTTTAACTGGGGACCCCCCCACCCTGAACCGTTACATTTTGTATAACACGGTTTGATTGGGACAACAGCAGATCTACATGCTCACAACGCCTCGCAACGAAACATTGTGAGCATGTAGATCTGCTATTTTCACAATTTCTGCCTTTAAAATTTGACAATTTGGCCAATGTTTAATTTGTCATTTTAGAAGCATTAAAAAGTCCTTAAATTGTCACTTTAGAAGTGTGCAGATACCCTCTCCTTATGTTGGTTTGTTTACTGTTGAGAGAGAAAACAATGTTTCACATTAAGTTAATCATCTGGGGACCCCCCTAAAATAATTTGGGCACCCACTGCACTAGCCTGTTCACACAATAGACAGACTGGCAGACAGACAGACAGACAGACAGACAGACAGGCATGTCAGACACACAGACAAGAGAGTCTTTTCACCGCAGTTTATGACTCATTTCGCCTACCCCCAATTCTGCTGTCAGACTGTCCATGTTTGCATATTATCTCTTTGTCATTTAAATATTATAGTGACTGTGACAGTGGTGTTACCTGGCTGTCAAACGGTGACCATTAGTCCTACACACGGCTATGCACTCCATAGTAACCACATCAATAGTTTTAGGCGAATCTGCCTGACACCAATAAAATAAACAGAAGCAGATTTACAGTGGAAAGGGGAGGTGAGGATGGGCTTAGATAGATGTCGTTCATATCCAGTCTATATTCTTAATCGTATTTACGGTGTTATAGCCATATTTTGAGCGGTGCCACCGTTTGCCACGTACGGTCTCCTCTCCTCAGCATGTTACTAGGACAACGACCGACGCCGTCTCGAGATAAACTGTTCTCGAGATAAACTATAACCGGCATGTATCTTTCTCACTGACTGCTACTACTGCTGCTGCTACTACTGCTGCTACTACTACTGCTGCTGCTGCTACTACTGCTGCTGCTGCTGCTGCTGTTGTTAATGTTATATTTCCGCCCCTGCCCAGGTTTTGAAGATGCATTCAAAACGGTCGTGAAGTTCTATTAACAACTCGGCCATAATTATGATTAGGCTAGATATCGTTCCTGGCCAAGGTTTAGCCTAAACGTCTATCTCTGACATTCTCTGTCGCTATACTCTCCCAAAACTATAACTGACATTCCAAAGTGCAATTCTCCTCCTCCAACAACATGGCTGTAGCCTACCAACTAAAACATAAAGTGAAGTGCAGTCAGTGATTACACTAAACTAAAACATAAATATAAAGTACAGTCAGTGATTACCCTAAACAGGTAGCAGTCCCTCCGTAACGTCGCGGGTGTTCCATAATATTCCATAGGCATGTAAAGATGAGTTGTTGGGTTATCCAGTCTGTGCGTGTTTCCTTTCTGCTCCGACTCTGCGACAAGCACTTTAAACACCTCCCTCTCTCTCTCTCTCTCTCTCTCTCTCTCTCTCTCTCTCTCTGTGTGTGTGTGTGTGTGTGTGTGTGTGTGTGTGTGTGTGTGTGTGTGTGTGTGTGTGTGTCTCCCCCCCTCTCTCTCTCTCATGGCCATTGGCCAACTGCTGCTGAAGACACGTGATTTACAGTAAAGTAGAGAGAGGGAGGGAGGCAGGGAGATTTGGCACATCAAAGCATTATGATTATGAATACCACAAAATAATAAACTAATGACAGAGTACAGCATCTTGCAATGGGCCTGGTGTACAAGATACACTACACCTCCAAGATACCCTTGTACCTGACAAACTACTTCTTAAAGGTCAAGGATGTTCACGATCACAACACCAGAGGCAGCTCCACTAATCATGATCAACCTAAATTTACCACTAAACAAGGCTCTAATTTGTTCTTCTGCTATACCACCAACATGTGGAACGCCCTACCGCAGGCCTTAAAGGAGAGCAAATCCCTAGCCTCCTTCAAATTGTTCTGAAAAGTCACCTTCAGGCCTGACTAAGCCCCCATCTGTTGTTTTTATTGCCCCGTTTGCCTTGGCATGACAGGGGTGAAAACAGACCCATCCCAAGGGAGGATAACACGGGAATCGGCTGTTTTTTTTTTTATTATTTTCTTTTCTGCTTTTGTAATTGATGTTATCCTAAGCAAAGTAGGCCTACTCTGTTCTATCCTTCTGTCTTTCAATGTTATATGAGATACATAAAGCGGTTCCTGTGGAAATAAGCCATAAAGCTTACTAGGATCTCCTTTTACGTAATTTACCTTGTACCAGTGATTTGTGCTGTCATGAAACTGTACTTTTTTCTATTGCAAACTGCTAATAAACCCTTCAATCAATCAATACCGTAGATAAAATAACACAGCATTTTTGTAGTGAAAGTCAACATTTTGGAATTGACATGACTTTGTGAATCCATTGTTAAAGGTTGTAGGTTGTCCCCTGACTGTTCAGATGCTGCTGATGTGCATGGCAGTAGTGGTCAAGGCGCGTACCACATACTAGGCTATGATGCCTGCTGGCGTCGTTGGTTCGATTCCCGATCCGGACGACCTTTGCCGCATGTCATTCCCTATCTCTCTCCCCATTTCCTGTCAGTCTACTGTCCTATCAAATAAAGCCCCCCCCCCCCCCCAAAAAAAAAAAAAAAAAGAAATACATGTGCAAAGAGTTGAGGAGGAGTGGCTTATTGTCTGAAACCCATTGCTCACGAGGGTGAGGAGTGGACATGTGTGTGTGTGTGTGTGTGTGTGTGTGTGTGTGTGTGTGTGTGTGTGTGTGTGTGTGTGTGTGATAGTTAAACAAAGTAAAGTTGATCAATCAGACAGACAATAATGAGTTGTCTCCTATACAGCATGTTGACTATAGAAGTTATTAGATATTAGTAGTAATTATAGGCTAAGTACGTACTTATACTTACTTTACTTATAAATTATTAAGTACTTATACTTACTTTACTTACTAGTAAGACACCTAAGTCTATATAACTTCTAGACTAAAAATGTCAGTGCAGTGTGGCTGGTTCTACAGACAGGGACCTCCATACATGGGCATAAAAGGCATTGTATGTAGCCGATGTGGCATCCATATATGGGTATGCCCATATCAAGTAGGGGAACCACACTAACATAATCCCTAGTATGCCCATATATGGAGATCCCTGTCTGTAGAACCAGCCACACTGGTTAGACTGACATGTATAGTCTATTAGGTTAGACTGACAAGTCTGACATGCATATTGGCATTCACAGAGTATCAATATTAAAAATGCTATATTTGATGTTGACTTGGATTGTCATTGTTGACTAAATCCATAAGGAAACGTTTTTATTTAACTAACAAGTGACTGTGGAACTGAATTATTACACAATATTAATTTCTGATCCAAACTCAAATAATTAGTAGTGAAAATAGCCGACCTACAAGCTCTGTCTGCTCCTTTACATTACAGACAGACAAATATTACATTACATTTTCACTGTTGTCATAATTATTACAGTTTCTTAAATGTTTCTTTCAAGAGAAGCTCATGGAGGGAACTTTAAGGAAGAGAGGAGAGCAGTCTTTTCCTGCCTCTCCTCTGTCTGCAGCTGAAACAACGGTGTCGGGTGTCACTAACATGTGAGGCACTGCAGAGCAAAACACAACGTATGGCATAACTTTCTTACTCTGTGTGCAGTTATTGTGCATGCCATGGCCACGCACTCAATTATTATTATATACAATTATTATATTGTTTTAACATTTTAACATTTTGACAGTTCTTACAACTATGCCTAAACCAAACCTTAAAGGAGTATTTCACCCCTAACATGACTTTTTTTTTTGTTTTTGGTTGTTGCACACACTTCTCACGTAAAATCTCAAAGCATCAACCTATAACATACAGATGTCAATTACACATCACCTTGTCAAAACACTACACAATGTTCAGTTGTTGCACACACTTCTCACGTAAAATCTCAAAGTATCAACACACAACACACAACTATTTAAAACTCTACACATTCAAGTCTGATGTCAATTACACAAGCACCTTGTTGTATAAACACTATTGCACAACTGAACATTGAGACAGGAACCAGAGACAGTGATGGGCACAAAATACAAAAATTATTTGAAATACAAAGATACTATCTTGGTGACACTATCCTGGTCAATATTAGACCAAGTACTGACCAAGTATTTAGATTTTTTTCAAAATACTTTTTTATATTTTTTGCCCATCTCTGACCGGAGGCATGATGCCTAAATCTACTGTAGGCTAAATCATGTACCCAAATAAAACTTTTTGGATGCATATTTGTGTGCTGTTTTATGTTTGACTATATAAAAAAAGTAGGCCAACACTGAGTAATTTTACAAAAGGAGAAGTAGCTCATTCTCCAGAGTCAATGTCATTCATATGGTGTGTTCCAATTCAATGGTGTGTTTTCAATTTTGCACTCCAGTGTGCTGTAAATGCTTGGTAGTGTGCAGCAAATGCTTAGTTGTGTGTACTGAATGAATGGTATGTGTCATTTGAAAATATGGCGTGTGTACCAAATGAAAACACAAGTCCATTTTGTGAACACAGTTACACTAAGACACCATGCTTGTCCTGTCCTCTCCTCTCCTCTCCTCTCCTCTCCTCTCCTCTCCTCTTCTCTGTGATATATTGGTAGAGAGCCCACCTGCAAAGCAGAAGTTTCAGGGTTCCATTCCAGGCCCTGCTACTGTGTCACCATGAACCTCCAACTGTGATAGAGGTCACATAGGAGGAGCTAAATGTTTCCCCAGGATCAACTATATCTAATCATAACCAGTAAGGCTCCCTAATCCACAAATAGGGCAAAAATGTGTTTTGCCAAAATCTTCCTGATCCATGTTGATGACATGAGTGTAGACATACTGTGTAGTGATTTTCGTGATTTTAGGGCGAAAATTGTAGGAGCAGTGTCCAAAAATGTGTTTTGCAAGAATCGGCCTCATGGTGGCGCTAGAAGAGGGCCATGTGAGAAATGAGGGGTGGGGTCTCCGCGCCGGCAAGGCGGACGAATAGGTACCGGCCCCGGCTGTCCCGGTCGCTCCTAGCCGGAGTTACGGCATTTTATGTGAGCTGCAGTGTAGGGGGTCCTCCACTGGGGGCGCCACCACTTTTGCATCCGTTCTGGAGCACCAGGAGTCGGTGGTCCCCGGGAATTCCCCGTGAGCAGCCCCGTTGGGGTGGTCATTTGGTCATGTTTGCGCATTTGGTCATTTTTTACATCTGGGGGTCCCCCAGGGACCTGGGGGTCCCTGGAGCTCCGGGGGTCCTTGGAGGTTGTAGTTTGGCAGCCAAGGAACGTGTGCAAAATTTGGCATGGATTGGGGCAACGGTTGCGGAGATATAAGCAGGGAAAAAGTGTGACGTGTGAGGTGTGACAGACAGACTGACGGACGGACTCACAGTTTGTGCAGGTTTTGATAGTAAATGCGACCTACGGTCGCAATTAATGGGTGGGGGTGTCTACAAAGTTTTAAAGACAAATTCTTATAAAGAATAATGGAGTGTTGGTCTGAATTAATCAGTGGTTCTCAACCAATCCACATAGGTAGAAGAATAAAAGTCTGCACACCGATTTATGCTCCCAATGATAAAAGTTTACTTGTGGTAACGTTTCGAGCCTAACGGCTCTTCATCAGACCTTCACAATAGCAGTGTAGACATGCATTTATCTAGTCAGTGTGTCATCCCACACCTGTGGGCCATAGACCAATCAGTCCCCAATCAGTGTCCCATGTTCAATGTCACCAATACATATTACATGTCTTGTATTTGTACCTCATACATCGTATACATTATATACATACATATACATAACCAATTCTGTTCCCAAGAATTACAAATATACAAATACAAAAGGACTCAGGCCCTTAGGCCATCATAATGCTACCTAAAAGAGGCGCCTCTTGTCTATTGTAGAGATTAGTAAACATGGGACAAAAACACCTTAACTCACTTAGCGCCGAGCGAGCCAGATTTCAATATGAATCTGCGCTTATAACGCCAGGAAATAGCTATATTGAATCCCCAAAATCACATTACATAAACAGGTACACGTGCCTGCGAATGCCACAAGATGACCACTAGAGTGAGCCATAGCTCATAGACTTTCCATGGTCCCATGTTAAGTCAGAATAAAAAACAAGGTTCATGACATAACAGGATGGTACAATGACATGCTCTCCATTGACATTCAATGGACAGGCCGCGGGCCGCCATTTGAGCTCAATACTGCTCAATTCGTGCTTGATCGTCTCAAACCACCATTGGTATGGGCATCGGAACGTATATAGATGCCACACAGAAAGTTTCCGAATCAAAATCCGACCTAGTGAAGCTACGTGAGGGTCGGATGGTTTGCATTGAGCCTAGCGGCTAACAGAGGCCTACGTAAACAGGAAGCTATGGCTTAAAGGTGACGTCATAATCGTATCCTTTTTTTTCACGGTTTTCATCTGTATGCTAGTCGAAGGTAAGCTAACCGTTCCGCTCCGTCTATCAACCCAAATTAAAAGCTTAAACAATGCTTTTATATAAAAGTCGCTCCGAGTCGCTCGGCACTAAACGCCATCATTAGTTAGTCGCCCCGAAAGTCGCTCGGCGCTAAGTGAGTTAATATACTAGTAAGACACCTCAGGGTGACATGCGACCTCGCCCTAAAGGGCGAGGTCGCGCCAATTCTTGACTATCTGGCCAACCACAGTGTTTCTCTGACGATTCTAGTTGTTATCATTCTGGGGGGAGTTTGTTCATGTTTTTGTGAGGGTATCAACCCTAGGAGACACGGGGAGAACATGCAAACTCCACACAGAAAGGCCCTATCGCCAACCCCACCGAGGGTGTGAGCGATGGGGCCTAAACATGGAAATGTGGAGAACACTATATATGGAGATAGTCCAGTCCATCATGTCATAATGGGACTACCGTCATAGACAGTAGCCATTGTTAGGCCGGAGTCAATGGCTGTGTCTATGACGGTAGTTCCATATGACATATTGGACTAGACTATCTCCATATATAGTGTTATCCACATCTCCATGTTAGGACTCATATATGGGCATAAAAAGTATGTCATGTGACATCACTTCCTGTACAGACAGTCAGCCATTGACTCCGGATTAACAATGGCTACTGTCTATGACGGTAGTCCCATATGACATATTGGACTAGACTATCTCCATATATAGTGTTATCCACATCTCCATGTTTAGACAGCCAATGACTCCGGCCTAACAATGGCTACTTTCTATGACGGTAGTCCCATATGACATGATGGACTGGACTATCTCCATATATAGTGTTATCCACATTTCGTGTAGCCGCCCTGTACAGGAAGTGATGTCACAACTCGCTGACATCACACTGACATCACAGAGGATACGGAAGGACGGTCACGAGGATACGGAAGGAAGGAAGGAAGGAAGGACACTCAAGCGACACGATTCTTCAGAGTATATGCGACCTTCGGTCGCAATTACAATATACACAGGAGAGACTGTTATACTCGAGGAAATAAACAAACAGGGCAGTACTTCAATTGAAAAAAGAAAACACCAGATGTATATGAACATCAGAAATAGACAACAAACACAAACACTGTGTCTGTCAGTACCCAGATCCATATAGGCCCAAATCCAGCAGAGACCCCCTATAGGAAGGGTCTAATATCGTAGTCCTCATTAAGGCCCCTAGGAGCTAGAGTCTGCAATGTGTGAATCCAAAAAAGTTCCCGTTTTAACAGCATGTTATTAATGTTTCCCCCTCTGCGTGGTAGTTGTATTGATTCGATACCTGTGTATCTAAGCATAGAGACAGTGTGTCCTGCTTTAGAGAAGTGTACAGCCACAGGGCTAGTGATAACATTGTTTCTAATTGTACTGCGATGTTCTGCAATGCGGGTTTTTCAATGGTTGTGAGGTTTTCCCAATATACGCCAGCCCACAAGGGCACTTCAACATATATATCACATTGGCTGTTGAGCATGAAATTATGCCTTTGATTTTGAATTTCTTCCCTGTATGGGGATGGTTAAACGAGTTAGATTTGCGTGTAAAGTTACACTGTTGACATCGGCCACAGGGGTAATTTCCAGCTGGGTTGTCACTAAGAAAGTGTGAGGGTGCTGGGGGGGGGGGGGGGGGGCAAATCAGCCCTCACCAGCATGTTACGCAGATTGGGGGCCCTCTTGTGTACCACCCGGGGGGGGGGGGTTGGGGTAAACATTTTTTTAGCACGGGATCTGTGTCGATAATACCAATGTTTCTTTATGGCCTTTTCTATATTGTTGGATACAGGTGAGTAGTCAAGAGCACAGAACACTCTGGGTTCGGTCTGCTTAGGCCGCTTACTGGTAAGGCACTCAGCCTGTGTAGTGCCAGAGAACCGTGATGCTGCATTCTTTATCCAGGCTTCTTTATAACCTCTCTTCCGGAAGCGTTCCTCCAAGTCCTTGGCCTGGGTATTGTAGTCTTCGTTGGCACTGCAGATCCGTCTGATGCGGTTGAACTGGGAGATGGGGAGATTCCTTTTTAGAGGGAGAGGATGATATGAGTCACCATGTAAAAGAGAGTTCCTGTCTGTGGGTTTTCTGTATAAATTCGTTTTCAGGCCATTGTTTTCCTTGATTATTAGAATGTCCAAAAAATTCATTTCCTTGACATTTTCGTCTATTTTGAGCGTTCATAAATTCACTCTGTTCACTCTGTTCCTGACCAGATAAGGAAAATATCATCCAGGTATCTCCTCCAATTGGAGATGTATCTTAAATATGGATTTACCTGGTGATTAAAGATGATGTCCTGCTCATAGAGTCCCACATATAGGGAGGCAAAGCTAGGGGACATCCTGGATCCCATGGCCACGCCTGACGTCTGTAAATAGAAGGAATCGCCAAATAAGAAATAGTTGGATATTAGGATATCTTTAATGAGACCCACTAAGCAGTCTGTGCTTAGGAGAGAAAGACAAACACAAGTGTGTGCTGTAACGTAACACCATCCCCACCCTGTGTGTGTGTGTGTGTGTGTGTGTGTGTGTGTGTGTGTGTGTGTGTGTGTGTGTGTGTGTGTGTGTGTGTGTGTGTGTGTGTGTGTGTGTGTGTGTGTATCCAAGGCGCTTTACAAAGATTGTGCATTACATTCACCCATTCACACACACACACACACACACACACACACACACACACACACACACACACACACACACACACACACACACACACACACGTCCTCAAGTGCTCTTGGCATGGTGCCAGACTGCACCCATCTCTCTCTGTGAGTCAAACCAGTCCAACAGCAACAGACCAGAGACAAACACACAGAAAGACAGGACCAAACACACAGAGACAAACACACAGAAAGACAGGACCAAACACACAGAGACAAACACACAGAAAGACAGGACCAAACACAACACAGCTTTTCCTCCTCTCTAAGGCCTCCCATACATGACATGGATTCTAGTATAAAAACATTTTACTGCAAAAGTGGTGAAATTGATATAAAGTTATAAGCTAACCCCAAACTAAAAATAAGCCTTGGAGGCTGATCACTGATCACCGGCACACTGGCAGAAGAGTGAGAAAATCCTAGTCCACTCACATCTACAGTTTATACAAATGACATCCTGTAAGATGAGGGATGTCCTTTAAGCCTTGGTTCTCTAACCTTTACATGCCAAGGACCCCTAAATGTATGTTTGGCCGAGGACCCCCATCTGAAAATGATTTTGAACAGGGACCCCCAGAAGAGAGCATTTGTGTTAAACAATTTTCACAATTATTCTAAATATTCTAAATATTTTCGATATTTTTTTCAAATATCTTCAAACACCTACAAGCTGTGGTGAGCTTGTAGATCTGCTATTTTTGGATAGCCAACATAACAATGGATAAAGTGGTTCAATTGATTGTGATGCTATGTTAACTACTTTTCCTGGGGACCCTCCCAAGGACCCCTGGGGGTCCCCAGACCTCACTTTGAGAACCAATGGCTTAGAACATTAGAGCCACAATAATTGTAACCTATTGTATAATTCACAAATAGTAGATGTACAAGCTCACAGCACATCACAAGCTTGTACATGTGCTATTTTTTAAGTAATTTCAAGAACAAAAAACATGCACAAACAGGCAAACTAAATATATATATATATATATATATATATATATATATATATATATATATATTTTTGCTACATGATGCTGCACTGAGATGCCACCCTGTGGTCACATTGGGTAACTACACTTCAGTGATAACAACAATAATCAGTCAATGATGAAAGTCATGCAAACACCAACACACTGACTGAACTGAGACGGTTGGTTCTGGAGAATGAATAAATGGAAACACATGGACCTGTAAGGGTCCATTTAGAACCCACTGGAACCCTGGGGGTCCCTGGACCCCAGTTTGAGAAACACCGTACTGAGCTCATTTCCTATGTTCCCCAGGTTCTATGTTCCCTATTTACCCCCGCCTACTGAATGAAAAATACACGTACCCCTGGGTACTTTGAAAACCACTGGCCTTGCGTATAGTTCATAGAGAAAAGAATGAAAACAAACGTGCCTCGATCTTGTAAGTTCAAGAGAATAATTTATTAGATCAAGGTTTGGGTCATGAGACCTTCCCCTTTCTTATGTTGTGTTAATAGGATATTATTGTGACCACTCTGAGTATAATAGTTGTTATGTTCCTGTGGTCTGGTAGGACACCTACAGGTTGACAAAGGTACTGCAGTAAAACAGGCTGATGTTAAATCAGAACATTGGAACATTAATCTTCTTTTACATGTTTGGACGATATACAGTATTATAATACAGTATGACGTTGTATGACATCATGTATTGATCATTGTGTTTATGGCAGAAGAATAGCACAGAGTTTCCTGATGACAGTACAATATAATATCTTAGTATTCTGTAATATTGCATACTTTTGAATGACAGTCTATTATGGCAAGATTAAAAAAGCTGGTAAGATGAGTCTGGTGTCTTATTGGCGCTCAAACTGTTTCATGTCAAGGACATTTTTAATATATTTACACTGGAACCATTTAATAAAATATTAATAGTATTGTTGATAGAGCATCAAATAATGTCCTATTATTAACATCATAATGCATTTATTAATCACAGACTGAGCTAAAGATTTAATTAAAGTTTACATCTATTAAGACAGAGTACGATTAGGATGTTGACAAAGCATTTTATTTTATGAAAATAGAAAAAGTTCATATCAATCAGGCACAGTCAGATACAAAAAGCCATAAGTGTTTAAAATAGTTTGTTCTTACATAAATAATTAGTTCTTGGTCTTCAGCAGCCAAGAACTCTTTGGTCCAAACGAGAAACATCCACAACTACTGAACACTTCTAGGAGTGACTCCATCATTACATTTTAGTTGCTGATTCATTATCATACAAACAATGATATTGTTTAGTATTTGGCTTTGAACGTTGGAACAATAGAATAGAAATTACATTTCTGTCGTTGACCTTTTAGACTTTGTTACCAAACATTGCACTAGAAGAAAGATTATGATGACTTAAATACACAAATTAATGACAATGACAATGTCCGTTAACAATAATCTTAATACATCATTTGTAGGGCAATATTACGTTTTTAATACTTTAAATATGCCTTTATAGTGCAAATAGTTTATAGTGCAAGTGAGCTTGTGACCTTGTGGACTTTTAGAAACCAATTTTGACCAAAACCAATTTTAAACAAAACCAATGTTGTTTTTCAACAGATTAATTCCTACAGATGAAGGGAAAGGATTCTGAGGAATATGTAAAATAATTGTGATTATCTTATAGTGATCAGTGTCTTTAAGAGATAACCTCGCGTCACCTGGCTTTCTGGGGAAAGCCTGGTATTCGTTTACTAAAAAGGTCGGTTGATCCGGTCTAGACCGGATGATATCCTATGTTATTTTGTAGTAAAAACGGACTACATTTTGGCCGGAACTACCAAACCGGAATCAGTCTTAACCCAAAACTAAATTACTTGTGCATGCGCTAACTACTTGCGCTTGCGATGACAGGGTTAAAACTGATTCCAGTAGGCAGGCTTTGTAATACATTAATCTCAATTAATCACATTTTAATCACACAATGATATTTGACATACCTGGAAACAGTGCGATTTTTTTTATATATAACGATATATACCTTCGACTTTCGACTTTCTCTGGTGGGAGTTGACTTGTGTAATGAAGTCGACTTGTCGACTTTTTCGTTATGCCCTAGTGTGGACAAGACAAATCTGGGCTCTGAGAGGCTAAATCTCATAATGGTGGTCCGTGGCTCAAATGCAGAACAATGAATGGACCTTGTGTGAGGGGGAGATAGCGATGCCTTGCCTGATGTGATGTGTGTGCGGGGGGTGTTTAATAAAACGTGAGAATGACACAACTGTCCTTTTTTATGATCCCATTCATTTTATTACAGTTTTTAGAGGTGTTTCTGCAGGCTTTGTATAACATAGTTGCTCAACGTATGTACATCAGTACAGGTGGCTTAAAATTCTCTGAAACAAGAGTTTCAAGGTAGTAGTCGGGGACCCACATGGCCAAAAGCTCAAAGAAAAGAAGGGGTACCTGTGATTTTCTGCCGTACTTTTTATTTCTGTTGTATCTATTAGTTTGTTCATTAAGGTCCACAGAATGAGAGGCCTGCTCTGCCGGAAAGTTCGCGAAAAAAAGTTAGAGGCATTTTTGTGTAACAAACAAAGCCTTCATTTTTTGACCCTGTGATATGAACTAGGTTTCCTTTCTTAAAGTGCTCATTAAGTTGTGTAAAATGTCAATAAATCATTCCCAGATACACAGAACACATGTGTGAACAACACCAAGTCAAGAAATAATCTCCCAAAGCCTTTCCAAATGATTTATAGCCATTTTATGTACAAAAATGTACCCGTTTCTTGCATTTTTCCCAATAATTTTATCTTTACTTCAATTGTAATCAACTTTGCCATGGCTTATGACATCAGGCAATGTTTCATCCTTTTCAGCAATCTTTATAGTTATTCCACACAAAATATTATTAAAATCAACCCTAAATTAAAGGAACTGTGGTGATTTTATAACCCTTATGCTCCAAATTCATATAGCCTTTTTCTGGCAGAAAACAAAACCTTTACCCCCTCAAAAAACAAAACAAACATGTAACACAACAAATTCAAGTATTGTTTTATCATAAACAGCTGTTATCTTATACAGTATATGAATTGAAAAAACAGGAAATTAAACATTTAGCTGAATAAAATCTAATATCACGAAAATGAAAATAACTAACGATTAACTCATTCACTGTCACTGTCCTCAAGTATGAGTTCAACTTGTGAACATTTGTTGTATGAGTTCAACTCGTGAACATTTGTTGGGGTCCCCAGTGCAGAGACATGCAATTACACACTTGGCCCCGGCTCTTGCACATGAGCATCCTCTGGTACACTTGCTCTTCTTATTTGGTGCGTTTATATTCTGCAGGTTTGGCATCCTTCAGCATCATGGTTGCCACTAGCTTACCACTGACAAGCTCTCTCCCAAAGTTGGTTGAGACGTGTGCTCGTTTACATACAGCCAACTGATGCAGGGCTCTGTAAAGGTGTAATTGGAAGGCATCTTCAGTAGGTGGAAGACAACGCATGTCTCCTTTGATGTTGCCAAAAAGATGAGCTTGCAGTGCATCCAGATTACCACTGAAATCACTCCTCTCATACAGTGAAACCATGTATCGTCTAGCCACCGTCACAACATCTTCTGTAACTTCCAGACTTTCCCCAGAGTGTCCATATCGGCACAGAGGCAGAAGGACTTTTGGGTGCTCAACAGCAGTTTTGTAGGCACGCCTTTTTCCTCTTCTGTAAAGATAGCTCACTGTGTCACATCCAGTCAGTATGTAGCCGCTGAGGAGTATGCATGAAAGATCTAAAGCTTCAACATCATACTTCACTGCCAGGGCATCCACAATTGCATGAGCAGGTAGGTAAGTGTCCATCTTCTTTACCCATAACTCATGTAGGCCATCCATGTGTGTGATGTAGTATATGCACATCATGATCACATCTGTGTCAGTAGCCACAACAACTACAGCCTGTTCGTGGTGCAGAGGTTGTACTGCGAGCACTGCGAGCTCATCTTTTTGGCAACATCAAAGGAGACATACGTTGTCTTCCACCTACTGAAGATGCCTTCCAATTACACCTTTACAGAGCCCTGCATCAGTTGGCTGTATGTAAACGAGCACACGTCTCAGCCAACTTACCCTGTTGCAACCAACTTTGGGAGAGAGCTTGTCAGTGTGGCAACCATGATGCTGAAGGATGCCAAACCTGCAGAATATAAACGCACCAAATACTGCCACTGCAAGAAGAGCAAGTGTACCAGAGGATGCTCATGTGCAAGAGCCGGGGTCAAGTGTGTAATTGCATGTCTCTGCACTGGGGACCCAAACAAATGTTCACGAGTTGAACTCGTGAACTCGATATCATAATCTTGATTTTATTCAGCTAAATGTTTAATTTCCTGTTTTATCAATTCATATACTGTATAAGATAACAGCTGTTTATGATTAAAAAAAAATACTTGAATTTGTTGTGTTACATTTTACGTTTTTTGAGGGGGTACAGGTTTTTTTCTGCCAAAAAAAAGGCTAAATGAATTCGGAGCATAAGGGTAATAAAATCACCACAGTTCCTTTAATTTAGGGTTGATTTTAACAATATTTTGTGTGGAATAACTATAAAGATTGCTGAAAAGGATGAAACATTGCCTGATGTCATAAGCCATGGCAAAGTTGATTACAATTGAAGTAAAGATAGAATTATTGGGAAAAATGCAAGAAACGGGTACATTTTTGTACATAAAATGGCTATAAATCATTTGGAAAGGCTTTGGGAGATTATTTCTTGACTTGGTGTTGTTCACACATGTGTTCTGTGTATCTGGGAATGATTTATTGACATTCTACACAACTTAAAGAGCACTTTAAGAAAGGAAACCTAGTTCATATCACAGGGTCAAAAAATGAAGGCTTTATTACACAAAAATGCCTCTAACTTTTTTTCGCGAACTTTCCGGCAGAGCAGGCCTCTCATTCTGTGGACCTTAATTGCCAAACTAATAGTTAAAACAGAAATAAAAAGTACGGCAGAACATCACAGGTCCTCTCCATTTTTGGGGACTGGGTCCCCGACTAGTAGGGCATTAACGAAAAAGTCGACAAGTCGACTCAGTCAACTTCATTACACAAGTCCACTCCCACCAGAGAAAGTCGAAGTTGCCAAAAAAAAAAAAAAAAAATAGCAGATCTACATGCATGTAGATCTGCTATTTTCACAATTTCTGGCTCTATATATTTGACAATTTTGACAATGTTTAATCTGTCATTTTAGAGGTATTAAAAAGTCCTTAAATTGTCACTTTAGAAATGTGAAGATACCCTCTACACTTAAACTTTATGTTGGTTTGTTTACAGCTGAGTGAGAAAACAATGTTTCACATTAAGTTAATCATCTGGGGACCCCCCCAAAATAATTGGGGGGTCCTGTGTGATGTGATGTCGTCAGACTTCAACTCAACTTTTTACTGAGTCGAGTCGACTTGCAAAAATCACAGTTCATTAATGCCCTAGTTCAAGGTCCATAAATTAATTGTGAAAAAAATACAATAATTCATCCATTAATACATGTGCTCTTACTCTTAGGCCTGAATGGGTTAAAAACATGAACTCTTGAATACTTACATTTAAAATCAATTTTACTCTTACTCAAGTAACATTTGACTGAGCTACTTTTACTTGTTGTGTAGAGTGTCTGTACTCTTACTCCTTATTCCTATCCACCTCTTTCTGCAGGAATTTACTGGAGAATGTTTTGCACCACACTGCACCACACTTTAACAGCAGACATACAAGCTCACGTCGCGTCGCAGATGCAGCCGTTGTGAGCTTGTAGATCACACTCGGCTGCGGTGCAGCAAGCTCCATCCAATAGAGGGTATGCATGTCCACTGGGACCCGCCCCCCTAATCTAGACTGAGTGGCAAAACATTGAGCAGCCTGGAGCATTGGAGTTTTTGAAGTGCTAGTTGCATGTAACCCGGTGGATATTTAATGGGTAAAATAATAATATGGTGGACCTGTATTTTATTCAGTCTCAGGGACTGGTGCTTTTATTTTGAAAGGTGACTTATTTTTGGGTAAAGTAAAAAGCCTACAGTAAGTTAGGATGATGTCATTATTGGTTTCAATTATTGGTTACCTTGTGTGATTGGTGAATGTGGTGATGGGTGGTTTAGAGCCAGGAGTGAGTGAGTGAGTGAACAGGTGCGGGTGGGTCCAATCAAGGAGAGAGAGAGAAGAATGGAGGAGCACAGAGGCTGCGTCAGTTTGCTCTGTGACTAAACGTTTTATAACTTTATATTTAACAAAGTATTGGTCTGTAGTTTTGTTAGTGTGTCTGCACGACAGCTAAGATAAATTACAGTATTCACGTGTGGAAGTGGACTGAACGTCAGAAAGACGTTTACACCGTGATATTCTACATGTGAGGTGATTAACAGTGTTTGCTAAACCAGCGAGGGCTAGTGACTTTTTAGCGTCAAGTCTTTCTAGTGCAGAGGGACAGTGTGGAGCTAAAAAGATTTAAGAAGTCTCTACTAAACGTCGGGATCAGAGAGGAGAGTCGTTTGAGCAGTGAACTGGCATGTTCAGGTGCTTTGGACATTCTGCCCCTGCTGTTTCTCCCTGTTTGGACGTCGGGACGGAGGTGCGCTGCTGAGGGCTGTTAACCGTTTCATCATCATCATCCACAAACACTAGTCATATCAAGGTACCTTGTTTTATGTTTCCCTGCTCTGGAGAGTGAAGGGGCCATCCTGGCCACAACGTACCCGAGCATCGTAACAGGCCTGCAACGAGGGGTTGGGTTAAATTCTGAACTGCAGTTCATTAGGGTGTGAGGTGTGAATGTGTGTGGGCCCACATTAAGTGTGATTTCATTTTGAGGTTTATTGTTCTTTGAACAAGTATTTTTGGTTTGAATTAAAAGGTAATCCACCGGGTTCTATATTCTAAAGGGGTTTAGATATTTAGGATTAATTAGGGTTAATTTAGGATCTAAATAGGCTTAATTTAGGATCAAAAGGTGTTAACTGAGCATTCCTATAAAGGTTAATTTAGAATAGGCCTGATTTAAAAAGGTACTTTTTGGTTAAAGCCAATTGAAATAATACTTTGTGGTATTTGTCTGGTTGATTTATTGGTGAACAACTAGGGCTGTCAATATTTCTTTGGTTTTCTATTTTGAAATAATACTTGAAGGTATTTTTCTGGTTGAAGTGTTGGTTTGTCAACTAGGGCTGTCAACACCTATTTTTATTTTATTTGTTGCTAATTTCTAAAACGCCAATTCATGTTGTTGTCTGTTTTATGTGTTGCCTAAGTAAAGAATATTATTTTTTATATACTTGCCTGAGTGGACATTGAGTTCTGGGTATTTACAGAAGTATTCACTTATTTTATATTTACCTGGTACTTGGTGTTTGAAGTATACTTACCTAACCTGCTAAGCTAAATAATTCATACTCACCTGTTTAACTGGGGAATTAAGATACTTACGTTCTGGTTACCTGGAAAAGAAGGAAGAGTGATTATTTACAGTATTAAAGGGGCTGAGCATATATTTTGAAATACTTACCGTTGAACCTGAAACACAAGAATTACTTTAATCTAAACTTAATTGGATTATAAAATAACTAAAAGAACTTATGGTCCTGCCTTTTCCCACCAGTAGGGGCAGGAGCGCTACATAAAATGGAGGCACTGCTGAGATAGTGTTCTTGTGTTTTCAGCTAAATAAAGAGAAACAAAAACAGACGTTTAGATAACACACCTCTGTGTACAGCTCTAAATTTAAAGTTTTTGATTGAAAATCCCAAATTCAAACAAGATGGCCACGTCTGCTACACTAGCCGGTGAGCTGAAGAGTTGGTGCCAAACTGAACTCGTGGATATTGACTACGCACTGATGGTCATAATCCCAACAAAAGAAGATATTGAACTTTCTGATCTTGAAGAAACTCTTGACAAAATACTGGGAAAAGTGAAAGTAAGACGCAGGATGTTCAGTGACGAGAAAGGTGTATTAAAGGTGTTGTGTGAAACCAGAGTGATGGTAGATGCTGACAAAGTCCCTTCTGAAGTGTCACCTGGCAAAGGACTGGAGTCGTGGACTGTAGTCGCTTGGAGGGACACCACTGCTGCAGCTGAAGATTTCAATAGTAAATTGACTGCCTTGCTGCAGGCAGAGGGCAAGACACAGGAGGATGTACAGGCATTACTGACTGGCAAAGCCACACCACAGTCACCCACTGAAGCCATCCTACGTGCTGTTGGAGATCTGCTTGACAAGACAGCCAAACCCCAATCTGAGAGTGGTGGCTATCGTCGTCTGCGTATCTTTTCAGGCATAATACCAACTCCAGCCACTGAAGAGCCCTTTGATCATTGGGTAGAACAAGCAAACTTGATGGTAGAAGAGAGCGACTGCCATGCAAAAGAGAAAAGGAGAAGGATTGTGGAAAGCCTAAAAGGACCCGCTTTGGAGATTGTCAAAGCTGTGCGGTTGTCTGACCCCGATGTCAGCCCAGAGAGTTGCATAGAAGCTCTTGAAAGTGCATTCGGGACAGCCGAATCAGGAGAGGACCTGTATTTCTCCTTTCGCTTGATGCAGCAGCAACAAGGAGAAAAGTTGTCCGAGTTCCTGAGGAGACTAGAGCGGTCGTTGACTAAAGTGGTCCAGAGAGCTGGCTTGCCAGGCAAAAGCATGGATCGAGCACGAGTAGAGCAGCTACTGCGTGGCGCTGTTAAAGCTGATCTGATGTTAATCCAGCTCAGACTAAGAGACAGAAAGGAGAAACCCCCTACCTTCCTAGAACTACTCAGTGAGATTCGCATGGAGGAAGAGTACGAAGCCTCCAGAAACAGATTGAACCCATCTGTGCATGCAGTCCACGCTAAGCAAGGTGGAGAAAACAAACAGACTGAGATTCAAAGTTTACGAGCTGAAATCAAGGAGCTCAAGTCAATGTTTGCCACAATGACAACTAAGACCCCTCCAAAAGTTGAAGTGAGGGAAGAGAAAATGCCTGTCAACTGTTCAGAGCCAACGCAAGAGAGCTGTACTGACCCTGACGTGGCAGCCCTGAGGAAACAAGTGAGAAGGTTGGAGCGAAAACTTAACTCCAAGAAGGTGAACCAGAATGAGACTCCACCTGCTGCTGCTGCTATGGCAGTGGAGACTTCAAATCCTGTCTCTGGCACTCCAAGGAGGCCTCGCAATGATTCAGATGAGAACTTCTGTTACCGTTGTGGAGAAAACGGGCACTTCGCTAACAAATGCACAAACCCTGAAAATCCAAGCAAGGTGATTCAGAGGTTAATTAAGTCACGAACGAAGGCAAAAGACAACCAGAAACCTCCCGTTGATGTGACTAGTAATAATGTTGTCTGTACAAGCGAGAAAAGTGCTGTAGACTTGCACAGAGAAAGAGGCATCCCTGAAGGCCTAATCGGCCCGCCATCCATTGAGCCAGTGAAGGTGAACGGACACCTGTGCAATGCTCTGTTAGACAGTGGTTCTCAGGTAACCATAATCTTCGAGAGATGGTACAAGGAACATATGTCAGATGTCCCTATCTATCCAGTAGGAGGCCTGGACATATGGGGCCTAGGAGACTCAAGTTACCCCTATAGGGGCTATGTTGTGGTTGACATGGAATTCCCACAGAAGGTGACCGGCACGCCAGAAACCATTTCTGTCCTGGCACTGATCTGCCCCACACCAAGAGGCCCCGATCAAACCCCTATAATTGTTGGGACGAATGCCAAGGCAAGTCTGCCCAAGCGTTTAGCCAGGCTGTGCTCAGTAACCGCTGGAGTGCACAGTGCTCAAACACTGACTGCTGAGGAGCACGAGACAAGCACCAGTGAACTACCTGATGAAGATGAAGTTGGGTGTGTCAAGTGGCTTGGTCCCGGCTCGCTCACTATGTCCCCTGGAGTAAGCTGTAATGTCAGTTGCTGCGTGGAGTTCAATAAGCCAGTGGATAAAGAAATCCTGATGCTGGATGTATCACCCACTAACCCACTCCCCGCAGGTGTGCTACTAGATCCCATGGTAATACCCTGTTATGCAATTGACACCAGTCCACTCGCAGTCAGGCTGCAGAACGAGTCACTGAGAGAAGCTGTGATACCAGTTGGAACCATCCTGGGTTACTTGTACACTACCGATGTAGTCACATCCGTGTCTAAAACCGCACTAACCTCAGAGGGGTTTGATGTAAGCAAAATCGACTTCGGTGACTCACCCATATCAGAGAAGTGGAAGGAGAGGCTCTGCGAGAAGCTGCTGCAACGAGCTGATGCTTTCTCCCTGCACGAATGGGACGTGGGTCTAGCCAAAGGCGTGGAGCATAGCATCAGGCTTTTTGATGAACGACCTTTCAGAGAACGGTCTCGACGCCTTGCTCCAGCTGACATTGATGATGTAAGGAGACACCTCCAGGAGCTGGTAGCTACTGGCATTATCCAGGAGTCTAGGAGCCCCTACGCGTCACCCATAGTGATCGCTAGGAAGAAAAATGGAAAGGTTCGAATGTGTATCGACTACCGTACTCTGAACAGTAGGACCATTCCCGATCAATACACAACCCCGCGCATTGACGATGCTTTGGATTGCCTGTCAGGAAGCCAGTGGTTCAGTGTGCTGGATTTGAGGAGTGGCTACTATCAAATCGCAATGAAAGAAGCAGATAAAGAGAAGACCGCTTTCATCTGTCCGCTGGGGTTTTACGAGTTTGACAGGATGCCCCAGGGCATAACGGGAGCCCCAGCGACTTTCCAGCGTTTGATGGAGAAAGCAGTCGGTGACATGAACCTCCTTCAAGTGCTGGTCTACTTAGATGATTTGATTATCTTTGGAAGAACCTTGGAGGAACATGAAGAACGACTCCTGAAGGTGTTGGACCGACTCCGAGAGGTTGGCCTAAAAATCTCCATTGACAAGTGTCAATTCTGCCAGACAGAGGTCAAATATGTGGGACACATAGTATCTGCAAACGGCATAGCAACCGATCCAGCTAAGATCGAGGCTGTCACCACTTGGCCCCAGCCCACAGACCTGAAGACTTTAAGAAGTTTCTTAGGCTTCTGTGGTTATTACCGCAGGTTTATAGCTAACTACTCGTCGATTGTCAGACCACTGACAGAGCTGACCAAAGGCTACGCTCCTGCACAACATGGCAAGAAATGGGAGAAAGACCCGAATAAAACTTACCTGAAAGAGTCCGAACCATTTGGTGAGAGATGGGACCAAAAGTGTACGGTGGCCTTCCATCAGATCATCCAGTGCCTTACCCATGCTCCAGTATTGGCGTTTGCTGACCCCAACAAGCCATATGTACTACATGTCGACGCCAGTCTAACTGGGTTAGGTGCCGTCCTTTATCAGGAGTACCCTGAAGGGTTGAGGCCTGTGGCGTTCGCAAGCCGGAAGCTGAGTTCGTCAGAGAAGAACTATCCCATTCACCAACTGGAGTTCCTGGCACTCAAGTGGGCGGTCGTGGACAAATTCCACGATTACCTGTATGGGGCAAGATTTACAGTACGCACTGACAATAACCCCCTCACTTACGTCCTGACGACAGCCAAGCTCAACGCTCATGGGCATCGCTGGCTAGCTGCCCTTTCAGCCTATGAGTTCGATATCCTGTACAGACCCGGCAGGAACAATATCGACGCAGACCTGCTGTCAAGACAGATTCCTGGGGACGAGAACGTACAAGAATGGGAGAACATATCTCAAACAGGAGTTCAGTCCATCTGTAAGCGAGTAAAGACCCAGAAGTGTCCAGTTGTGGAACAACTAGGAGCGCCTCCTGAATGTGTTCCAGACATTTATGCCTTTCCCACTCGCTTGGATGTCAGCGCTTTAGGCCAAATGTCCCGGCCAGAGTTGATAGCTGCCCAGAACAATGACGCAGTCATTGGGCCAACCATAAAGGCTGTGAAGCATGGAAGATGGCCTGAAGGAGCTGAATCAAATCCAGAGGTTGGTTTGATAAAACACCAGATTGGAAAGCTGGCGATGAAGGACGGTCTACTCCATCGTCTAAGTAAACGACCATCAGGAGAAGAGGTCTCTCAACTTGTACTGCCAGTCGAATTCAGAGAAACAGTACTCAAATCCCTGCATGATGATCTTGGTCATCTGGGCATCGAGAGAACCATTGATCTTCTGAGGACCAGGTTTTACTGGCCGAAGATGGCCTTAGACACAGAGCAGTATGTCAAGAACTGTGGCTACTGCGTCACTCGCAAAAGTCCTTGTCAGAGAGCTGCTGAGCTGCACCAGATCAAGAGCCATGGGCCAATGGACTTGGTCTGCATTGATTTTCTCAGCATGGAGCCAGACTCCAAGGGAATAAGCAATGTGTTAGTGGTTACAGACCATTTTACACGATATGCCCAGGCATTTCCAGCCCGAAATCAGAAGGCACTCACCGTTGCCAAGATACTGGTAGAGAAGTACTTCGTCCATTATGGTCTTCCGTCCAGGATCCACTCAGACCAGGGGCGGGACTTTGAAAGTCAGCTGATACGAGAGATGCTGAAGATGATGGGAATTCGTAAGTCTCGAACGACCCCATACCATCCTCAGGGAGACCCTCAGCCTGAGAGGTTTAACAGAACCCTACTGTCGATGTTAGGCACTCTGAGTCAAGAGAAGAGACGGCAATGGAGCCAACATGTTCCGTATTTGGTACATGCCTACAACAGCACCAAATGTGACGCAACGGGATACTCGCCATACTTTCTGATGTTTGGCAGAGAAGCTAGACTCCCTGTAGATGTATGTTTTGGGACGTCTCCAGACGGAACCAATGGTGGTCATCACTCGAAGTATGTGTCAAAGCTGAAAGAAGACCTGCAAAGAGCTTTCAAGTTAGCTTCTGCTACAGCAGATCAGACCCACCAGCGAAATAAAAAGGCCTATGACAAAAGAGTCATCTTCCAGACTTTGGAACCAGGTGACAGAGTGTTACTGAAGAACCTGGGACTAAGAGGGAAGCACAAACTTCAGAGCCGTTGGAGTCCAGTTCCTTATGTGGTGATGGGAAAGATGCCTAACTTACCTGTATACCGGCTGAAACCTGAGGAGGGAAACGGAGGCATAAAGACACTGCATAGAGACCATCTCTTACCCATTGGTCAACTCGTGAGGATGCCAAGGGCGGAGAGTGAACCCAACTTACCTGTGAGACCTAGAACTAGAGCAGAAACCAGGAAGAACCTGCATACTGTATCACCTCACCATGCCTGTGAACAGGAAGACGACCAAGTGTCGACAGACTCAGAGTTCGAGATTGAGAGGCCACATAGACCTTACAGAACCTACTTGGAGGGGCTCCTGCAAAAGAGGTCGTCTGTGAATGGGCCGGCTGTCGTCTCTGAAGAGGAACCTCAAGCTGTAATGGAGGATGCAGCAGAGGAGGACCACAGTGCAGAAGAGGATGACCACAGTGCAGAAGAGGACGAGAACCTTGGCGAAGAGGAGGGCCAGGACACAGCTCCTGATGATTCTGAAGCAGAGTCTGAAGAGGAAAAGGATTCTGTCAGCAGTGCTGAGGAGAGCGACATTCCTGAACCCCCGCCTGTGACTAAGAGAAGAGTGAAGCCAATCGTAAGACTGACCTACGATGAACCCGGCAAGTCCAAAGACCAACCTATTACCATAGTACACAGAGGTGTCACTATTAAAATAGGCAAAAGTAAATAATGCTGAAGTAGTTTACTCCCATTAGGGGTTATGCTACTCAAAACCTTTTAAGTTGAATGAGGGCATTCAGACATTTAGAAGGGGGAGGGTGTAACCCGGTGGATATTTAATGGGTAAAATAATAATATGGTGGACCTGTATTTTATTCAGTCTCAGGGACTGGTGCTTTTATTTTGAAAGGTGACTTATTTTTGGGTAAAGTAAAAAGCCTACAGTAAGTTAGGATGATGTCATTATTGGTTTCAATTATTGGTTACCTTGTGTGATTGGTGAATGTGGTGATGGGTGGTTTAGAGCCAGGAGTGAGTGAGTGAGTGAACAGGTGCGGGTGGGTCCAATCAAGGAGAGAGAGAGAAGAATGGAGGAGCACAGAGGCTGCGTCAGTTTGCTCTGTGACTAAACGTTTTATAACTTTATATTTAACAAAGTATTGGTCTGTAGTTTTGTTAGTGTGTCTGCACGACAGCTAAGATAAATTACAGTATTCACGTGTGGAAGTGGACTGAACGTCAGAAAGACGTTTACACCGTGATATTCTACATGTGAGGTGATTAACAGTGTTTGCTAAACCAGCGAGGGCTAGTGACTTTTTAGCGTCAAGTCTTTCTAGTGCAGAGGGACAGTGTGGAGCTAAAAAGATTTAAGAAGTCTCTACTAAACGTCGGGATCAGAGAGGAGAGTCGTTTGAGCAGTGAACTGGCATGTTCAGGTGCTTTGGACATTCTGCCCCTGCTGTTTCTCCCTGTTTGGACGTCGGGACGGAGGTGCGCTGCTGAGGGCTGTTAACCGTTTCATCATCATCATCCACAAACACTAGTCATATCAAGGTACCTTGTTTTATGTTTCCCTGCTCTGGAGAGTGAAGGGGCCATCCTGGCCACAACGTACCCGAGCATCGTAACAGGCCTGCAACGAGGGGTTGGGTTAAATTCTGAACTGCAGTTCATTAGGGTGTGAGGTGTGAATGTGTGTGGGCCCACATTAAGTGTGATTTCATTTTGAGGTTTATTGTTCTTTGAACAAGTATTTTTGGTTTGAATTAAAAGGTAATCCACCGGGTTCTATATTCTAAAGGGGTTTAGATATTTAGGATTAATTAGGGTTAATTTAGGATCTAAATAGGCTTAATTTAGGATCAAAAGGTGTTAACTGAGCATTCCTATAAAGGTTAATTTAGAATAGGCCTGATTTAAAAAGGTACTTTTTGGTTAAAGCCAATTGAAATAATACTTTGTGGTATTTGTCTGGTTGATTTATTGGTGAACAACTAGGGCTGTCAATATTTCTTTGGTTTTCTATTTTGAAATAATACTTGAAGGTATTTTTCTGGTTGAAGTGTTGGTTTGTCAACTAGGGCTGTCAACACCTATTTTTATTTTATTTGTTGCTAATTTCTAAAACGCCAATTCATGTTGTTGTCTGTTTTATGTGTTGCCTAAGTAAAGAATATTATTTTTTATATACTTGCCTGAGTGGACATTGAGTTCTGGGTATTTACAGAAGTATTCACTTATTTTATATTTACCTGGTACTTGGTGTTTGAAGTATACTTACCTAACCTGCTAAGCTAAATAATTCATACTCACCTGTTTAACTGGGGAATTAAGATACTTACGTTCTGGTTACCTGGAAAAGAAGGAAGAGTGATTATTTACAGTATTAAAGGGGCTGAGCATATATTTTGAAATACTTACCGTTGAACCTGAAACACAAGAATTACTTTAATCTAAACTTAATTGGATTATAAAATAACTAAAAGAACTTATGGTCCTGCCTTTTCCCACCAGTAGGGGCAGGAGCGCTACATGCAAATCACTCAATGGCCCTGCATACCACCTGTTTCTAATTTGCACATAATGCAGGAGGCAGCAGGATGTTGTGTTGTAGAAAACGAGTGCTTCCAAACTCTGACACTTGGAAAAATAAAAACCTGCACAGAAGGTCTTGACAGAAAGTAGCTCATAACATGCTTATGGTGGATTTTTATGAAACAAAAACTTTGCAGATAGAAATAGGATAATTCAAGCTTTCAGTACAGCCACAATGTTGGTGAGTTAACTTTGTTTAATACAATTCAGATAGGACTTTTCTGTTTGGATGTATGAAATTAGTGTTTTGCCACTCAGTAGGCGTGTTCCCACATAACTTCCAGCAACAGTGATGTCACGCGCATACCCTCTATTTCTGCGCAATGCACGATGGGATCTTGGAAACTTGTGGATATATATTTTCTTTTGTTTTAATAACGTTGAATACGTTCATAATGTTCTTGTTTTGGTCCATTTCATGTTTCTATGTGTCTTTGTTTTCCTCCTGTGTACTGAGGTTTTACCACCCAAGTCACACTGACTTCGTGACAGCTGATTCAGATCTGTTGATGAGCAAGGGTGGTTTAAGGATCTCTGTTAATTAGAGCTGAGGTAGAGGCAGTTCACAGTTCTGAACAGAGCACTCTGAGGCTGGACTCACACTGGAACGCACTGTGTTCATCAAAGTTCTGTGTTCAGTCAAAGTCTCTTCCAAAAAATAATACATTTCCCACAATGCTTTGCGGACGTGGGCGGTTCCGCTTGAGGAGGAACCAGATATGGTATTTGGCCATGTAGTTTTATTATGAATCATTTTATTATTAATCAATTGCATCTGTGTAGGCATCACTGTCACTATGTATGACATGCAAAGAAATATTTGTGATATTCATTGTTATTTTCAAATGTTTTACTGTGAAACACACTTAACTTTAATGTATTTATAATAATTTTCGTTCTGAAATGGAGGTTTCATATCACTGCAGTGCAGACAGGCTCTGCTGCTGTGGATTACAAACTACAAGTGAACACAGCTGTGTGGGATTGCATCATGGCCTTTCTGCCCTATTGGTTGGCAGTTGAACCCTGCCCTTCTGTCTCATCAAGTGCAGTCTGCCCTCTACTGCTTGCCTACAACAGTCCCTGTGCGTGTAGTGTGCTTGTGTGCTTGTGCTTAAGCAACCACAGGACTCTCACTAGACTTCAAACCATGTGACTTCCATCCGGAATGCATTGTGCTGTCTCTGCCCCCCGCTCCCCCCACACAACTCTCACTAGACGTTGTGCCTGCAGGTCTGTAGCCAGCCTGAGGCCACACACACACTCTCAAAACAGCAATAAAACATCAGCAGTGCTCTCTCTGCTGATCTTTTTTATTGCTGTTTTGAGAGTCAAGAGAGATATATGATGATTAAGAGTCAAATGAAGATCAAGGAAGAGTTGAGGTTACAGAAGATTTCAAGATGTATTTCCCCAGAGTTGATGTGGCCAATGAGTTCTCATGGCGTTTGATGCATTGGATGGCATGGTGCTAATACATGCCTGTACAACATAAAGAACACCTTGTGTGCATACATATCAACTGGAGGGAAGACATCAAAGTTGAAACACAAACAAGCATCAAAAACTTGTCTAACAAGCACTGAATAATAGGATCTGACAGTGTTACACAAAGGTAAAATGAAATTTAAAGAACAAAAACTGTACATAAGAACAGTACTGGTAATAATGGTATTAAGTTGACTAATATTAATGGGTGACCATAGCTGAGTGGTTAGGGAGCCTGCCTGGGGAACCAGTTCCCCTGGTTGTCCCTGGTTCGATTCCCGGTCAGGCAGCAATGTGTCAATGTGTCCCTGAGCAAGACCTTAACCCAAAATTGCTCCCCGAGCACCTATGTATGGCTGCTCACTGCTCCTAGTTGTTATAGGATGGGTTAAATGCAGAGATAAATCTCACGTATGTGCAAATGTACGCGACAAAAACAGTCCCGAAGGCGCGGGACCATATTCTTCTATTCTATTAGTGACTATCTAAAAGCTCACAACATGTTGCGATGTGTTGTGAGCTTGTACAGTAGATTTGCTGTTGTCCAAAAAGTCTCGACCCAAAGGTGGAATAGTTTTTATTTATTGCGACCGAAGGTTGCATATACTCTGAAGAACCGTGTCACTTGAGTGTCCTTCCTTCCTTCCGTATCCTTGTGACCGTCCGTATCCTCTGTGATGTCAGTGTGATGTCAGCGAGTTGTGACATCACTTCCTGTACAGGGCGGCTACACGAAATGTGGATAACACTATATATGGAGATAGTCCAGTCCATCATGTCATATGGGACTACCGTCATAGAAAGTAGCCATTGTTAGGCCGGAGTCATTGGCTGTCTAAACATGGAGATGTGGATAACACTATATATGGAGATAGTCTAGTCCAATATGTCATATGGGACTACCGTCATAGACAGTAGCCATTGTTAATCCGGAGTCAATGGCTGACTGTCTGTACAGGAAGTGATGTCACATGACATACTTTTTATGCCCATATATGAGTCCTAACATGGAGGTGTGGATAACACTATATATGGAGATAGTCTAGTCCAATATGTCATATGGAACTACCGTCATAGACAGTAGCTATTGTTAGGTCGGAGTCAATGGCTGTCTGTCTGACTGTCTGTACAGGAAGTGATGTCACATGACATACTTTTTATGCCCATATATGAGTCCTTCTGTACCACATCTCCATGTTTAGGCAAACTCCACACAGAAAGGCCCTATCGCCAACCCAACCTAGGGTGTGAGCGATAGGGCCTTTCTGTGTGGAGTTTGCATGTTCTCCCCGTGTCTCCTAGGGTTGATACCCTCACAAAAACATGAACAAACTCCCCCCAGAATGGCAACAACTAGAATCGTCAGAGAAACGCTGTGGTTGGCCAGATGGTCAAGAATTGGCGCGACCTCGCCCTTTAGGGCGAGGTCATTTGGACCTATACATGGAGAAATGGAGCAAACCTGTTTGGCCTAAACATGGAGATGTGGTACAGAATGACTCATATATGGGCATAAAAAGTATGTCATGTGACATCACTTCCTGTACAGACAGTCAGACAGACAGACAGCCATTGACTCCGGCCTAACAATGGCTACTGTCTATGACGGTAGTCCCATATGACATGATGGACTGGACTATCTTTATATATAGTGTTCTCCACATCTCCATGTTTAGGCCCTATCGCTCACACCCTAGGTGGGGTTGGCGATAGGGCCTTTCTGTGTGGAGTTTGCATGTTCTCCCCGTGTCTCCTAGGGTTGATACCCTCACAAAAACATGAACAAACTCCCCCCAGAATGATAACAACTAGAATCGTCAGAGAAACGCTGTGGTTGGCCAGATAGTCAAGAATTGGCGCGACCTCGCCCTTTAGGGCGAGGTCGCATGTCACCCTGAGGTCGCATTCCACCCTCAGGTGTCTTACTAGTTTTTAGGTTTTGTAAACAATGTGTCAGCTTGGGAGCTTGTGGTTGGCTGTTTTCTTTATTTAACATTTAACATGTTTAAATTCTAAATACCATAAATAGGCACACAAGATAGTTAAAAGAGCATGGACAATGCTGTTAGTGCGGAGCCTTAAGGGGAGAAAATGCAAATTTCATGCAAATCAGTCTAAAAGTGCCAAATTTTGCACAGATGAGGCCCAGCTCTTGCTCTAATGATTTAGCTAGGGTGCCCGAGTTTGCAACCTTCGTGGTCGCCACAGCGGCCAAATCAAATTGGGCTCCCATCGACTTTCTATACAGAAGGAACATACACAGAAAAAAAAACTGCTTTAAGTAGGATGTGAGGGGTCTATCTAGGGGTTTGTCATTATTCTGAATCCATTGCAAAAGAAAAACATTCCTTGGGCTAAAAATGGTCCCACAAAATGCCCACAAAACTGTGAAAAGTGATGACTCATCACTAAACCATTGTTTTGTCAGGCCATTTTTAGCCCAAGGAATCCATGTTAACTCCAGTGTGATATAGACCAGGGGTTTTCAAAGTGGGTGACGGGGCACCCCGGGGTGCCTCGAGATAATTTGATAAGATTTGGAATTCATCAATATCACTACATCAATATCACTTAATACTGTATGCTTAGTAAAACAGACCAGATTTGCACTGTACTTGAGATGAGTTCTTTTTTCATCTATGACAACTCTCTTCACCAACAATAGCAGATCTACAAGGTCACAACGCGGTTCCCCCCAGAATAGGCATGCTGGGGTTCAAGTGGTTAAACGTCAAGTATAAAGTTATTTTCAGTCAGTTCTAATGGAAACGGATATTTCTCCAATAGGATGTAACATTCTAAACATTAACAGTGTAACTCAGGGGTGCCATGGATGAAAAAGTTATGTACAGGGGTGCCAGTTTGAAAACCCCTGATATAGACTACCATGTCAGCCAGGCTAGTGCACGCACATTTCCATTGTCCACTCACGAGCTTAATCTCACAGACACTGAGTGGTCCTTCTGGTATGTGTGGACATGACAAAAAAAGTATAGTAGCCTACTGATCACACTCACAGCTCCTTGTTACACCATTGTGCGGGGAATACACACGTAACTGTAATGGGGCTTTTAAGCCGTGACATCATTTCGTAGTCAGACCTCCAAGCAGATTTATTATCAATATCTGTCCCTCGCTATTTCAACAGATCCGTGACAAAAATAACGACTAAAGTACAGTATAATTCTATCACTTTCCTTTCAACAACAAAGAGAAGAAAAAATAGTAAATAGTAAAAAGATTCACGGGCGCTGGGGCCTTTTGGCCCCAAAAGTTCTCCTCTGCCTACAAAATGATGTCAGACTTAACAGCCCCATAAAATAAAACCCAAAACCGGATAAAACCACGAGGTTGCAACACCCTATACATATTGCTGAAATAGGCTACACAATATTCATCTCTTCAGTACAAAAGGACTCAACATTAGTGGGTTCAACCCATTCAAAGGACGGACACATATTGAAACTACAAATATTGTTCCTCCGAAACAATAGTGGTCTCGTTTCACGCCAAAAAATAATGTCCATAAAAGTACAAACTGTCAAGATCGCAGGCACTGCTCTCTTTTTGAGCGTTACTGACGTAAAATGGTAATCAAACTACAATGCAGACAAGCAGTGTTATACATGAACTGAACAATTAAATGCAAATCTAAATGTGTATTAATGTACAGTATGCATGAGTGGATTAGGCTATATGGTGTGTCATCATCATCACCTTTATTTATAATCGAAGTACAGTTGAGGGCAAGCCCTCATTTTCAATGTATGTGCAGGGTGCATGGATGGAAAGTAAAGGCAAAGCTAACAAAAAGGGCACATTGAATCGCGTATCTCCCCAAAGTTTTGAGGAGATACCGACCTATAAATAATGAAGATAACATGCGTGTGCTCGCCTTCAGCGAGCCCGCAATTAACCCTATACCTTAAGAACAATTTGCACAGAGGAAAGGTTTTGCTTAAGTAAAAGTATCACTAGGCCTACTGCAATGAAGAAATGAAATATAATAAAAAGTCTGGTAATTAAAATGTGAAAAGGGCCGTTACTGTTCCTTGTACAGTTATAGACATCAGCCCGTACACATTGGCACAATTGGATATTTAAAAAAAAAAAAAAAAAGTTTAGGCCTAGGCCGACTAACACTTTTTGGGCCTACTTGTAGTGAAATAAAAGTACAATATTTTCCTCACAGAATAGAAATACATTTTTTTAATTAAAATAATAATAAAATAAAATAAACAACATGTAATGTTTGATACTGATCACAACATAAGCTCTTATTGTGAAGTTTGAGATACACGTTATGAGACACTTTATTGTGACAAGCACTAGACCGGAAGTTAGTTGATCCCCGGTACTCCTAGAGGACGTTGAATAAACAAGAGCTCCCGCGTTAAGCTGAAAGTTATATCTTGTACCTGTGTCTATTATTATATAGTTGGCTATAGTACACGTTGTATATAGACCATCACAACACAACACACAGTTATGGATGCAGTGCCGGACTGCATTCCAGTACTGGTTGAGGGTTCTTGTCCCTCGGCGGTAGGCCTACTGGCGTCGGAGCATCTGAAGCCTGTTGGAGAAAATAATTAGTTAATTAACATCATTAATACATGAACGGGTGAACACATTTTGGTGTGCACAATAAGTGCACTGTAGTCCACTGTATTTCAGCTTCACGTGGTCACACTCCCCTGCTCCCCTGTGGGAGCTCCTCTAATGACCAAGCCTCCACCTGCTCCTTGGACCCCCAGGCCCTCAGCCTTTTATTATTACATTTTCCTTAGTATGAATAAACTCTCGAACCTCTTCTCCAACCTGCGCCACTTCAGTCACTGGGGGGGTTGGTGGCCGATCCCCGCGCTCAGCCTGGGCGCACACCGTCTCCACCAGCCTCTGTTCGCCCTTGATTTGTGGGATGAACACCCAGATGGAGGGGTGGCGCCTGCCTACATGGGCATTCCATCTGTGATGGAAACCTGAAATCATCATAGATTTATTACAACTATAGGATACATGCAGGACACATGGCACATGGCCCGCATTAACGTTTCATTCACATGTTGCTTAGAGATATTGAAGCAAATACAACAGATTTGGAACGAAAAAATATTATTAATAATATTAGTAGTAGTAGTAGTAGAGATGCAACGTTCGCGAACAAATCTTTTGAACGGCTCTTTGAAGTGAACGATGGGATCCGGTTTGCGGAGTAGGGAGCCGTTCATTTGGCTGAATTGGCTCGCGCCGCGATGTGCGGTGCGGCGCGGCAATGTGCAGCTATCTAGGAAGCAAATTAAGACACTACAGTTTGATTTGATCATACCTTAGACAATTATTAAGCGATTTCTATAATTAAAACGTCTCCATATTGCTTGGGAAGTCCACTTCCATGACAAATATTATGTCCCTGTAAATATTTAAATGATGTACAAGCTCACATTGTGCCAGGCCTAGCCAGTTGGTAAATCCTGGTTATATACGCCGCTAGGGAGGAGCGAGTTCATTGTTGCCTGCTTGGTTTTTTTAAGGTGTTGCATGAATAACATTAGTCAAGGTAGCTTAATTTACACACACATGTTTTATAAAAAGGGTAAATACAAAATTGTGATCTCAAATGTCAGCAGAGGAATGTGGTGCCAGACCGTGCCACCTTGTGGATTCATGTTTCAACGAAAATATTTTAAATATGCAATGAGCCAAAAGAGCCAAATGAGCCAGTCTTTTGAACGGCTCTTTGAAGTGAGCCAGAGCCATGGCTCTGGCTCACTTCAAAGAGCCATAAATTTCATCTCTAAGTAGTAGTAGTAGTAGTAGGTAAATACATGCAAGTTCTTACCCTCCACTGCATTGTTGCTGCGGTTTGTCATTACAACGGTGATGAACACACCAGACTGCTGGTGGGAACAGGGCATGTTCCCCCACATAGGTGTCCTCCATGTAGGTGATGAAGTCACCTATAGGTGTCCTCCATGTAGGTGATGAAGTCACCTATAGGTGTCCTCCATGTAGGTGATGAAGTCACCTAAAGGTGTCCTCCATGTAGGTGACGAAGTCACCTAAAGGTGTCCTCCATCTAGGTGATGAAGTCACCTAAAGGTGTGCTCCATGTAGGTGATGAAGTCACCTATAGGTGTCCTCCATGTAGGTGATGAAGTCACCTATAGGTGTCCTCCATGTAGGTGATGAAGTCACCTAAAGGTGTCCTCCATGTAGGTGATGAAGTCACCTATAGGTGTCCTCCATGTAGGTGATGAAGTCACCTATAGGTGTCCTCCATGTAGGTGATGAAGTCACCTAAAGGTGTCCTCCATGTAGGTGATGAAGTCACCTAAAGGTGTCCTCCATCTAGGTGATGAAGTCACCTAAAGGTGTGCTCCATGTAGGTGATGAAGTCACCTATAGGTGTCCTCCATGTAGGTGATGAAGTCACCTATCGCGGGGTACCGGCGGAGCTGGCGGCGGGTCTCTCTGCTGGCGCAAAAGGTCCGGAAATTCTGCTTCAGGATAGGCAGAGGCAGGTAGCCAGGTAGCCAGTGGCCATGGCCTTCCAGAACCATCCTCACAGGTGCCTGTCCTGCCTGTATGGACCTGTATAGAGGAAAAGTTGAGTGAAGTAAAAGTTACTTATACTACTTAAACTTATACTACTACTTACTTGTTACTTAAAGCTTATTTTATTTGTATTTATTTTTTATTTTACTGTATAGTAAAGTCTATGATAGAGTCTATGGCATGTTCTGTGTGTCAAATTTTATGCTACTATCATAAAGTGCACGATTTGTGCACGAAACCCTCGGACCATTACGTATTTCCCATCAATACAAAGTTATTCTGAGAGATCACCTTTATCTTTTTGTAGGTGACGCCTCCATTGGCGGGCATGGAGTATAATTGTATGTCGCCGCCACAGCTCTTTGTCACACCTGATGGTGTGGGCAACCATTCGGAGGCTCAGTGCCTGAGCATGTTCCAACTGGGAGTTTGGGAAAAGTAGTTAGAGATGTATCGATACCCATTTTTGGCTATTGGGCCATCGCAGATTTGTCTTGGGAAACCAATGTGTGCCAAATGTTATGCTACTATCATAAAGTGCACGATTTGTGCACGAAACCCTCAGACTATATCTTATTTTCCATAACTACAGTATACGCATTACGTTGGTATGGCCTCCGTGGTGATCATCTCGAGGTTGCCGCCACAGCCCCGCTGATCGCTGGGCTTCAACTCCGTCACACCTGATGGCGTGGGAAACCATTCTGAGGAGCAGCGCCCGAGCATGTTCCAACTGGACTGGCCAAACTGTCAAATATTAATTAAGCAAGAGGCAAACATTGTGAAAATGGCAGATCTACATGCTTACAACGCCTCGCAACAATATTTATCTGCGGAAACTGAGTCACATTAAATGTAATACCTACGATTCCTGTCAGGGTGGGGTCCCCAGTTCAAATATGTTTATTTTGGGGGTCACGGCCTAAAAAGGTTTGAGAACCCCTGGTATAGAGCATTAACAAATTCATCCACCAGGGGCATTGACAACTCATTCTTATGACTCCCTATCTCACCAAGCTTTATAAACTATATGTTTTTTGCAAGAGAAAACAATTAAAAAATAAAAATAAGCGAATATTCGACTTTGGGGAACAACGTCGAATAGTGACTTTGATATTCGAATATTCGAATATTTGGTGAATGCCCTAAATTATACCATTTTCAGAGTGTACCAATGGGTCCAGTGCAGGTTCCCACTAGCGACTAGCCTGACACTCAGCCTGAATTGACATTTCGTTTCACTCCATTATTCAGTCTGAACTTGCTCTCGTCCAAGGCAATTTCTGGGATGGGCGTTGCCAAAGAGGCAGTCTTCTGCGATTGGTTCACCGTCTGACCATCACAACAGTAGCAAAGCAGATGACGTAGTGTTGTTATGTGGCTGGCTAGTGGCTAGCATGTTGCTTGCTAGTGCTACTTGGCTTGCTAACTAATGAAACAGGCAGAATAGGAGCACTACGAACTAGGAATCAAACACAACATAACATGCCTGCTACTGGTGTTTCATAGCAAGATCGATACGATCGCATATAAGCCTACTGCAACGGGCGATGCGATGAGCGGTACAGTCCGGCGGCGGCGCTTGTTTACTTGGAAACGCACATGAGTTCAGGGAAAACCCCACCCACGCTGCTCACAAGACGCTGATTTACGACGCTGATTCGCCGTACGGATTTTCGAACGAGGAAAGCCTCTTCAATGAGAGCTCTTCTAGACCCCTGAATCGCCAAAACAAAATTGTAAAGGGGTGTGGCTAGCGATTAAGGATCTGGAACTAGGCTAGGGTTCCCACACATTTTCAATGAATTTCCAAAACCTTTCCAGAATATTTAACCCAATTTTCAGGATTATATAACAATCATTCAGCGCAATAACGAGTCTCTTACTCCTGTGTGCAATGCCCAGAGAGAGGTAAGGTAGCAAACATAAAGCATATAATCTTGCAGATCTGCAAGCACTTTGTGAGCTTGTAGATCTGTTTTTTTTTGTCACATTAGTCTGCAATCATGCAGCCCGTTGTGAAAAACAACTAATATGACATATTTTCATGTTATGTTATATGTGATTTATAAAATGCTTTATCAACAAAAGGAATAACTAAAAATAATGCATAGCCACATTCTCCAGGACACTTGATCAATTCACCTTTTCCAGTACTAGGAATTTCATGACCGTACTAGGAATTATGGGGTCCTTGAGTTTGAGAACCACTGATATGATCAAGGAACCAGTAAGACTCCCTAATCACATAGGGCAAAAATGTGTTTTTCCAAAATCTTCCTGATCCATGTTGATGACATGAGTGTAGACATGCTTTGTAGTGATTTTCGTGATTTTAGGGCAAAATCTGTAGGAGCAGTGTCCAAAAATGTGTTTTTAAAAATCGGCCTGAAGGTGGCGCTATATGGGACAGATTCATGTTGATGGGATGAGTGTAGACATACTGTGTAGCGATTTGCGTGATTTTAGGGCAAAAACTGTAGGAGCAGTGTCCAAAAATGTGTTTTAAAAATCGGCCTGAAGGTGGCGCTAGAAGAGGGCCATGTGAGAAATGAGGGGTGGGGTCTCCGTGTTGCCTTGGTGGACGAATAGGTACCGGGCCCGGCTCTCCCGGACGCTCCTAGCCCGAGTTACGGCATTTTATGTGAGCTGCAGTGGAGGGGGTCCTCCACTGGGGGCGCCACCACTTTTGCATCCGTTCTGGAGCACCAGGAGTGGGTGGGCCCCAGGAATTCCCCGTGAGCAGCCCCGTTGGGGTGGTCATTTGGTCATCTTTGCACATTTGGTCATTTTTTACACCTGGGGGTCCCCCAGGGACCTGGGGGTCCCTGAAGCTCCGGGGGTCATTGGAGGTTATAGTTTGGCAGGTAAGGAGTGTGTGTGCAAAATTTGGCATGGATGGGGGCAACGGTTGTGGAGATATGAGCAGGGCAAAAGTGTGACGTGTGACGTGTGACGGACGGAGAGACAGACAGACAGACAGCCGGTGGAGGTTTCTGTAGTAAATGCGACCTACGGTCGCAATAAAGAAAACATCCATTAACTAGAAGCACTGCTCTTCCGAGCACAGGTCTCCGCCAGGTCAGGTAGGTTATTGTGGCCTCCTGGTGGCGCTATAATAGGCCAATGTGAAAAGGATGCCATGTCATCTGCGGCCTGTCATGATTTAAGGCATTTTGTTTAAAAAGATTCATAATAGCAATAATGTCACATGCACGCTGCTCTGAAATGTGTTCACTTGGACCGCGCAGAGGTGCCAAAAGTCGGGGGGACGAAGATTTACAATTTACTTTACAAACATACTTTTTCCACCGCTGGTGTGAAGGACAGTGGTTCTTAAAGAGGGGTCCGGGGACCCCCAGGGGTCCTTGATGGAGTTCCTGGGGGTCCCATAGGCGGACTTTGCCATTTGCCCTAGTGGGGGCAGTCTTGAGCAACATGTCAATTGTCAACCCCTGAGCACAACATTATTTGGAAGCACACCACAGCTCTCAGCCCAACGATGACTGCACGTCTTAATCATAGTATTCATATGATATTGGCGAACACAACACAAGGCATAGAAAAGAAAGATCTCACAACAACATATGGCTGCTCATCCAGACCATGATGTTTACTGTAACAAATAAAACAAATCCAATTTACTGTCTGTGCCAGACTCTGCCACCATTATTCCATATACAATAATACAGCGATCCAACACAGTTATAGACCACTATCTGGCAGGCACACAGCCTACATACACATACAGTATTATTAACATGAGCACACAACTGTCTGAAGCACAGCCTATATATATCAGTACTCACTGAGTGAACCAAATTATGCACAGAGCGCAGCCGTGCACGCACGCACGCACACGCCCACACACACACACACACACACACAGTACAGTACAGTAAACAGTATACAGCCGGCTGTAAGTCATATTGAATCATTGTCTCACCTAGTGTAGAAGTAAACGCCTGTTCTTGCGTCCTGCATATACATCCACAATCTTCTCAGGCGACAACTTTGCTGTTAAGTCATCCTCGATGTTCAGAATGGCAAGTGTTGTTGAGCGCAGCCAACATGGAATCCTCCTCATGGCAGAGAAACTCCTCTCTGTGGTAGCAGATCCAATTGGCAGAGTCAGTGCCAACTGTAGCATCTTGAACAGATTGGGATAGCTGTCCTTTTTAACTGTCTTTTTAAGATGGTCAAGGTCAAGTGAAACTGTTGTGCTTGACGAGGCAGCCGAGGCTTTCACCAGATCCATCTCTGCTCCAAGCAGGACAGGATGGATTTTCAGTGGCTGTGCATATCTTTCTAGGAGAGCTTCGACTCCGTTCTTGTCACATTTAAACACTGCTGCACATGCCTGTGCAAGTTCTATTGACTCCCCCGTGAACCGCCTGTCAAGTTCGCAGTAGCGTCTCTTGGTGATTTTGGGTGGTAGGGCTAATGTAACGCCCGGGATTCGAACTCGGGTATCCCGTGTGAAGTCCAATATCTTAACCATTGATCCAAAGGGATATCCCTATGGACTGAGAGAAATACTAGACTTTTAAGGCCACCAGGCCAGGCTGAGGCAGTGAGCCACTCTGCAACATCAAGAAATCCATCATACTATATACTATTACTAGCCATAGTTCACTCTGCAGCAACAGCATCATATTATATTATATGCTAGCCATATTTCACCCTGCAGCAACATCACATTCCAGATACCAAGTTACAGCAATGACACTATTGTAGGCCTACTGTATCTATACTTTGTTATAGCAAGAGATGCACATGAACAGAAGTGCCCACAACAAACAGGGGTTCCACTGCTCCAGTGGACATTATGTTTCTGTTCAGATAACTATCATCATTATTGGTGGAGTTGACAATGCTCATCATTTTAAGCATAGGATTAGCACAATCCTAAATTAAGGGTCACACAAGATTATCATGTACTTTTTAAACAAAATATAAGACCAGAACCAGACAACTAATGAAAAGGTTTGATTATTACAGCTTGAGGTGGACCTTATATTGCCAAAGCATTACATTATGATACAAAATAATCTCTGTCTCCCTTTCCATATAACTGCTTTTACACACACACACACACACACACACACACACACACACACACACACACACACACACACACACACACACACACACCCTGTCTCCCTCTTCACCGTGCCACGCCACCGACACAAACCGAAGCACCAAAACACACGCACAAATGCGCACAATACCGACGCGAACCCACGCGGTACAGACACGAATCAAAACAAACAGACACACACACTGTGAGACACACACACACTGTGTGACACACTAACGCACGTGCGAGCGGTACCGACGCAAACGCACGCGGTACAGACACGAATCAAAACAAACAGACACACACACACACACGCGCGCGCGCGCGCGCACACACACACACACACACACACACACACACACACACACACACACACACACACACACACAGGCACGCAGTCACGTTGACAACAACATCAAAGACAGGCAGCTTAATCCACAGCACATTTCCAACGTTATTAAAGCAGCGACCATTCTTAACTTGTCAGATAAATGAAATTCACGATACCTTTAGAATGACTGGGCCCACTGTCTCCTCCAAAAAGCAAGCATTTCACACCAAATGTACGATTTTGTGGTCTTTCCCTTTGTATTTGCACCACCAGTCTCTTCACTTCTATTTTCTCTCCCGCGAACATGACAGAAAATCTATTAAAAAGTAGATAATATGTCCATTTGATTTGAATTGTCCCGCGAGCGATGGCATTGTATTTCTCTTCCTCAAACACAGACATCAGCAAAACACAACTCAACGATAATCACACAGTGATGTCACAGAACTGGGCGTGTTCTTTGGGCTGAGAGAAATCAGCCCCATAATAGAGCATCGCAGTTGAAGCCCCACCCCGTCCTCTCTCTGGTGTCGGAAGCGTTTTCCGCATTCATTTCTTCCATAGACATTTCATAAAGTATTTATTTAAACGTTTTTAAGCCTTGGACAAAGCCACCTCGGCTGGAGAGGGATCGTGTCAATATTCACATTTTTTTGAATGCAAAGATTTATTAGAAAGCTGAAAAAAAGGGCAGGGTACAAGACCTCATTATTTTTAAAATTGCGGAAACTACACTCCCAAAATTCATAGCGAATGTTGTTGTTGTTTCCTGAAATAAAGCCCTTAAATCACGCTCAGTTTACTTATCCAGGCCAGCATACGGCCTGAAATGTAATGACTGTCATCTATGTGGACGTTCTTATCGTCATCCTTAACATAGTGGATCATATTTGTAAAAGAAAGACGATCGCTCGCGTTGTTCTGCTGACGTGCAATAATCCGCCGGGAAGACAGGGGGCAGTAGCTACTTCCGCGGTAACCGCAAGATACATGAAAGAAGAAGAAGCTAGACCAATCACAGACGTCGTTTTTACGTTTAGCAGTATGGGAAATGCAGTTCTTCTCCGTGCGATCTTGATTAAAACGTGTTTTTACTAAAACTAGAGTGATTGCATACATACTCGGGGGTTCTACAGGAGCATATAGAACCATTTTACAACCACCAGCCTAGTGGTAAGTGTACATTGAATTGCTACGACTTTGTGGCTGATAATGAAAAACGCTATGGTGAAAATGAATGGGTTGTTTACTTCCGACACCGCACTGCGATGCTCTATGGTAAGAATATGAAGCAGCCGTGGCATGTAAGCACACTAAGCTGTCAATCATTCCTCAATGATAGTCAATAGACCAATTATTTGTTTACAAACATTGAGACTGAATGCACAGCTGACTGTATCATGTAATCAATTCCCAACAGATCCCCAAACCTGTTGTTTTGGGGAGCACTGGTTATTCAACCTCCTCTTGTGTGCTAGTGAGGTGCTCCCATGGGAGTGCCCTTATCGAGACATATATACTTCATTGCGCAACGGTATTCCGCGTCAAGAGTAGCTGATATACAAACTCACATCGCGTCACCAATGCAACACTTCTGAGCTTGGAGGTCTGCGGCTCTGCGCGCGACACCGTCGCAGGACGGAGCATAATTAGGCTTCATGGACTGCAGCTGGGCGAGCAGTAGACGCTCTGGTGATCCAGTGGATCGGGTGGGTGATCAAGAGGAGCGCTCCCTCTGTTCTGATGACGGTGAATAGAGGTGGGGTTTGAAGGACAACTGTTTTGAATCGCTATTATTGTTTACAATCAACAGAAACTAAGGATTATATATTTCAAGAGTGAGAATTTACAGTAAAAATCCTAAGCATTCTTCCTCCACACTGGGAGAAAAACGGCATCTGAAAGTTTGATGGAATGCATTTTTAAACACGAGTGCCATCCATTGCATCCTATGAACGGTGGGGTTCATTTGGTGCCGACCGGCGTGCGCATACTGGTTTATATCAATGTGACGTGGACCATTAAGGCATCTATGAAAGCTGGCTTGGGCTAAAGGAACTCAGCCCATTTGGACATATTTGGTGTTTTTTTTGTAACGTTTTGATGCTGTTACTGCTTTAGGTTCCACCAGCATATAAAAATAATATCTCTTCTAAAAAAAAAAATAATAATAATATTTTTAATTTTTTTAAGGGATATTTTCCTCCCCATAAGATAGGAGGGGCTAAGCCCCACTAGCCCATATGAAGGAGCCGCCCCTGCAAGTTCGGCGATCAGAGAATCCAATACGGGCAGATAAAGGTGTTGGCGAAATGTGTCACTCTCTGTCACACTCTGACTCACTTCTGTGACTGTCGCACTTTCATCATCCATTTGGCGTTGGCCCAAAGTACACGTTATCAGGAAACCCGACAGGGAGGAGGGGGGTGGAGTCACTGGAGTGGTCTGCAGTTGGGCCAGGGGCAGGGGCTGCTGCTGCTTCAGCATCCTCCTCAGTTACAGTCACCACCGCCACGTCTTTCACCTTGTCCTCGCTGAACTTTTTCTCTGATTCCCACACCGTGCTCCACGTATCTGTAGTGGCGTTTCCATAAACTTATTCGAATTAGGGAAGCGTATTATCAGAAATACGCATTAAGACAAAGCGAATTTAGCATGTTTCCATTTGCGGGTGTCATTCGAATTAGCGACGTCGCAAGAGTTGATCGGGCTGATTTTTATCAGACCGAACCTGAGCACTGCACCGTCTGCACGTCTGACTGCTGTGACTCGGTCGCTGTCTAGTAGTGGGAAGAAGGTGTTATCATCATCATGGCCCCAAATAACTTTTAAATACAATTGGCGACGAGTCTCTTACGAAATTGGCAAGAGTTCCTCTCAATACATAAAGCTACCGGTTCACCGGGAAAACCGCGGTCGCGTCGCTGCAGTTGCACAGTGCAAGTTTTAGCGTCCTCTGGAAGGTCAGGTGGCCGATCTGCAAGCTCTCAACGCGACGCGGAGACGTGGATGCGAGCTGCTGCTGTGCCTGTGAGCTTGTAGATTGGGCACGTCAGGCACGCAACACCGTGGGATGAGGAAGGGTTCGCTCGCCACCGATGGCTTGAGGTGAAAACGGGAGGAATTTACACATGGTCCGTGTCACTCTGTGTGTAACAAACAACAGGTTTGTTTTGTGGGCTAACGCTATACCATGGACAAAGCGGCAGGGGATGAGGAAATGGACCTAGAACGTCATCATCTATTCGCATTTATTGTCTGACCCGTTTCCATTCACTTAAGCGCATTTAGTTTATTCGACAAAGGCTCAAAATCCTCCTCCTCCAAGCGGATAACTTTTTTTGCGGATAATGAAAGTTTATTCGCATTTTGAAGTGTTTCCATAAAAACATTTTGCGATTAAGCCGTTAATGCGCAAAAAGTGGCTTTATGGAAACGCCTAGTGTTTGCCTGCCTCAGAGATTTGAAGTGCGCTTTTAGATTTTCTGCAGCCTGGCAGAGCGTGGAGTTGCTGGACTGCAGGGCCTTGTGTGTAACGTGGATCACACGCAGTATATCCTCAGATAAAACCAGACATGCAATGAATGACATTCTTGTCATGTGTTCATTTAGGCCAGTGGCATCAACAGCCCATCTCCCTCCCTCATCACTAATGTCTTTTAGGCACCCAGTGATAGCAGAGTAGTGGGTTTTAACTGCATGCACGGCCCTCCACTTACATGCCCATCTCGTCTCACTGGGCTGTACCATTTCCTTTTTTTCATGTGCAGTGATTTCTGGATTTCAATACATTTATGGTGATTTGACGGTTGTGCAAATACAGAGAACAGTTTATCAATAACGATCAGGAATGTTTTCACGCTGCGATTGACAGTGCAACACTCTACAAGCACCAGATTTAGTTTGTGTGCCAAGCAGTGAATATAAGCTGCGTAGGGATAGGTCTCTTTGATGCGCTGCTGTACTCCTGACAGGTGCCCCGACATTACAGAGGCACCATCGTAACTGTGTGCAACAATTGGGATGTTTTTGAGACCACCCATCTCCAGTCCTGTGTTTATAGCGTCCACGATCCCAGCCGCATCACGAGATGCTGAACAGTCAAGGAAACACAGAAAACGCTCCTTGATTTCAAGCTTCTCTGTATATCTTAAACAAATCGACAACTGTTCCGTTTTGGAGGACCTGGCCTCGTCTGCCATAATAGAAAAAAAAAAAACAGTATCCTGCACAGTTTTTGCAATGTCTGCATAAACCAAATTAGCACATATTTCAATTATTTCATTCTGGAATTTTGGACTTGTAGAATTAAAATAATTTGACTGCATGCTTTCAAAATCAGAATCATATTTAGAATACCAGCTGCAAAACTCACAAAAATTGCCCTGTGAGTCTGACTCTTTCCCCTCCCTGTGTCCACGGAAAGGCAATCCAAGTTTAGACAACAGACAACAGACATCAACCACTTTGCACAAATAAGATCTGTTCTTCTCACAGTAGCTTTATGACTATCTGATAGTTTAGCTGCAATAGAGCCTGTAGATGTGCTCTTTTTAAAGTTGTCCCATTTAATGATGCAGTTCTTATGGCCTTCAGATATTGCGTGTTTGTCCAGTTTAGAGCCCAGCTTACTCCAGTCACTCACTCCATCCTTACAAAATGAATCCTTGACGCTGCTGTCATGCTGGAACTGCCGGCAGGGAAAACAAAAGACGGCATCCTTTGCAATAGAATATTCCATCCATGGGTGCTTATTGCAATAAATGGTGGAAAAAGATCTTTTGCTTTTTCCAATCATTTTTTGGGGGGAATTCAGATAGAACAGGTTGCTTGTGTTTTTCCCCAAGATCATCCACCGAAGGCCCCGCGGCCTCATCCGCGGCCTCATCCACTCTAACTGATGGCCCGCAGCCTAGCGGCTGCGGGCCTGGCGGCTCTGCTGGGGCCGCTGGTATCTCGGCAGAATCTGCTGCTATGGTCGGGACCGGCTGCTGTTGGCTGCCGTCGTCAGGCGGCTGCGGCTCCTGTGTTGGCGTTTTACGCTTCAGAAATGGACGGATATCCATGTTTGCTGCTGAATTTGTTTGAGCTATCAGTCACGCTACAGGTACACACCACAGATATAAAAAGCTAGATACCTCGTCCACCCACTGCAGTTGATTGGAGCGACCCGTCTCGCCTTGGTGGGCTCAAAAGAGGAAGTGTCGAGGGCAGGCTGCCACTCAAAAACACTACTGGCCAATCACAACGCGTCTTTTCCGGGACTTCCATTCAAACCTGCCCACCGACCTTACGCACACAGAAGAATTCCAAGCCTGTCAATCAAAAATGCCCACCAAGGCGAGACGGGTACCAGTGAGCCGGAAGAGGCGTCGACCTTTTTATGTCTGTGGGTTCAGGTAGGAAGAGGGCGGACTCACTTACTTCCGTCTTCCATTCCATCGCACGTGAATGTCACATGACATGACTAGGCCTCAGGGCCGGTTCTAGGGTTCAGGTGGCCCTAAGCAAGATTATTTTAGGTTGCCCCCCACTGACGGACGCGCGCACTTATTAAGTGTCTTTGAATCGCCAAAACCAAAGTTATAAAGTTATAAATAATGTCTTCTTCTATCTAGTAGAACATGTGGTGTCTGTTGTTAGCACTCAAGCATGTATCTACTAACTACACACATAGGGTTGCCAACTCCCAGAGATTCAAATATGGGATACATCTTGGCCGCCCGTGGGCGGCCGGAAAAAAAATGGGGGTTTTGAGGGCCGGTCAAAACCCCAGAAATGCATAGAAATCTGCATTTTGGCACAGATCAGACAGTTCTACCTATAACACACAATAAAGTTTACAATGGAGGTAAAACATTATTAGATCATTCTCTCTGGTTAGTTAAAAGCTATTAAAACAGAAACATGTAGGCCTATGCTCTAATGAAAAACATTTCAAAACCAAGATATAACTATTATAAGATATAACTATTATAATACATATCTATTTCTAGACACTGTTTCATTTGTCCAAAAACATGAGTGTAATGTTGTAACAAGAAAAAAACAACAATTGATTTGAATCAGATTCATACAAAACATCACACACCTTCATCCTGTGTTCTTTTGGTCTCAAATTATAACTTGTAGGGCTATTCAACTCTACAGTATGTGGCATATTTTCAATTCTGTTGTGTCTTTTGTGAGATCTTAATTTTATTGCACATTAAAATAATAAGTAGCATTTGGATAGGGTAGGAGTGGGCAACTTAGATGATGGAGAGGGCCACTATATTTCACAATCACTCCAGAGGGCCACAATGCATATTGTAAAAAAAAAAAATAGATCTACAAGCATTGCGATGATCCATTATTTTCACAATTTTTTAAATTGGAATCCTGTATTCTTTTTAGCAATTTTCGGAATTTTCTGAATCCTGAAAAGTAACATTATTATTTAATTTCAAATACATTTATATGTTCGTATGTTAACTTTATGAAATGCAAATACATTGACAAAAAAGACTATAGTGAGCAGGTTGGGTTAGCGCCCCAGCCTGTGTCTTCCGTGAGGAAGAAGCCCAACAAATCCACGGTGAGGCCTTTAGGAGGGCCATTCAACTGCAGCAGCTGAATGGAATGTTTGGATTGGGGTCTGGTGCAACGCACAGGTTCTGAACCTGGTGAGAGCAGGGGAGGACCTGGTGAGACGTAGGAGGAGCCCGGCCAGGAGTCAACCCATAGAGCCTAGTTCTTCCACGCGCCAGAATGGTACCCCCAATCCCGGCAGAGTAGTTCCGGTGCAGCACATTGAGTGACCCTGTCTTTCCCTAATAGGACTGATCGTGGATAGCTACTGGGACGTAAGTCGGGACTTGATCAACCCCGGCTGGGTCACCTGGGCGAGGGTGTATGATGTAGCGAGACCCGAAACACCCGTCGACCCCAGGCTACATCACTGATGATACGTCCCAGTTGCATCCTTGTGATGTTTTTTACACTAGCACTGGCCATTATGCTACTATTATAGACTGAAGTAATTAAAGTGGGTAACAGCTGAAATCAATAATATATCAGTATTCCGATATTAACCTGCGGGTCTTGGCCACATGTCGAGAGGGCCACTTCACACTCACTCCACAATGCATATAGTGAAAAATAGCTGATCTACAAGCTCAAAACGCATTGCAGTCTTGGTTGTGGCCCTAAGCGACCGCTTATGTTGCTTATGCCAGGAACCGGCCCTGCTAGGCCTACTCTTAAATTAAATTATTACAAAACAACTAAACATAATAGAATTCATATGTATTTCCCACAATTGTTTTATTTTTATTGATAGTTAAAAAGTGCAAGCAAAAAATATATTTTATTGAACATGTTTTGTCTAAAGTGCACAAGTCTGCCCGCCTGTCCCCCTGGCCATTTTGAGTGCTCTCCTTTTTTTCATTGGTTGAACAAATGTATTTAATTTAAGGTAGATATTTGTTTTGTAGAAAGCAATATATTTTTTTCTAAATTAAGAGATGCTTATAAAATTTGGTATTTTTCCTTCTTTGATGTGATGCTATACACTATTAATATGAAGACTAATTTAGCTGTGGACCTCCTTGAACCCCCTCAAGGACCCCTGGGGGTCCTCGGAACCCCACTTTGAGAACCACTGGCCTTTAAATAAAGACAAAAAGTAGTAGGATGAAAGATTAGACCTGCACAATGCCTCTTGCTAGTTCAAGACAATCATGTATTAGAGCAACATTACAATTTACTGCAATCCCTAACTTTTTGTCTCCACCAGCTGAAAGGCATGGGGAGAGATTCCGTTTTCGCCCCTGTCCGTCCGTCCATGTGTGAGTGTCTGTGTGTCTGTGCGTCCGTCCATCAGGTTTTACCAGCTAATCTCTGGCGCCGTTGGCCTGGTCACTGCCAAACGGTGCACACACACTCCCTGGATACCAATTCAGAACCTCTGCCCCACGTTTTTAATTCACATGGGCCTGTTCTAGCGCCACCATGAGGCAGACTTTTGCAAAAATAACTTTTGCCAGTACTCCTGCAGATTTTGTCCAAAAATCACACAAATCGGTAGACATCTCTACAGGCAGCTTGTGATTACAGAGACATTCTGCATGCACATTCCCACTAGCTCAAGGAACAACCATTCTTTTCACATTGGCCTGTTATAGTGCCACCAGCAGGTCGACTTTTGCCAAACACATTTTTGGATCAAAATGCCTCAAATCATGCATGCAATCATGTCACATTGCCGTTAAAGGCCAAAGAAAACATGACACCCTTTTCACATTTAGCTACGTACCACCAGGACCTACCTGACCTGGTGGAGACCTGTGCTCGGAAGAGCACTGCTTCTAGTTTTTTTCTTTTGTGAACAGGACATTATTTTGACCACTCTGGAGTATAGAGTATGTTATGTTATGTTCCTGTGGTCAGGTAGGACACCTACAGGTTGAAGAGGGGTACTGCAGTAACTAAAAACAGAAGGTAATAAATCCATGCTGGAACATGAACCTTAATCTGATTGTATTGAATGTTTCCATTTCCCACAAAAGAATATTAAAAACTAAGTAGGACAGTATGAGTCACCAGAAAAAAGGATGTTTTTGATGACTTTATCCTGGTTAAAATGGAGTTTGAAGTTACAATGGGTGTGTATGGGGACGGGCCCAGACAGCATAATGCATTTCATATTAATCACACAGCTGATTAGACTTAATGAGCTTGACCTGAGGATTTAAAGTATACCACTATAAAGGAAACTGCAAAGATTTGGTTGTATTCAACATTTATTTTTTATAAAAGTAGAAAAAAGGTCCACAGTAAATTGGAATTGTCTGATGGATATAAACATATTTGGTAAAATAATTTGTGACTCTCCCTCTGGCAGAGTCACCTTCCTTTGTTGCAAAGAACAAAAACAAATCACGCAACAAATGCTTCACACAAAATTACAATAATGCATAAGTAAAAGCAAAAACATGGCAATAATAATAATAAAAAACAGTAATAGACACTAGGACAGTGCAAATTGATTGTCATACAAATTATTGCAATCAATGATTTGTGTATTTGGCTTTGGACATTGGAACATATAAATGAGACTTGCCTTTTAGGCTTTGTAAATAAAAGTTGCACAGAACATAAAAAGGTAAATGGTGCATTTATACAGCGCCACCTACTGCTCATCAGGAGCAACTGGGGGTTCAGAGTCTTGACTTAATTATACAAATAAATGACTGACAGTGACTGCGACCAATCATCAACATACATAATGGACTACGTCCAAAAATACAACAACCTCTTAACAGACACAAAGCCCTGAAGACGTCACATGACTCCTTGCTAGGGTCTTCAACAGGGGGTCCGGGACCCCCAGGGGGTCCTCAGAGTTACTACAGGGGGTCCTCCAAATCTTTGTGTGATAGAAGCTTTTTTTCTCCTTTTTTATATTAACCTTTTCAAAGCCATGGGGAGGCCCTTAATGTTAAAACCGTACTATATCGCACATCCCAGCAGGGAGTCTCAGCCACGCCGTACTTTCCCGGACTTTGTCATTAAAACCGGAATAAATGATTTTGATCCGAAAATCGGCGATCGTCTAACCTTCCCTAGTCACCACTCGTGCATTGATAGCTCATGCACGGTCTGACATGAAGCAGAGGTGACGTCAGCTCCTTTCCTTCTCCAAGGCTACTCCCAGCCATTCGTTTGCTGTCTGTACCCTGGTGCTCCTACAGCAGCCATGCTAGGGGCTATTTTAGCGAAAATTTTCAGTTCTGCTTTTGAGTCACACATGGATTATTTGCGGGGACATTTACGTGAAGGGATCGCGCACGCGAAACGCACGGGGAGATCGATGATCGGCCAAAACCCCCATTCTATCCCAACGGAGAACCAGATAATCACGGTGAGTTTATGACCTGGGTAAAAAAAAAAAAAAAAAACAACGGCGCTGTCCAAGAAGGAAGGGCGGCGGGCTCATGTTTATAAACATAATATTATGTCTCAGATCACAATACAATAATAGAAATTTCACGGCTAATCTACCAACCACCATTCTATTTCGGACGGCAAAGTGTTAATCACTTCTTGAACCCTAGCGTACATATTCTGATAACTTTAGCCAAAAATAGCAGATCTACAAGCTCACGGCTATTTTCGGCAAAGAGCTTTGGTGTAGAAGAGAAAAAGAGCAGACTAAGTACAGAGCGAAAGGTCACGTTTATTAAGTGTTGACAGGTCAAGTGGTTAAATATCTGAAAACACAAATTGACATGAAACCAAAATACACTGATGATTGTGCCGTCAAACAATGAAACTATATAGAATCTATGGGTTGTGGGGGTCCCTGCTTCATCTCTCTCTCAACTAAGGGGTCCTTGGCCTGAAAACGTTGAAGACAATATACAATACCCTGTAAGGCAGGGGGCCTTACAGGGTATTGTTTGGACAATAAATCTTCCAGTGGAAGTTATGCTAAACATAAGCAACAACGTCACGTGCAATATAAACATGGAATGCATTTTTAAACGTGAGTGCAGTGACCACTTATCCATTGCATCATATGGGCGGTGGGGTTCATTTGGTGCAGACCTGCGCCTGCATTGTTAAGGCATCTATAGAGACACACGGGAACCTACAGATTCACACCCACAATTGAGACAGTGACACCACTTGGGGTAAGGGAGAACGGTGCACTGCAAGCCAGCCCATAGAAGTCAAATTGCAATTCAACTGTAGTTCGCCTACTTTTAAAATAATCCTACATGAACTGAAGACAATATTGATGTAAAAATATGTTTCCAAATGTATGGACTGTCTTAGTCAACATACCTTCTTGTTTTCTAAATAGATGAAGTGTTTAACATTTAATTTGATACTTGAATGTGTTAGCCATACAGAGCAGAGGGGAGACAGTAGACGGAGAACATGTCTAGAGCACCGCAGTGTGACATTACATTGCTTTGATAATGTAAACATATGTTTTCTCATGCCAATAAAGTTCTTTGAATTGAAATTGAACATTGATTCTATACAGACACACGGACGCCTACACATTCCAGCCCACGATTGAGACACTCCCCCATTTAGTTTGAGTCATATTTTTGTCATCTGATTTTATTTTAGTTTTAGTCGACTAAAATGTTATTTGGCGGCCATGATGGCATGCCTGATTTTATACTTGGTTGTGTGCTGAAAATAGCAGATCTACAAGCTCACAACCTGTCGCGCTGCGTCACGTTGTGAGCTTGTAGATCGTCCATTTTCAGAGAGCAACACCCGAGCGCAACCAAACATAAAATGACTTGTCTTTTAGTTCTACTGGATCTCTTCTCCACTAATAGTCCCTCCCTGACATTTTACGAAATTGACAATTCTATATTTAGTCTTAGTTTTAGTCATCATAGCTCAGTGTTTGTTTAGCTTTTATTTAGTCAGTGAAAAAAGGAAGTCGACAGACATTTTTCATCATATTTTTAGTCGGTGAAATCAACACAACTTTAAGTACATTTTGATGCCAATACTTTTGCACTTTTACTTGGAATTCTGGACTTTTACTTTTATCAGAGTATTTCTATGTTGCAGTATTGACTGTACTGTAGACATATAAAATATAAATATATACATAAACTATGTTGCTGTTGGCTGGAAACCTTGGATGTCCAAAATGCTTCCTGTGTTCAAACACATCCATAACAACCATATTGGTTGATGTCAACTCATCAGAGACATTATCTGTCCTCACAAAGACACACTGAGGAGGAGGAGTAGGGGTCAAGCCTAAACCCAGGGTAGAGTGGTTCAGTGAATGAGGACTGGAAGGTGTAAATGTGTGTCAGTGAGTCCAAGGACACGTCATAGAAGGACAGAGTCCCGGCAGCATGGTCTACATACACTGCTACTCTGTTGGAGCCAGAGGAAACACCAGGGAGAGAAGTGGTCCTACTATTGTGAGAGACACAGTAAAAGCCTCCGCCTCCCCAACAGCCCAGACTCCAGGACAGATCATTGTGCCCAAGTCTATTAGGACCCTCTCCTCTCCTGCTGATTCCTCTGTAAGCCACTCCTATCCTAACCTCTCCACTCGTCTCTACCTCCCAGTAACAGCGTCCAGTCAGACCCTCTGTACACAGAACCTGATCCCACTTATCATCAAATCTGTCCTGATGATCAGGGTATGACTGAAGCTCCTCCCTCTCTGGCCGAGTCACCTTCCTGTTGCTCTCAGACAGACAGAGTGTTCTGCTCGCTGTGTTTGGATCCAGTGTGAGACGATGGAAGTCTGATGAGAGAACAAGACAGGAAACATTACAAATATTTAATATTTAAAAAGTATTAAAATATTCACAGAGAGAGAGAGAGAGAGAGAGAGAGAGAGAGAGAGAGAGAGAGAGAGAGAGAGAGAGAGAGATTGGTTTACAGTAACTGAGTACACAATAAGTTAATGTTGTGTAGTTAAAGTACTAATACCAGAGTATTTGTATTACTGGATACTTGTGACTTTCACTACATTTCAAAGACACATATTGTACTTTTAACTCCACTACATTTGTAGGAAGAGAAAACATTTATTTATTATGAATTATTATGCCCTATGTAGTTTTTTTCATTAAAAATAGCTTGTAGATCGGGTATTTTTATTATGATTGATAGGCTATTAGTGTTGATTTTGTCAACTAAAACTATGACGAAAAATGTTTGTCAACTTTTGTCACTGTGTGAAACTAAATAAAAACTAAACACACATTTAAGACTGAATTTACTGACAATTTTGTAAAAATAAATAAAAGTAGACTAAAATGTTAGGGAGGGACTAGTGGAGACGAGATCCAGTAGAACTAAAAGACAAGTCATTTTATGTTTGATTCTGCTCGGGTGTTGTGCTCTGAAAATAGCAGAATCTACCAGTAAAGCAGGTTGCACAGTGCTGCGTTTTTCGGGCCGAATATCGGGGTGAATTTCCGAGCGTGTGAATAAAAAAATCAACCTCACGTTATGTCAGTCACGTTTGCACACTGACGCCCGTTTCGCGCACCACTCTGTCCCTTGCTCTCTCTATCTCTCTCTCTCTCCTTGCCCTGAAAAACGCATTTTGCAACGAAAAACGCAGCAGTGTGCAACCAGCTTAAGACTCCCTAATGGGGAGATAAGCGACCGTCAGGTCACATGTATACACCAGGGGCCGTGGAGTGGAGCAGTAGTTTGTAGATCGGCTACCTTAGACTATTTTCCCATATTTCTTTCCCAGCGGCGTGGGGGTCTGCGGGGTCCGCGAGGGTCCGCCGGGGTGCCCGAGTTACGGCCTTTTTATTGGGCTGCAGTGTCTGCTGCTAGGTGGCGGGGGTCTACAGGTAGGTGGGGGGGGTCCACAGGTAGGTGGCGGGGGTCTACAGGTAGGTGGGGGGGGGGGTCTACAGGTAGGTGGTGGGGGTCCACAGGTAGGTGGCGGGGGTCTGCCGGTAGGTGGTGGGGTCCACAGGTAGGTGGTGGGGTTCCGCCGGTAGGTGGTGGGGGTCTGCCGGTAGGTGGTGGGGGTCCACAGGTAGGTGGTGGGGGTCCACAGGTAGGTGGTGGGGGTCCACAGGTAGGTGGTGGGGTTCTGCCGGTAGGTGGTGGGGTTCTGCCGGTAGGTGGTGGGGGTCCACAGGTAGGTGGTGGGGGTCCACAGGTAGGTGGTGGGGGTCCACAGGTAGGTGGCGGGGGTCCACAGGTAGGTGGGGGGGGGTCTGCCGGTAGGTGGTGGGGGTCCACAGGTAGGTGGCGGGGGTCCGCCGGTAGGTGGGGGGGGGGGTCTGCCGGTAGGTGCTGGGGGTCCACAGGTAGGTGGCAGTGGTCCACAGGTAGGTGGGGGGTCCACAGGTAGGTGGTGGGGGTCCACAGGTAGGTGGTGGGGGTCCACAGGTAGGTGGCGGGGGTCCACAGGTAGGTGGGGGGTCCACAGGTAGGTGGTGGGGGTCCACAGGTAGGTGGCGGGAGCACTTTTGCATCCGTTCTGGAGCACCAGGAGTTGGTGGTCCCCGGGAATTCCCCGTGAGCAGCTCCGTTGGGGTGGTCATTTGGTCATCTTTGCACTTTTTGGCAGCGGCGCCAGGGGGTCCCTGGAGCTCCGGGGGTCCTGGAGGTTGTGGTTTGGCAGGCAAGGAGTGTGTGTGCAAAGTTTAGCATGGATAGGGGTAGAGATATGAGTAGGGCAAAAGTGTAACGTGACGTGACGTGACGTGACGTGACGTGACAGACAGACAGACTGACTGACAGAAGGACGGACAGACAGCCAGTGGAGCTTTTCATATAGCATATCTACAAGCTCACAACGTGCTGAGATGCAGCGCGTTTTGAGCTTGCAAATCTGCTATTTGTTTGAAAAGCCAAATTATAGGCTTTAAGTGGTTCTGTGTGTATTTTTTATGTATTTATTTTATTAATCTGAAAAGTAACTATCAACTAACCCTGTCAAATAATTGTAGTGGAGTAAAAAGTACAATATAGGTCTGTAGCCAACTGAAAGGAGGAGACAGTGGCCCTCATTTATCAATGGAGTGTAAAAAACAGTAATTCTTTTTTTCCCAAATATTGCGTAGGCCAAGTTCAAGTGGCATTTATGAACACTTCCTAAAGACACACCTGGAGTACATTTGATCTCAGCCTTGATAAATGCCCAGGCTGAAATTTAAACACGCCCTTAAATATTCTTGAAATGCCCGACTTTACGGCCAGAACAAGTGGAATGCGTCCTAACAACGAAAGGAAAGCTAATAAACTTCCCTTCATGTCCATGTCCCACACAAACCACACACACACACACACACACACACACACACACACACACACACACACACACACACACACACACACACACACACACACACACACACACACACACATAGGAGTGGAGCCTATAAGCCTATCACTTTTACACTATAATTGTTGTGTTCAAAAGTGATTTTCTTTTTCATGAATGTGTTACTAGTTGTCATTACAAACACATCCATGCCTTGGTTGTCCCACACAAGCCACCACAATCTCATAAATAATGTTTTGGGGTGAGCATTCGGCACAAGTGCCAATCAAAGTGACTGCACTGGCCAATCACAGGGCATCTTTTCCGGGACTTGGCAAAACACATAAAAGCATAACATCTGTTAGCAGAGTGTGATGGCTTGTGTGGGACGATGACATGGATGTGTTTGTAAGGACAACTAGTACCACATTCATGAAAAATAAAAACACTTTTGACCACAACAAATAGTGTCAAAGTGATAGGCTTATAGGCTCCACTCTATGCTATGACAGCTGCTGGGTTCTGCTGGGGAAACTGGACAACAGGGGAATTACTGCCTAATAGACCCCATGGACAGTCTTTTTGGATCAATATAAGTAGGAAAATGAGCCTAGAAGTGATTTAGGGCGGAGTTGTCCTTTAACACTTTGCCGTCCGAAATAGAATGGTGGTTGGTAGATTAGCCGTGAAATTTCTATTATTGTATTGTGATCTGAGACATAATATTATGTTTATAAACATGAGCCCGCCGCCCTTCCTTCTTGGACAGCGCCATTGTTTTTTCTTTTTTTTTCCCAGGTCATAAACTCACCGTGATTATCTTGTTCTCCGTTGGGATAGAATGGGGGTTTTGGCCGATCATCGATCTCCCCGTGCGTTTCGCGTGCGCGATCCCTTCACGTAAATGTCCCCGCAAATAATCCATGTGTGACTCAAAAGCAGAACTGAAAATGTTCGCTAGCATAGCCCCTAGCATGGCTGCTGTAGGAGCACCAGGGTACAGACAGCAAACGAATGGCTGGGAGTAGCCTTGGAGAAGGAAAGGAGCTGACGTCACCTCTGCTTCATGTCAGACTGTGCATGAGCTATCAATGCACGAGTGGTGACTAGGGAAGGTTAGACGATCGCCGATTTTCGGATCAAAATCATTTATTCCGGTTTTAATGACTAAGTCCGGGAAAGTACGGCGTGGCTGAGACTCCCTGCTGGGATGTGCGATATAGTACGGTTTTAACATTAAGGGGCTCCCCGTGGCTTTGAAAGGGTTAATGACAGATATCCTGGAAACTAAGGCCCCGTACATATGGTAACGCTCTGTAGAGAAAACGGCGAGGTCCCGGGATATTGCCGTTGCGTTTTGCCTTTTTTATCAAGCGTTCATATGAAGCCGAAATGATGTAGTGTCCATGTCACCGAGTGAACGGCAGAAACGCAAGAAGCAACAACGCACGTTAGGCTTTTTCTTTCCTATAAATAGATATTGAATACCCTCCTCAAAGTTGTAGTTTGGTGGCTGAGCGGTTAAGGCATTCTGTTTTCGGTCCATGAGCCGCGGGTTCGCGTCCCCGCTTGCCCACCGCAGATGGCTTTTTTTTTTTTTTTTCGGTGATAAAGTTATTATTATTATTATTACATTATTCACATAACTCGATAACGGCGCTGAGTCGGCTCATCGCCTCCGTCATGGATAATAATAATAACTTTATGGACGCAAAAAAAAAGGTCATCTGAATGCAGTGGTTGAAGAATGAATGAGGCTCTAAGCATTGATGGATGAAGGCTGGCTGGTGTTGAGTGATCTCCAGGTGGCATAAATAAATCCACGGCGCCCACGGGGAAGATGGTGCGCTGTGGGCACAGGTGGAGCGTCGGGTTTCATCATTAACTCCAGCATAGTGTACAGTAGCTACTGTATACATTGAGAGACCCCACGGTTATGTTTGGATATAAATTTAATAGAGATGGACATCGGTATCGGCCGGTATCGAAAATCGGCCGGTATTATATAAAATCGGCCTCAATCGGTGACCGGCCGGTCCTAACGTAATTTCCGGTTTTCCACCGATCAAAAATGACATGCATGCGCAGTACGCAACATGTGTCTCAACGCGCGCTGACCAAAACAAAGCAGCAGCGAAGCTAACGCTAACAGACTCATGAAGAAAACACGTCACGGATTTGGACTTATTTCACTGTGTGCCAGGATGATCCAAAACTCGCTCTTTGCATTGATAAGCCATATTACCCGTTCGCTCAAATAAATAACTCCATCTCATTACAGTAGTCTACATCTGAACAAAAGCAACGATGCGAGCTGAACGGGGCTATAGTGTTCCGTCTATCTCTCTCTCTCTCTCTCTCTCTCCCCGTCCCTCCCTCCCTCGTCCCTCCACACACACTCTGACTCTCACACACACAACGTGGTGGCTGGCTGTGTGAGTTTAGTCGAAAACAGCTGATCTACAAGTCATACAAACTCACATCGTGCTAAAGAATGGCCAGATTAATGCACACGCTTTATGGGCTGAAGCACAGGGCACCATGCTATTCCCGCAGAAGTGCTGAAATCTATAGCAAAGGCTGCCGAAGAAGCGCTAAAAATGTCCGTGAAGCGTCTTTTTATTTTTCGTGCGAATCGTCTATTTTACATGCTATCAACAGTGATTTTCCGATGTTTCCTCCCTGTTGGTAGCCAGCCACACATATCCCAAATATTGTGCTACATAAATGCGTGTAATCATGAGCAGCATGTGTGTCCACTGCAGTCTGCTTGTTTAGCGTCCTGTGCTAAGATAAACACTTCAGTCTGATCACCCAATGTTGCCAGGTTTTGCTTTTGAGAGAGAAACAAGCAACCAGGGGGGTTGCTTGTTGATAATAATGACAGTATAAAAACAGAAAGGATTGCCAAGCCAATTTCACCAGCATAATAATAACAATGATAATAATAATAGTTAAATAGCACCAGCTTTCATTTTTCAAGTACAAACATTGCACTAGATTGAGTTCAAGTTTTATTTTCTTAAGTTAACTCAGTGCTGCTTAAAAAATTGTTGATTGTGACATTGAAAGTCAACTACTCCAGTGTTTAACTGGGGTACTACGAGTACCCCTGGTGATACCCAGAGGTACTGCATGGGATACTGAAGAAATTACATGGTAGAATACCAGCCAACTGAGATGTGTTTTTGAATTTTGTTGATCAGTTGATGATTGGTTGTTGATTACTAGTTATTGACATGAAAACTGACTGAATCTTATTGTCAGTGTTGAAAATAAATCTGCTCAGGATGCACTGTTTGAAACTCACTCCATTTCTTATTTGTGATGTTATATTGTTGAACAGGGGTGTTATGCATATAGCCTACCATAGTTGTGGTTTTAATTGCAGTTATATAAGCAAAATGTTGTCTGGGAAAGGGAGTACTTGGATAAAAAATCATGGAAAGGGTACTCAAGCCAAAAAATATATGGTGTATTGTATAATTATTGTTCTTTCTTAGATAGAAAATCGGTATCGGAAAAATCGGTATCGGCAGATCAGAATTTAATAAAACCGGAAATCGGAATCGGCCAAGAATTTTGCAATCGGTCCATCTCTAAAATTTAACCCAATATCTGTGACGAGTGCAATGCACGTTTGAGTGCTTAAACTATAGCAATCATGTACCGGTATATACAGTATATTTCCCGCACAGGCTAGCCATCTCCCCGGTGGGCCGTGGACCCCCAAATAAATCATCCATAGCGTGCGCTGGGCTGGGCACAGCCAGGTTTGGACCTTCAGGTTTTATCCTTAATAAAGGACTCACGTCACTGTTTAAATTGGATGCTCACAGTCCACGAAAATGTAAGATTACAGCGGCGCCGAGCTGGTCCCGAAAATGCTCTTGCATGCGTTCGTATCTGTGCTTGTTCTGAGCCAGATCTGCAATAGACTGTTAGTGTTAAAGCACTTAATGTAGATTGCTGCCATATCACTAGATTTAAATTGCTTGTCATTGTAATTTGGAAATAAAATCAGCGTGCATGTCCATGACGTAGCCGGCTATATGCTTTTATAAAATGTTATATTTTCACAGGATTATTTATTAGTGTGTTAGATATACATTTTCGAGTGGATACATGTGTCCATTGTCTGTCAGATAGTTAGACAATGCTGCCCTGCATGTCTACAATGGAATAAGAGGTGTAAGATGAATCCTACACCACCTCTGAACTTGACGTGAGATTTGATCCTACCCTACGCCAACGTCAAAGTCACATTGAAATGATAAATGCAGAGACTTGCCTAAATTGCGGTGTACGCCAAAATTGTGATCTGCACCACGTTGATAAATGAGGGCCACTGTGTTTTTGGGGGACATTAAGCAGAATGTGTGGCAGAAAGAGGGTTGAACATTACAGAAGGTGTGTCAGGTAGAGGGAGTGTTTTGTTAACAAGCATCAGCTGGTGTGAAGGACCAGGCCAAGAGCAGAGAAACCTCCTGCATTCACTGGAAGCTCTACTGAAGAGCTTTCAGGACAGCATCCAGGGAGGGAGGGGCCAACAGAGGAGAAAACACTGTATACAAATACAGACAGACAGACAGACAGACAGAGAGACAGACAGACAGACAGACAGACAGACAGACAGACACTCACATCTTGTAAGGAGTTCAGGATTAGTCCAGAGTTCTCCTCCATGTTTCACTCTGTAGGAAGTAGAACAACAATGCATCAATGTCTGACTGTCTAACACGTCTCCACTACCTGACACTACAGTGTTTCTGCTACTAGTGAAATGACACTATAACTTTATGAACGTGGCAAAGCTCAGTTTACAAGCAGTGCAATGAATGTTGCATCAAGTAGGATTCATTTAAACCTACTATGTAACTTTTTTTATAAAACAAATCTTAAAATTGTCCTAACTGTTAAATCGCTAAAGTTTTAGAACCCCCACTCCGTGAATTTCAGCTCTGAAAGCCTTTTCTTTATATGTTTTCTACTGGGCAGTGACCGGGGCGGTCTTTCGCGCCAAAATTGCGTCATCATACTACCGGCCAATCACAGCGAGGGTTATACAACTGCCGGCCAATCACAGCGCATCTTGAAGTGGGGTCGCTATGGCAGCCATATTTGTTGTCGCCTGTTTGTACCATCCCTTCTCTAGGTAATTTCGCCTACCAGGCAGGGTGAAGGAGTCCGTATCTCTGGAATTACTGAACGCACAGGAACAAGGGACCCCTTACAAGATAGATCTCAGCGAGGTGGAGGCAGACGCGGGGGTCTGAAGGTACGAAAAACGTCCGAAAGACGCGGACACGACCGCGGTTTGCTATAGGGCTAATGACCACTAGTTGGGCATCTTACACAGTATAGCTTTAAATTGTCATTATTTGAATTTTAACGGAGCAGATAATATAGACATTGCGTTTTATTGAGCAAAGGGAAGAGATTATATCTTCTGCCTGCACAGAGTTGATGCGCGCACACACACACACACACACACACACACACACACACACACACACACTCACACACACACACACACACACACACACACACACACACACACACACACACACACCGGAGCACTGTTTTTTCACAGCACAGTTGTGTGTTCTGTGTGAACGTGAGTGGTGGAAAAAGTGCTTACATTTTCTACTTAAGTAAAAGTATCAATACTGCATTGTAGAAGTACAATAATTCTGGACTTGTGTAGTAGTCCAGAATTCAAAATGAGTAAAAGTACAAAAGTATTGGCATCAAAATTTACTTAAAATACTAAAAGTAAAAGTCCAAAATGTTTGAAAATAGCAGATCTACAAGCTCACAACGCGTCGCAATGTGACGCGTTGTGAGCTTGTAGATCTGCTATTTTCAAATAGCCTCTGTATAAAATAGGGCTAAAGTGGTTCATGTATGTTTTAACATATTTAATTTAGATCAGCAAAGTAACTAGTAACTATAGTTTTAGTATTGGAATTTGGAAATACAAATACCTCAAAACTGTACCTAAGTACAGTACTTAAGTAAAAGTACTTACACCACTGGTAAAATGCAGAGTTAATGAAATCATGCAAGCCCAGCTTATTTTGTGTATTTTTCCTGGATATTTTACTGCAACAGATTATACACATAAACATGAATCTTCAGCAGGTGTATGACTGTATAAATGGGGTGGGAGGAGGGGATTGTTGGGGCAGACTAGCACAATAGACGTTATGCCATTGGAACATGAAACAAGGGAATCACTGCACTAACCAACATGGACACAGTTCAAGTCTACTCACTGCAGAGACTCCAGTCCAGAGAAGTTCTTCAGTCCAGACACCGGCAACACATTGAAGGTCAAGTCTAATTCTCTCAAATGAGAAGGATTAGATCTGAGAGCTGAGGCCAGAACTTCACAGCTTCTCTCTGACAACCAGCAGTTCATCAGTCTAAATGAGAAATAAAACACACAATGTTTGATTGTCTGCTATAAAATACATTATTCTGAGAACCTGCTTGCAACCACCTATTAAAGGACCTGGTCTGGATGGACTGTCTGGGTTTTAGAGTAGAAAACCAGACAGAGTAACATGAACTAAATAATCTTTACTTAATCTCCCAACAGACAGGAAACAGCAACAGGTTGAAAACAGATGATCCAGCAAAGTGACTGAAAACAGAGTTTATAAAATGGTTAGTTCCAACACTTGATTCTGATTGGCTGGTTTCTGATTAAACCAGTGTCTAAATGACACAATAATCCACATCTTGAATCAGTTTATATCAAACCCAGGTGCGTCATTTCTTTCCACAGTGTTGTGAAGCTGAACTAGAGAAGGGAGCGCTTGATTTTCTCTTAAATCCTGCCTACGGGGCTTCTAAGCACGGCCCACACACATAGGACGGTAACTGAGTGACTGGACGGGGCTTGTAAAAACACCAAGCGCCCCCCCTATACCCCATTCTGATTGCAACAGGTGTTTCTGCAGCCTGGCCGGGAACTAATTTCTTGTAGCTGGGAACTACTTTCTTGTAGCTGGGAACTACTTTCTTGTAGCTGGGAACTGGGAACTACTTTCTTGTAGCTGGGAACTACTTTCTTGTAGCTGGGAACTACTTTCTTGTAGCTGGGAACTACTTTCTTGTAGCTGGGAACAACTTTCTTGTAGCTGGGAACTACTTTCTTGTAGCTGGGAACTACTTTCTTGTAGCTGGGAACTACTTTCTTGCAGACCTTGTAGTGAATTATTAGTGAAATAGAACAGTTTTAATTGGTACATGTCTATGATTTTTCATGTTGCCATATTGCAACCGTTTTAGAAAAGCAAGAAGCCACGCGAGGCATGTGGTTACCTGTATTTTATAACGGCTGAGAGGGTTGGAGACACTCGGCTTCGCTTCGTGTCTCACCACGCCTTTCAGACGTTATAAAATACTAGGTAACCACATGCCTCTTGTGGCTTATTGCTTCATTATACACACAAGAACTAACAGGTCAAAGGTCAATTGATGGACAGTTTAAGACAAGTGAAGCTGATAACTGCTGATGTCACAGACACAGAAGGACATCTGCTGGAGAAAGAGACGATACAGACCAGTGGTGGAATGGAACTAAGTACATTTACTCAACTTCTGTACTTAAGTACAAGTTTAGTTTACTTTATTTACTTTACTTGATTATGTCAACTTTGTATATTTTATACTTCTACTGCACTACATCTATAGAGGCAAATACTGTAATCTTTACTCATTAATTATTTGAAATCTTTAGTAACCATTTACTTCAGATCTGATTTAGATTATTGCAATATACATAAACCAGCTATTGTATCACCTATTATACACTTTTTTTTTATTTTGACACATGTTGAAAACATAAAAAGGGGGTATTCTGCAGATTGAGTTTTTGGTAATAAAGTGTATTTATTACTTTTACTAGTAACAGAGCTGCATTGTGGTATTGCCACTTGGATTATTTTTTACCCTGATACAGACAGACAGTCTTTGAGTGGTTTGAGTGAATTTAGTAAACATGTACATACTGTAGTTACTGTACCTCCTCATTATCCCAGTTAATGTGTTACTATGATATCAACCTTATTCATGCCACAATATTCATATTATAATCACATGATAAATCACTGATGGAAATAATGATTGTAAATTAATCTCACCGTAGAGTCTCCAGTCTACAATGAGGACTTTTCAGTGCAGCACAGAGTAGATCCAGTAGATCCATGTCCAGTTGGTTGTAACTTAAGTCCAGGTGTCTCAGATGGGATGGATTAGAACTGAGAGCTGAAGACACAACTTCCATGTCTTCCTTCTTGAGGTAAAGACCCCAGCCAACAAGTCTGTAATTAGAGGTGGTCAATCAGACCACGGTCACACACACACACACACACACACACACACACGCACACACACACACACACACACACACACACACACACACACACACACACACACACACACGTCAAGTCCATTTATTTATAAAGCAGATTTAAAAACAACCAGGTTGACCAAAGTGCTGCATCATGAGAACGCAGTAAAAACAAATACAATACAAAGCAAAAACAATAGAAACATTTGTAAACATTTAAAACCTTGTAAGAACAGCTATAAAAACAAAACATTTAAGATATAAAACAATGACAGATAAAAGGCACAGGGAGGGAGGGGTCTAGGGCTCAAATGCTAGGGTGAAGAGGTGTGTTTTAAGTCGGATGGAAGGCTGTTCCAGAGAGCTGGGCCAGCCACAGAAAAAGCTCTGTCACCCTTTTGCCTTAGATTGGCCGTTGTAACTTTGAGGGTGTGTGTGTGTGTGTGTGTGTGTGTGTGTGTGTGTGTGTGTGTGTGTGTGTGTGTGTGTGTGTGTGTGTGTGTGTGTGTGTGTGTGTGTGTGTGTGTGTGTGCGCGCGCGCGCGCACGTGTATCACTGTTGATTTAACTATCATGTTTATAGTGTGGTGGTGTGAAAGTACAGTACATTGTTTCTGTTCTAAGTTTTTTATTCACATGACTACTAACCGAGCCTTTCTGCTGTTCCTCACAGCTGGGATGAGTCTGCGTCGGCCCTGCTCTGATGTGTTGTATTTGTCCAGGTCCAACTCCTCCAGAACATCCTCTGACATCTGCAGCATGTGGGCCAGAGCTGAACATTGGGTCGGAGACAATTCTGTCTTTGATCTGTCCCCTGACTTCAGGTACTGTTGGATCTCCTGATGCACTGAGTGGTCGTTCATCTCCATCAAACAGTGGAAGATGTTGATACATCTGTCAGGAGAGGCATCGTAATCACTCATCTTCTTCAGGTTGTTGATGGCTCTCTGGATGCTCTCTGGACTGTACTGTGTCTGAACCAGTAGACCTCCCAACAGACTCTGGTTGGACGGCAGTGAGAGACCATGAAGGAAGCGGAGAAACAGGTCCAGGTGACCATTCTTACTCTCTATGGCTTTACGGTTGGCTGCGTCCAGGAAGTCCTCCAAGGACATGTCACTGGTGTAAACGCGTCCATCTATGTCATGTCCCAGGAATGTCTCCAAGACCTCCTTGTTCTTCTGTGTGAAACAGTGGAACAGGTAGACTGCAGCCAGAAACTCCTGGATGATCAGATGAACAAAGCAGTAGACTGCTCTCTGGAAGAGCACGCCCTCTCTTTTGAAGATCTCTGTGCACACTCCTGAGTACAGCGAGGCGTCTTTCACATCCAGACCACACTCTTCCAGGTCTTCTTGGTAGAACATGATGCTGCCTTTCTCCAGATGTTCAAACGCCAGCCTGCCCAGCTTCAGAAGAACCTCCCTGTCCTTCTCCATGATCTTCTGTTGATTCTCTCTCTCTTTTCTGTTTCTTTTCTTGTTTCTTTTTTTCCCCTGATGAGGCTCATCATACTTCAGCTCCTTCCTCTTTGTCTGGACCAACAGGAAGTGGCAGCACATGGCAGTCAGGGTCGTGGGCAGCTGTCCTGTCTCGTCTGTCTTCACCATGTCCTCCAGAACGGTAGCGCTGATCCAACAGAAGACTGGGATGTGACACATGATGTGGAGGCTCTTTGACGTCTTCATGTGTGAGATGATTCTGCTGGCCAGCTCCTCATCACTGAATCTCTTCCTGAAGTACTCTTCCTTCTGGGGGTCGGTGAACCCTCGTACTTCTGTCACCAGGTCAACATATGCAGGAGGGATCTGATTGGCTGCTGCAGGTCTGGTGGTTATCCAGATGAGAGCCAATGGGAGCAGATTCCCCTCGATGAGGTTTGTCAACAGCCCATCCACTGATGATGTCACTGTGACATCAGAGATGATGTCATTGTTGAAGTTGAAGGACAACCTGCTTTCATCCAAACCATCAAAGATGAAGCCAACCTTCCAGACAGCGAGCTGCTCTGCTGTGACCTTCTTCAACGTTGGATGGAAAACATGGATCAGTGAGAGAAGACTGTGCTGCTCATCTCTGACCAAGTTCAGCTCCCGGAATGAGAAGGGAACCAGGAGAATGACATCTTGATTTTCCAAACCCCTTGCCCAGTCCAGAGCGACCTTACGCACAGAGAAGGTTTTTCCAATGCCAGCGACTCCCTTGGTCAGAACTCTTCTGATTGGTGTCTCTCTGCCAAGGAGGAGGGGCTTAAAGATGTCACAGCAGTTGATTGGTTGGTCATGGAGGGTGTTCTTCTTGGAGAGCGTCTCAAGCTGGTAGACCTCATGTTGGTTATTAACCCCTTCACTCTCTCCCACTGTGATGTAGAGCGCTGTGAAGATGCTGCTGAGGGAGGGCACTTCAGTGACGTCTGTCACACGATCCAGACTGTTCAAAGTGATCTTATAAACCTTTAAATCCTCCTGCACACTGACACCTGCTATGAGAAGACAATGAAGACATTTTAAACATTCAGCTTCATTCATAACTTTACATTCTTACAGATGTGTACATACATTAGTGTTACATGTCCTCTGTTAGAAAAATAATTTAATACAAATAGAACCAGTAAGACTCCCTAAATCGGGAGATAAGCGACCGTCAGGTCGCATAAACAAACTAGTTAGTAGGCAATCAGGAGAGAATATGGGAAATGGGACAGATCCATATTGATGACATGACTTTAGAGATACTGTGTACCGCTTTGCGTGATTTTAGGGCAAAATCTGTAGGCGCTGTGTCTAAAAATGTGTTTTTCAAAGATCGGCCAGATGGTGGCGCTAGATGGACAGATGCATTTTGATGACATGACTGTAGAGATAATGTGTACCAGTTTGCGTGATTTTAGGGAAAATCTGTAGCAGCAGTGTCCAAAAATGTGTCTGCAAGAATCGGCCTCATGGTGGTGCTAGAAGAGGGCCATGTGAGAAATGAGGGGTTGTGGTTTGGCAGCTAAGGAGTGTGTGTGCAAAGTTTGGCATGGATCGGGGCAACGGTGGCGGAGATATGAGGCGGGGGAAAGTGTGACGTGTGAGGTGACGGAGGGACAGACAGACAGACTGACTGACTGACTGACAGCCGGTGGAGGTTTTGATAGTAACTGCTACCTGACGGTCGCAATAAGAAAATAAATGCCAGGAAAATAATAGTGTGTGATATTTTTGTCTTTAGCTACACTATTTGAAAATGTCTTCTACCATCTAAATATTAAAGTAATTAACAGTGAATGTTAATTAGTGTAAATTGTGTCCAGTCTTACTGTGTCCACTGCTGGTGTGACTGGGTGTCTTCAGTCTACGTCTGGTCCTGAAGATCTTTCCACACTGGGGACAGTCATGGTGTCCTGTTGGAGCAGACTGCTCCCAGTATGAGGTGATGCACTGTCTGCAGAACCAGTGTCCACAGCTGCTAGAGACTGGATCTGTCAGAACCTCCTCACACACTGAACACCTGGACGCCTGCTCTGTCACAACACACACCCTCTTCCTCTTCCTGTGGAGGAGAAGAATTATTTATTAGGACCATAGTCCTGCTGGATAGAAGGATATTTATTTATATTATTTATTATGACTATAGTCCTGCTGGATAGAAGGATATTTATTTATATTATTTATTATGATTATATTCATGGAGGATAGAAGGATATTTATTTATATTATTCATTATGATTATATTCCTGGTGAATAGAAGGATATTTCTTATACTGCTTGGGGTTGGAATTATTCATGATTCTTATTTGCTCTGTAAATTAATACAATGTGTACATTTGTAAATTAGTAAAAAAGTGAATACACTCCTATAGAGCATCGCAGCGGAGGTGGTTTACTGATCCCTCTAAAAAATCTCCCATTCATTTTCCCCATAGACTTTTACAAAAATATGACAAAACAATTATGTTAAGCCTAGAACCAAGCCATCCAGGATTGCAGTGAATCATGACCATAAAACCTTTGATCCTATGTGAAAACATATTTTAACATTACATTATTTGATATTCTACATTTAATACCCTTTGGGTATTAAATGGTGGGGGGGGGGGGTTGGACTGAGTTACTAGGGCCCAATAAGGCACTCTGTGCCGCGCTGTGAGCTTGTATATCTGCTATTTTTCAATAGTTAAAGCACAAAATAACATGTAATAATGCGTTCCCAGTCTAAATGGGTTAAACCCCACCCCCCTGTGAAGAACATTCATGGGGGTCCCGCAGTGAATCCTTGTACCCAGGGCCCAGAATTTGGTGCGACACCCCTGCCAACAGGAGCGGAATTGGAGCGGAGGACGGTCCTCGATCGCTCCAAGCTGTTCTGGCAGATTTTAAAACTACTTATTAACAGTCACAATTAACCGTTAGTGTTTACTGGTAACCTATTTGGCTTTCTCTACTACTGTGATATTCTGAATAGGCCTAATGTTCTGATAATATATTTTTCATAAAATATAAATTAAAAAAATGAACCCATTAATTTAGAACTTTGATTGCCAACATAATGAACGGAGGTTTGAACCTACAAGCGTTCGGTTACAGCCCTGGCAGTTACAAGACATTGTTTGTGTTGTTCCAGTTGGTATTTTCTTACAGTCCATATCTGTAACCAAACACTTTCCAGTTGAACTTCACAGATATACGTAGGTGATCTTACCTTGTGTGTGGAGGTCCAGGTTCACTGAAGTCTGGAGGATGATGTTTAGAGAGGTCACTCTTCATAGACACACAGCTGGGTGTTGGAGACTCTGCTCTGTGGTCAACACTTCTGGAATCACAACAATATTCATACAATTATCATTGTGAAGTCAATGTGTTCATGATCATTTGTTGTCCCATTACAGAACAATAACATAACACAACATCTCAGGGTTTATCTCCTGTACATTGTTGTATAGTTGAACTTCATGTAAACAAAAGAACACAACACCAGTAAGACTCCCTAATCGGGAGATAAGCGACCGTAGGTCACTTATCTCCACAAATAGGGCAAAAATTTGTTTTGCCAAAATCTTCCTGATCCATGTTGATGACATGAGTGTAGACATACTGTGTAGTGATTTTCGTGATTTTAGGGCAAAATCTGTAGGAGCAGTGTCCAAAAATGTGTTTTTAAAAATCGGCCTGGAGGTGGCGCTATATGGGAGAGATTCATGTTGATGGGATGAGTGTAGACATACTGTGTACCAATTTGCGTGATTTTAGGGCAAAAATTGTAGGAGCAGTGTCCAGAAATGTGTTTTGCAAGAATCGGCCTCATGGTGGCGCTAGAAGAGGGCCATGTGAGAAATGAGGGGTGGGGTCTCCGCGCCGCCAAGGCGGACAAATAGGTACCGGCCCCGGCTGTCCCGGTCGCTCCTAGCCGGAGTTACGGCATTTTATGTGAGCAGCCCCGTTGGGGTGGTCATCTGGTCAGTTTAGCACATTTGGTCATTTTTTACATCTGGGGGTCCCCCTCCGGGGGTCCTTGGAGGTTGTAGTTTGGCAGGTAAGGAGTGTGTGTGCAAAATTTGGCATGGATCGGGGCAACGGTTGCGGAGATATGAGCAGGGCAAGAGTGTGACGTGTGACGTGTGACTGACGGACTGACTCACTCACGGACAGCCTGTGGAGGTTTTGGTAGTAAATGCGACCTACGGTCGCAACAATGATTACTGAATGCAATAAAATCATATAAACAAAGTAACACGCAGTCAGTCTGTATACTGAACACATTGTGAATTGTACAATTCTTTCACAAACAGCACACATAGTAGCTTGACTTCTATAGATTAGTGGTTCTCAACCTGTGGGTCGGGACCCCCAGGAGGGTCCCCATATGATTTTTGGGGGTTGCCAAATGACAGTCACAATTTAAGTAACCTTTTTCATACTAAAAATGTTTAAAAAAAGTTGAAAAAAGAAGAATCCTTTATTACTCCATCAACATTAATCATAAAAAAGTAAGAAAATGGTCAAATAATAGAGAGAGGCTCATTTTTTGAAAATAGCCAATCTACAAGCTCACAACACCTCACATCTTAAGGCATTGTGAGCTTGTATATCTATAGCATTGGGTATATTGTATAGTGTTATAGTGTGTATTGTGTAATAGGAGGATTGACATACTGTGTGTGTGGAGGTCCAGGTTCACTGAAGACAGGAGGATGTATTTTAGACCAGTCACTCTTCATAGACACACAGCTGGGTGTTGGAGACTCTGCTCTGTGGTCAACACTTCTGGAATCACAACAATATTCATGCAATTATCATTGTTAATTACCCGGCTTGTTTGGATGCTTGATTCTGATTGGTCGAGCGCTGAAATCAGCGGTGAATTATGAGCGTATAATGACCGCTCCACTCTATAATTCAAATCAAATCAAATCAAATCAAATCAAATATAATTCACCGCTGCCTAATCAACGGCTCAGAGCAGCTGCTGCATTCAGGCTGTGCTGTGTGAATTTAGTGCCGTATCCAACATGTCTACCATGTAAACAAACACACAGCGTCATTTACAACTAAACATTGCTCTGAAGAATGTCTTTAAAAACATTTTAGGCGAGAAATAGACAACGCAGTAACAGAAAATGGATTTGCTGAGAGAGATGTTATCCCTTACGAAGTCAATGTGATCATGATCATTTGTTGGCCCATTACAGAACAATAACATAGCACAACATCTCAATTCTTTCACTGACTGTAAATTGTACAACAAAACGTACATTGAAAATAGCCGATCTACAAGCTCACAGCACCTCACATCTCAAGGCGTTATGAGCTTGTAGATCTTCTATGTTCACTCTATCTATGGAACGGAGTGAAACTAAATTGAATGCCTCAACTACTACATTCCAAGTCAGGGTGTGGGGGTCCCTGTTTCAAATAGAGCTGTCCTCGACTCAGGATTTATCAAGTGGACTCGAGTCGCGGGGGTTATTCCGACTCGTCGACAAATCGTTTATGTAAAAAAAGTAAAAAAGTGAAAAAAAGACTATCAAGTACATATAGTATGAGTATCTTTTACCAATTATATCGGGTTTAAATGGTACCGGATATGCAGCTCAGTAAATTAAAGGTGAATTGATCCCAGTGAATGACGGAGGACGATATCACAATGAATTAAATATTTTTTATCATGATAAACGATAACATCGCATATCATCCCATCCCTACTGTCCACATCTGTGAGCAGATACAAGACATTGTTTGTGTTGTTCCACAGAGATCAGTGTTTCACTATAATGTGTGTATTTGGTATTTTCTTACAGTCCATATCTGTAACCAAACACTTTCCAGTTGAACTTCACAGATATACGTAGGTGATCTTACCTTGTGTGTGGAGGTCCAGGTTCACTGAAGTCTGGAGGATGATGTTTAGAGCGGTCACTCTTCATAGACCCACAGCTGGGTGTTGGAGACTCTGCTCTGTGGTCAACACTTCTGGAATCACAACATTATTCATACAATGATCGTGAAGTCAATGTGTTCATGATCATTTGTTGTCCCATTACAGAACAATAACATAGCACAACATCTCAGGGTTTATCTCCTGTACATTGTTGTATAGTTGAACTTCATGTAAACAAAGGAACACGACACAATGATTACTGAATGAATGTCAACATGAATTATTTCACAAACAGCACACATAGTACCTTGAATTCTATAGATTAGTGGTTCTCAACCTGTGGGTCGGGACCCCCAGGAGGGTCCCCATATGATTTTTGGGGGGTCGCCAAATGACAGTGACAATTTAAGTAACCTTTTTCCTAAAAAAATCCAAAAAAAGTTGAAAAAGTTGAAAAAAAGAAGAACTCTTTAATCAAACTATAAAAAAGTAAGGTGGACAATTCTCTTGAATGCAGCCTTCAGTTATCGTATGGAAAGGGGAAATTTGCCTTTATTTTACCATAGTAAAAAAGAAATGCATTCATGGTCTGAAGAGGGCACTTGGATAAAAGGGCAGGGGCTCAAGCCCCCTTTTGTCTATGTGTGCACGTGCCTGGCACTGCCACATCACATTAGACTTTTTATTTCAATCCCATTGTTTCTTTGCAAAAACACATTTCTTTTAGGAAACATTTGTATTCTTGTTTCTCCTAGTTTTATTGTTTTTAGTGTGTAAATATGGCACTTTATTATGGGGAAAAACAGTATCGTGTATTTTCCTTTTTTAAATCTCTAAAATAGCTTATTTTTTAACACATGTCCTTAACGGTTAACGGTTAATCAACCGATAGGGCCTTACGGTTATCGGTTAAGAAAAATTCTATATTTGGTCATCCCTAGTATATTGTATAGTGTTATAGTGTGTATTGTATAATAGGAGGATTGACATACTGTGTGTGTGGAGGTCCAGGTTCACTGAAGTGAGGAGGATTTCCCATAGACCAGTCACTCTTCATAGACACACAGCTGGGTGTTGGAGACTCTGCTCTGTGGTCAACACTTCTGGAATCACAACAATATTCATACAATTATCATTGTGAAGTCAATGTGTTCATGATCATTTGTTGGCCCACTCAATTCTTTCACTCACAGTAAATTGTACAACAAGAAAGTACATTTGAAAATAGCCGATCTACAAGCTCACAACACCTCACATCTCAAGGCGTTGTGAGCTTGTAGATCTTGATCTATGTTCACTATTTATCTATGGAACGGAGTGAAACTAAATTGAATGCCTCAACTACTACATTCCAAGTCAGGGTGTGGGGGTCCCTGTTTGAAATATGATTATTTTGGGGGTCAAGGCCTATAAAGGTTGAGAACCACTGCTATGAATAAAGCTTGAAAGGGGAGGATACTGTTATTAGACTCTGTGTTGTGTTATGATGTTGTGTATATTGTATAGTGTTAATAGGAGGATTGACATACTGTGTGTGTGGAGGTCCAGGTTCACTGAAGTGAGGAGGTAATCCCATAGACCAGTCACTCTTCATAGACACACAGCTGGGTGTTGGAGACTCTGCTCTGTGGTCAACACTTCTGGAATCACAACAATATTCATACAATGATCATGTGAATGAACACATAGATCCCTCTCCTCACAATTCCCCTGTCCCCATCTCTTGACCATAATTATGTCCTCCACTTCCAACAATGTGACTGAGTCAAGAAACGTAAAAGACATGTTAGCATGCTTTGGAGGCAATGGGCTTTGCTTTGGACTTTCTTAAAAAGCCATAATTAAAGTTGTCATATAATTGTAGTGGAGTAGAAGTAAAAGTACTGCAAATTGGATGTACCCATAAAGTATAAATTAGGGCTGGGACTCGATTAGAAAAATAATCGAATTAATCAGAGGCTTTGTAATTAATTAATCGAAATTAATCGCATGTTTAATCGCATATAAATATTTGACCTGAGAAGCTTTTTTTTTTAGTAAAACACATTTTGTTGTACGAGTGAATCAACAAGTGAGTTTTTTTAATCTAAATTTCGCATCCACTGGGCAAAGCAAAGCGCTCTGATCGGCTACTTCTCCCTTTGCGTTTGTTGTCTCTTCTTGGTTGGTGCATCGCTATGATCGGTTTGCCCGAAACTGAAGGTTCTGTGGTGCAAAAACTAAGTGCGATTAAAATAAGTAATTTTTTTAATCGCGTTAATGTTCTGTCATTAATTAATCGCAATTAATCAGTTAAAGTCCCAGCCCTAGTATAAATACCTCAAAAGTGTACTTAGTTACTTTACACCACTGCCATTGTGTGTATATGGTACAGGAGGATTGTCTTACTTTAAGCGTGGAGGTCCAGGTTCATCTTTAGACCCACAGCTGGCTGTTGGAGACTCTGCTCTGTGGATGAGATGTTTGTCTCTTCCCTCCTCCTCCTCTCTCTCCACACACTCACTCATCTTTGGTCTTTATTTAACCTGTCAAGATTAGCAGAAAATAGTAAATGATTAATGAATGAATGTACAAAACACACACACACACGCGCGCGCACACGTGACGCTGCGCCGCGCCGCGTTGTGAGCTTGGAGGTCGGTTATTTACGGAGCTTGATACCACACTGAACTAAGCAATCAAGTGAATACTGTAGATGTGGTGTAACGGCATGGATTTCTACACAGAGAGGGTAATGCTTTCAATATAAGTTCTTTCAACATAATAACAAGCTGCATTCAAGTTCAAGAGAGTTGGACTAGGCCTAGGCCATTCACGAATAGTGATTTTTAGAATTCGAATTATTCAACCTCAAAGTATTTGAATAGTTGAATATTCGGCAGGACTGGCCAAACTGTCAAATATTAAGTAAGCAAGAGGTGAACATTGTGAAAATAGCCGATCTACATGCTCACAACACATGTAGATCTGCTATTTTTACAATATTTATCTGCGGAACCGAGTCACATTAAATGTAATAACTACAATTCTAAATGCTTGTCAGGGCGGGGGTCCCCAATTCAAATATATTTATTTTGGGGGTCACAGCCTAAAAAGGTTTGAGAACCCCTGGTATAGAGCATTAACAAATTCATCCACCAGGGGCATTGACAACTCATACTTATGACTTCCTATCTACCCAAGCTTTATAAACTATATATTTTTTAAGAGAAAAATAAATAAAGAAATAAGCAAATATTCGACTTCGGTGAAAAAGTTCGAATAGTGACTTTGATATTTGAATATTTGGTGAATGCCCTAGTTTGGACATGGCATTCTCTTGAATGCTGCCTTCAGGTATGGCATGGAAAGAGAGCATTTGCATTTCTTTCACCATAGTAAAAACTGCATTCATGGTCTGGAGAGGGCACTTTTTTATAGAGAGATAAAAGGGCAGGGGTTCAAGCCCCATTTGATGTCTATGTGTGCACAAGCCTGCACACACACACACACACACACACACACACACACACACACACACACACACACACACACACACACACACACACACACACACACACACACACACACACACAGAGCAGCCACTAGGGTTGTGCAAGTGGTGCGGTTGCAAAGGCCTCGCACCTGGCCGCCTTTTTTTTGTTTGTTTAGTTGCCGACAACAACTAGAACAGAGTCGGTAATATGTTCAATCTCATTCTGTATTATCAATATGCCATTGACATAGGATGATATGTTGAAATATTAGAGCTGCTATGAGGCAACAATATCACCACATAATGCTGAGACTACAGTAGATTAACAACAATATCACCATCATAATGATGAGACTACAGTAGATGAACAACAATATCACCATCATAATGCTGAGACTACAGTAGATGAACAACAATATCACCATCATAATGATGAGACTACAGTAGATGAACAACAATATCACCATCATAATGCTGAGACTACAGTAGATGAACAACAATATCACCATCATAATGCTGAGACTACAGTAGATGAACAACAATATCACCATCATAATGATGAGACTACAGTGGATGAACAACAATATCACCATCATAATGATGAGACTACAGTGGATGAACAACAATATCACCATCATAATGATGAGACTACAGTAGATGCAGATGCATGCAGTAGCTCTTGTCAACCAACAGGTGTCCTACTGCACCACAGAATTGAAATATCACAATAGAAGAACAGGGAGACGCTCATGTTCCAACAGAACAAGGTAGACCTTTGAATATCATGTTAATAATACTATTGATTAACATACTTTACCCTGGTTAAAATAATGTTTCATTCACTAAACCAAGTCATGGACTGCTGGCAGCTTTGAGATGTCGGTTAGTTCCTTTGTATTAAAATATTTAAAATATACAGTACATATTGTTCTTGATTGGATTACAATTATTTTTATTCTAAAACTGTTAATTGTAACATTGCTTACTACATTCACAAACACTAAATACTCAAAAGGAAACCAACCAAACCCCACCACACCCTTAAAACAACTTCTCCCTCACATAGTTTACAGTTTACAGTTTAGGCATTTAGCAGACGCTTTTAATCCAAAGCGACTTACAATAAGCAGATAATACATCACTATAATCAGTAAAGAAAAAAGGATTCTAAAAAAAAAACTAAAAACAAATGCTAACTAGCTTCATGTATGGTCATTGAGTGTTTCAGTAGTGCTATGGTTTAGGTAGAGTCTGAAAAGGTGAGTCATAGGCATAGGCAGACATAGGCAGCCTCCTCTTATATTCAAGCAGAGCAGACCATAGAAGCTGGGATCAAGTCTATCTGCATGTTGCACATCTGGTCTGCAACGGAAACGCTCTGTGTTTGCATGTGTGCTCCATTCCACTAGCAGTGTGTGTGTGTGTGTGTGTGTGTGTGTGTGTGTGTGTGTGTGTGTGTGTGTGTGTGTGTGTGTGTGTGTGTGTGTGTGTGTGTGTGTGTGTGTGTGCGTGTGTGTGTGTGTGTGTGTGTGTGTGTGTGTGCAAATAACAGGATACAGTAGGCGGGCTCTAGACCGGATGACACTGTTAACTCACAATGAAACCGACAAGGTTTCAGCCGAGTGGGAAAAGACTGCAGAGTGCAACGCTGAAGCAGCAGGTTTACCGTCATAAAAGGTCATAAATAATTATACCAAATGCATGCGTCACTTATATGGTTAAATAATCAACATAATTATGTAATAATGTTCTGCTCTGTCTAAATAAGTATTTTGCTGGTGACATCAATCGTAAGATTCATAACCAGATTAACCACAGAGTACAGACAGGCAGACTAGACAACAGGGAGTGGTAGCTTTACTAGACACCAGAAGCATAAAGTAGCCTATAAACTGTTCCTGTGAGAACCAAGTGGTTCTAGTAGTGAATATTAAAACAACAACACTTACTTTACGTAAAGTTGGTTATGTTTGTTCCATTCTGTTTTGTTTTGTCATCCGCACAGACTGTCAAGTTCACAGTTGTTGTCGTGTCTCAAAATGGTTCCCGAGCTGCGCACTTTAATTTCCTTTATAATGTGACTTTGACCCGCCTCTACAGCTCTAGGGCTACAGTCAGTTAGATGATATCATCATACACAGGTGAACACATAATAGTCAGGGAACGAGTTGGGCAAGTCCCACCATGTCTCATTCCAACTCCAAGTTATTATGTTACCATATGCTATGACTGTAGTCAGTGTTTAAACACCAATAGAAGATCATTGGGCTGACTGACGTGAGGACAGGGTTCACCCTGCATGAACACAAGCTGAAATACAATTGGCACAACAGCCTATTCACACAACAGACAGACACGGCCGTTTAAGAGCCATTTCGCCTACCCTCTGTCCATGTTTGCATATTATCCCTTTGTAATTTAAATTGACAGTGGTGTTACCTGTCAAACCGTGACCATTAGTAGGTCTGGTATACACACGGCTATCCTGACCTATGAACTCCATAGTAATCACACCAATACTTTTAGGTGAATTTGCCTGACACCAATAAAATAAACAGAAGAAGCAGATTTACAGTGGAAAGGGGAGGTGAGTGTGGGCTTAGATAGATGTCGTTCATATCCAGTCTATATTCTAATCTTATTGTATCTTTATCACTGGCTGTTGCTGCTGCTGTTGTTGCTGTTGTTATATGACACCTGGCTATATGACACACAGGTGTGTCTCTCTCTCTCTCTCTCTCTCTCTCTCTCTCTCTCTCTCTCTCTCTCTCTCTCTCTCTTCGCTCTCTCTCTCTCTCTCTCTCTCTCTCTCTCTCTCTCTCTCTCTCTGTCTCTGTCTCTCTCTCTATCTCTCTCTCATGGCCATTGGCCAACTGCTGCTGAAGACACATGGTTTACAGTAAAGTAGAGAGAGGGAGGAAGGCAGGGAGATTTGGCACATCAAAGCTTTATGATTATGAATACCACATAATAATAAACTAATGATAGAGTACAGCATCTTGCAATGGGCCTGGTGGATACACTACACCTCCAAGATACCCATGTACCTGACTAACTACTGGTGTACAAGATACACTGCAAGATGTACCTGACAAACTAAAGGTCAAGGATGTCCACGATCACAACACCAGAGGCAGCTCCACTAATCATGTTCAACCTAGATTTATCACTAAACAAGGCTCTAATTCGTTCTCCTGCTATACCACCAACATGTGGAACGCCCTACCTCAGGCCTTAAAGGAGAGCAAATCCCTAGCCTCCTTCAAAATTGGTCTGAAAAGTCACCTTCAGGCCTAAATAGACTAAGCCTCCATCTGTTGTTTTTAGTGCCTTTTTTTTTCTTCATTATTTTATTTTCTGCTTTTGTAATTTAAGTTATCCTATGCATAGTACTATGTTCTCTCCGTCTGTCTTTCAATGTTATATGAGATACATGAAGTGGTTCCTGTGTAAATAAGCCGTAAAGCTTATTAGGATCTCCTAATACGTAGTTGAACTTGTACCAGTGATTTGCTGTCATGAAACTGTACTTTTTTGCAAACTGCTATTAAACTCTCCAATCAATCAAAACCATAGATAAAATAACACTGCATTTTTGTAGTGAAAGTCAACATTTTGGAATTGACATGACTTTGTGAATCCATTGTTAAAGGTTGTAGGTTGTCCCCTGACTGTTCAGATGCTGCTGATGTGTGCATGGCAGAAATACATGTGGAAAGAGTCAAGGAGGAGTGGCTTCATCTGATTTTTTTTCTAATGTAGGAGTTTGTTGGTAATATGTGTTGTTTCTTGTTTACAGGAGAATGATATAGTACTTGCATGTATGTTTTAAATGCCCTCTCCTAATGTAGGGTTACTGTTTGTTGGTATGTATTGTTTTGTCTTCATGTGGGGACTATGGATGAAATGTAGCATTCTTGCTAATTCCGGTGTATTTACATTGCATTTATGTAGTGTTCATTAATATGCATTGTCCCGTCTAAATAAACAAATAAAGTAAAGTAAAGAAAGGCATTGCTCATCATGAGGGTGAACCTGCATTCACACCACAGAAAGCCATTGCTCATCATGAGGTGAACCTGCATTCACACCACAGAAACACACACACAGTCTAAGCTCATAGGAACTCATTCTGTGCTCCTCCAGTCCACCACACAGGGGCGTCACAAGGGGTACTGAGTTACCAGGGCCCAAGGTGGTGGAGGGGCCTTCATTATGTTATACTTTAACTATTGAAAAAATAGCAGATATACAAGCTCACAGCGCGGCACCGAGTGCCGCGCTGCGAGCTTGCAGATCTGCTATTTTTGAAATGTCGTGGAAAATGTGTGCAAATCTTTGAATATATGTATTTTGTAACTCAAATTTCACTTCTGGGGGGGGGGGTCCCTGGAACTCAATATTTGGAGATGGGGGTCCGTGGCCAAATACATACCATTTTGGGGGTCCTTCACATGACAAGGTTTTAGCTGATTTTCATGATTTTTCAAAAATAGCAGATCTACAAGCTCGCAGCGCTGTGAGCTTGTATATCTGCCATTTTTCAATAGTTAAAGCACAGGGGCCCCACAGGGAATCCTTGTACCCAGGGCCCAGAATGTGGTGCGACACCCCTGCACGACGGTTGTTGTTGATTGACAGTCACTCTGTGGGATCTCTTCCCTGTCATTCCTCACAGCCACACCTACACCTAGCCTCGTAGATGGGAGGAGTCAGTTTACTAGGCTAACCTACACCTGCTACACACAGAGCAGTGCTGCTTTCATGTCATAGGGTCTGCTTGCTGGTGCCTGCTATGTTTGCTTCAACGTACAATGGCCTCGTGCAGAGACAAAAAAGCTAACCTACAAGTCCATACCACGTTATATCAGCGGTGCGTTGTGGGCTTGCAGATCGACTGGGGCGGAGCTAACTCAACTAAATGTTGTGGTCATAGACAGACGAGTGAAGAGAGCAGGCAGTGAGTCTGGAGTGAAACCAGTGAGTGACAGAGAGCAGCAGAGAACAGAGAAGCTGCTTACAGCTCCTTTACATTACAGATGGACAAATATTACATTACATTTTCACTGTTGTCATAATTATTACAGTTTCTTAAATGTTTCTTTCAAGAGAAGCTCATGGAGGGAAACTTTAAGGAAGAGAGGAGAGCAGTCTTTTCCTGCCTCTCCTCTGTCTGCAGCTGAAACAACGGTGTCGGGTGTCACTAACATACACAGAGGGAATACCAATCGTTTTGCCCGCCCGGCCATTCGCCCAGGGCGTCTATCCGGCGTAATGTTAAAACGTGACATTAAAACCTACGTTTTTTTTATAAATGTATTGGAGTAAAAGTACAATATTTGGATCCGAGATTTAGTGGAGTCGAAGTGAAAGTATTGCAAAGTCAGTAAAATACATGTTGTCATTTTCTAGTTTTTCTCACGTACCCCCTGCAGTACCCCTGCGTACCCCTAGGTGTACACGTACCCCCATTTGAGAAACTGCACTAGACTACAGGAGTGTATGAAACATAACAGACGATACCGTTGTTTTGGGTTGAGATTGGCACATTTCCTGGGTCAATCTGCCCACATCATGCATGTCACACGTGTCTTCTTCTTCTTTTTTATTTTTTTTTACTCTCAAAAAGCACCTGCAATGAAGTGCATTTGAAACTACATTGCAGTGCACATCATGGGGTGATCACTGCTTGCTTCCTTTGAATTGTTTTATTTTCATTTTTGTTTATTTTATCTTTATTTTGTGTGTGTGTGTGTGTGTGTGTGTGTGTGTGTGTGTGTGTGTGTGTGTGTGTGTGTGTGTGTGTGTGTGTGTGTGTGTGTATCCAAGGCGCTTTACAGAGATTGTGCATTACATTCACCCATTCACATAAACATTCATTACATTCACACACACACACACACACGCACGCGCACACGCAAGCACGCACACACGCACGCACACACGCACACACGCACACACACACGCACACCCCTTCTAAACGTCCTCAAGTGCTCTTGGCATGGTGCCAGACTGCACCCATCTCTCTCTGTGAGTCAAACCAGTCCAACAGCAACAGGAGGACAAACAGACAAAAAGCTTTTTGAAACAGGAACAAACATAACTTAGCTTTTCCTCCTCTCTACAGGACGTTGATAGTTATAAGCTGAACCCAAACTAAAACTAAAGCCTTTCTGCCTGAGGGTTGAGGCTTATAAACTCATGTAGATTCACAATGGAAGCTCTGAGAGGTTTGAGACCTGCCAGGACATCCCTCTGCATTCTAGAAAAAACATGAATATTAATATCTGAATGTCAATATGATATAAAGTCATTTCAACACATACCTACACATTCATTCACACACACACACACACACACACACACACACACACACATTCATTACTTTCACCCATTCACACACACACACACACACACACACACACACACACACACACACAAACACACACACACACACACACACACACACACACACACACACACACACACACACACACACACACACACACACACACACACATTCACACACCGATGTCAGAGGAAACCATGCTTGGCACCAACCTGCTCATCAGGAGCAGTTAGGGGTTCATGAGGGATGTCCTTTAAGCCTTGGTTCTCTAACCTTTTCATGCCAAGGACCCCCAAATGTATGTTTGGCCGAGGACCCCCATCTGAAAATGATTTTGAACAGGGACCCCCAGAAGAGAGCATTTGTGTTAAACAATTTTCTAAATTATTCTAAATATTCTAATTTTTTTTATATTTTTTCAAATATTTTGATATTTTACATGTACAAGCTGTGAGCTTGTAGATCATGCTATTTTTGAATAGCCAACATAAAATGGATAAAGTGGTTCAATTGATTGTGATGCTATGTTAACTACTTTTCCTGGGGACCCCCTGGAACCTCCCTAAGGACCCCCTCGGGGTCCCCAGACCTCACTTTGCCATTGGCTTAGAACATCATGTTATGCCATATACAGAGCCACAATAATTGGGCATGCAAAGTTGGTCTCACACTGGGCTGCCCCTCCCCCAGGCAGCCATTTTGGGGGGGTAGGGACTAGCTAGTAGCAGGACTTGACATTATCTTTTTGAGGCACAGTGTCCTCTGGACAAGTACATTTCCCATTCACTTGTCCAGTCCAGTCACAAAAGTCACTTGTTAATTTGCCACTTCACAGTATTCTTTTATTGTATTTTATTTGTATTTATGTATTGACAAATAACACTCCTCCATAGTCCATAGCTACATACAGCAAAAAGCTGCTAGGAGCGACACAGAAAAAGTGAAAGCAAAAGCCACAAGTACATTTAAAATGTTCCTAGTGTGCTGCATGCATGCATTGAGGCTCAACTATATTTTATTTTTTTTGCGGTGCAGAAAGGCTCATAGACTTTAGGCTAGTCCAGTTGTCTGGGACAACTAATAAATCTTTATGAGCAAGTTAATTAAAAATGTACTTGACAGTGGGTGAAAAATGGGTTACAAAATCATGGGATAAAGGTTTAAGCTCTACTTGTGGCATTTGGTTTAACTTTTTCTGTGATGCTCCAATAGTGTTAATTTTGTCAACTAAAACTAAGACGAAAATTGTTAGTCGACTACCTTTTTTTCACTAATGAAAAACGAAATAAAAAACGAAAAAACTAAGCTGATGACTAAAACTAAATGTACTGACAATTTCTTCAACAAATAAAAACTATAAACAAACTAAGCCCTGATAACTAAAACTATGACTAAGTGTACTGACAATTTCGTCAACGAATATAAAATAAAAGGTACTGAGCTGGTGATTCTGACCAGACAATGTTAGGCTGTACTTGTTAACCTAACTGTTGTACTGGGTTTGTTTGAAATAGAATCATGGTTCTATAACCAGGTGTAGTGTTGTTAAATGTATTATACTGTATCCCTTAAAATGTGTTTTTCATCAAAAGGATGCGAGAAAATGCTACATGAAATCATTTTAGATAAGATGGATAATATGTTCTATATTATTTGCTGACAAAAAATGTAAAGGGGTAAAATAATCTCCTGACTAAAACTAGACTAAAATGTCAACAGTTTTTGTTGACTAAAACGAGACTAACTAAAATGACCTTGTCTTGGACTAAGTTAAATACTAAAAGGCTTGACTTTTAGTCGACTAAAACTTGACTAAATAAAGACAGGATGAGGTTGACTAAATGTGATAAAAACTAGGGTGATTGAAACTGGACTAAGACTGACATTTTAAAAGAAATGGCTCATAAAATCAACTCTAGAAGCTTTGCTGTATGCAGACTATGGACTGTGGGGTGAGAGGGCCAAAGGGGTCTATTTATTTGTCAAAAAAGAAGACTAAAATGGCAAATTGACCAGTGACTCACTCACTAACAGTGCCTCAAAAAGTTACTAGCTAGCTGGTTATAGAACCATGATTCTATTACAACCAACCCAGTACAACAATTAGGTTAACAAGTACAGCCTAACATCTGTCTGTATTATTTTGTATTAGTTTTTATTCGTTGACGAAATTGTCAATACACTTAGTCATAGTTTTAGTAATCAGGGCTTAGTTTGTTTATAGTTTTCATTTGTTGAAGAAATTGTCAGTACATTTAGTCTTAGTCATCAGCTCAGTTTCTTTTTTTCGTTTTTCATTAGTGAAAAAAAGGTAGTCGACTAACAGTTTTATAGGAGCATCACAGAAAAAGTTAAACCAAATGCCACAAGTAGATCTTAAACCTTTATCCCATGATTTTGTAACCCATTTTTCACCCAGTCAAGTACATTTTTAATTAACTTGTTCATAAAGATTTATTAGTTGTCCCAGACAACTGGACAAGCCTAAAGTCTATGAGCCTTTCTGCACCACAAAAAAAATATATATAGATGAGCCTCAATGCATGCATGCAGCAAACTAGGAACATTTTAAATGTACTTGTGGCTTTTGCTTTCACTTTTTCTGTGACGCTCCTAGCAGATTTTTGCTGTATTACGACTATGGACTATGGAGGGGTGTTATTTGTCAATAAATAAATACAAATAAAATACAATAAAAAAATACTGTGAAGTGGCAAATTAACAAGTGACTTTTGTGACTGGACTGGACAAGTGAATGGGAAATGTACTTGTCCAGAGGACACTGTGCCTCAAAAAGTTAATGTCAAGTCCTGCTACTAGCTAGTCCCTACCCTCCCAAAATGGCTGCCTGGGGGAGGGGCAGCCCAGTGTGACATCAGCCTTACATCGTCCATTGTAACCTATTGTATAATTCACACATAGCAGATGTACAAGATCACAGCATATCACAAGCTTGTACATGTGCTATTTCTTAAGTAATTTCAAGAACAAAAAACATGCACAAACAGGCAAATTAAATGATGCTGCACTGAGATGCCACCCTGTGGTCACATTGGGTAACTGCACTTCAGTTACCACAACAATAATCAGTCAATGATGAAAGTCATGCAAACACCAACACACTGACTGAACTGAGATGGTTGGTTCTGGAGAATGAATACATGGAAACACATGGACCTGTAAGGGTCCATTTAGAACCCACTGGAGGAACCCTGGGGGTCCCTGGACCCCAGTTTGAGAAACGCCGCACTGAGCTCATTTCAAGCGGGACCGTACCTATGTCCCCCAGGTTCTATGTTCCCTATTTAACCCAGCAAAAAAAGATTCTATGTTCCCCAGGTTCTATGTTCCCTATTTAACCCAGCAAAAAAAGATTCTATGTTCCCCAGGTTCTATGTTCCCCACTGACCCCCACAAAAAAAGGTTCTATGTTCCACACTCAACTTAAAAAAGGTTCTATGTTCCCTACTCAACTTAAAGCTATACTGTGTAAGATGCCCAACTAGTGGTCATTAGCCCTATAGCAAACCGCGGTCGCGTCCGCGTCTTTCGGCCGTTTTTTTCTGAGATCTATCTTTAGAGGGGTCCCTTGTTCCTGTGCGTTCAGTAATTCCAGAGATACGGACTCCTTCACCCTGCCTGGTAGGCGAAATTACCTAGAGACGGGATGGTACAAACGGGTGACAACAAATATGGCAGCCATAGCGACCCCACTTCAAGATGCGCTGTGATTGGCCGGCAGTTGTATAACCCTCGCTGTGATTGGCCGGTAGTGTGATGACGCAATTTTGGCGCGAGATCCGGTCCCCGGCAAGGATCACAGTTTACATATATAGAGAAGGCTTTACAGGCTGAAATTCACGGCGCGGATCTTCTAAAACTTTTGTGATTTAATAGTTAGGAGAATTTTAAGATTTGTTTTATAAAAAAAGTTACATAGTACAACTTTAAAAAAGGTTCTATGTTCCCTACTCAACTTAAAAAAGGTTCTATGTTCCCCACTCATTAAAAAATGCAGGAAACATTCATTTCTAATCTATCTATAAATGCGAGAAGTCTCTGTCTGCGTGTCTGTTTGTAATCCGCGATTCTCGAGAACCGTTCGTCCCACCGGCTTCAGATTCGGCACGCGCGTTCCCCGCCGCCGCACGGAGTGCAGTGCCGGGCCTCGACCCGACCCGACTCGCGGTTTTCCGAAACCGGCGTGAAACGTTCGGAATCTCCTTATGCAGAGCTGATTGTTGACATCAGGCTGATCCGGAGGAAATCGGCGCAAGCGCTGACTCATTGTGACATCACTTCATAAAAGGCTCTGAGATCACGTACACTATAAATGCGATAAATCTCTGTCTGTCTGTCTGTTTGTAATCCGCGTATCTCGAGAACCGTTCGTCCCACCGGCTTCAGATTCGGCACGCGCGTTCCCCGCCGCCGTGCGGAGTGCAGTGCCGGGCCTCGACCCGACCCGACTGCCGGTTTTCCGAAACCGGTGCAAAACGTTCGGAATCTCCTTATGCAGAGCTGATTGTTGACATCAGGCTGTTCCGGAGGAAATCGGCGCAAGCGCTGACTCATTGTGACATCACTTCATAAAAGGCTCTGAGATCACATACACCACATGAGTCAACAAAAAATGCCATGGTTACGTATTCTGATGTTCCTATATGGGCATAAAAGGACACAGGCAAACATGTGGTCAAAACGGCTCTTATGACAACAGGTATAATGGGGTTTGCATTAAAGAGTGGGGCATTCATTCCCTATTTTGAATTAGGCCGCTCGTTCCCCGCCATGGTCATAAAATGGATGCAAACAGACAGATACGGATATCTCCATATATGAGCATAAATGGACACAGGCAAACAGATGGTCAAAGATCTCCATATATGGGCATAAAATGGACGCAAAAAGACAGATACAGATATCTCCATATATGGGCATAAATGGACACAGGCAAACAGATGGTCAAAACGGGTCCTATGACAACAGGTATAATGGGGTTTGCATTAAAGGGGTAACCAGCACTGTGTCTGCAACACAGTCGGAGGACAGCAGGTATAATGGGGTTTGCATTAAAGAGTGGGGCATTCATTCCCTATTTTGAATTAGGCCGCTCGTTCCCCGCCATGGTCATAAAATGGATGCAAACAGACAGATACAGAGATCTCCATAATGGGCATAAAGGGACACAGACAAACAGATACAGAGATCTCCATATATGGGCATGAAATGGATGCAGACAGACAGATACAGATATCTCCATATATGAGCATAAATGGACACAGGCAAACAGATGGTCAATACAGGTCCTACAGAGATCTCCATATATGGGCATAACATGGACGCAGACAGACAGATAACTCCATGTATGGGCAAAAATGGACACAGGCAAACAGATGGTCAAAACGGGTCCTACAGAGATCTCCATATATGGACATAAAATGGACGTAGACAGATAGATATCCCCATACATGGGCATAAATGGACACACGCAAACAGATGGTCAAAACAGATCCTATGACAACAGGTATAATGGGGTTTGCATTAAAGGGCGGGGCATTCATCCCCTATTTACATTGTTCCCGAGTTGGCCAGGGCGCCGACTAGTCTAGTTACTCTCTCCCAGCCATTTACAATATGCTTTTGCGCCTATACTGCCAGGAATATTATTAATTTTTCAGAGTCACAGTAGATCTCCCTTATATGCATGACATTTTGGTAGGCTGTAGTCTATGTAGTGTACACTAGATGTCGCCAGCGATTAAGGTCTCTGGCGATTGCTAGAAGGCCTCAAATTAGCAACCAGTCCATTCACTTGTAATGGCTTCCAATGTAAAAATATATGCTTGTTTACTTGGTAGACATGTCGATTTCCGGGTTCCGGTGATGACGTCATTTCCATCGGATTATCATTGCTGAAGCTTATATGAAGCTAGAATGGTCATTTATGGCTCAAAAAATGTCAAAAACATACCAAAATAATCAGAAAAGGCTGCGTTTGGCGATCTGGCTGGCTGGGCTTACTAAAAATGGCGATGGAAGGTGATTTGGCTGGGAACTAGTTTTAATAACAACAATAAAACACACAATAATAACGCACCTGGTCAACTGGGCACCTAAATTAGGATTGTTTTAACATTTTGACAGTTCTCGTTTTTACAACTATGCCTAAACCTAACCTTAAAGGAGCATTTCAACCCTAAGATGACTTTTTTTTTCCTATTGATTACCCATGGAGACTTGAGTTCAATAATATGTTTTAGTTTGTGTCACATTCCTAAGCCAATAATTAGATTATACTAAATGTACCCCCATTGATTCCGGATGGAGACCCAAATGCATTTGTGTCTACAAAGACTCTCCTGTCGCATTCATTCAAAATGCGACAAAAACAAAAGACTGACCTAGCGGTCCGGGTCACCTAGGCTCTAATGTAGCCTTACAGCGTGTTGCGGGTTCGAGTCCCGTTCCCGACGACCTTTGCTGCATCTCACCCTGTCTCTCATTCTCCCTCTTTCCTGTCTATCTTTACTGAACTATTATTAATATTATTATATTAATATTAACTCTTTCCTGTCTATCTTTACTGAACTATTATTAATATTATTATATTAATATTAACTCTTTCCTGTCTATCTTTACTGAACTATTATTAAAGACAGAAAAAACAGTCAGACCTGGTGCTGCACTACCTTTTTCCCCTCTACACCAAATATCTTTGACAAAAATAGCACACACACACACACACACACACACACACACACACACACACACACACACACACACACACACACACACACACACACACACACACACACACACACGGTCGACAAAATGTGTCACAGCTTAAAAGCCCCTATAGAAACAATATACATGGGAATCTATGACAAAACGTAAGCCTATGTGTAATATTAAATGAAAGAAACCGTGGTATAATTTGTATATTAATATTAGTTTTGTTGTTTTTGTATAGACAGAAATGCTGTCTGTATTGTGTGTGTTGTTATGTCTGGCTGCTCAGAGTTGTTGACTCACTGCTCTGATGTCACCAGAACCCTGCAGAAGTGGTGTTGGTGTGCCCCCTTGTGGACAAACTGTCACATATTATGTTTTACATAATTTGAAACTGAATAGCCTGAATTTAAACCCTAAACAGCCTGTGTAAATAGACAGACAGACAGACAGACAGACAGACAGACAGACAGACAGACAGACAGACAGACAGACAGACAGACAGACAGACAGATATGTATGCACATATTTTGTAATGAAAGAAACCAGTGTGATTTGTATAGGCTATATGAAGTGTTGGGTGGTGTTACTTTATATTGGTAATACATTACTGATTACTTATTACCTTCATTTTAAAGTAATATGTTTCGTTACATATGTCCACACTAGAGTAATATGTAATGCATTACTTATTACTTTAACGTTACTTTTACTAAAATGTTTAAATTTAACAATTGCTCTTTTTTTTTTTTTTTTTTACAAATTGGTCTATCAATAAATAATTTCATTTACAAGACCATAATATACTCCTGGGAACACGTCCCAAAAACCTGCAGAGCAGAGATGTATCTCTTTTGGATTATGAGAATTACAGCACTCAAACAAATATCAAGGGGCTGGAAAAGTTTGGAACCTCCCAGGGTGGATAAATGGTTGGAAAAAATGGAGGACATGTACTCTATGGAGAGATAAATGGTAAGGAAAATGTATTTGAAAAAAGGTGGGCCTCCTATCTTTTAAATAAGGATAACATGCCCACATAACCCTCCCTTTTTGTTCTGTCCATTTTGTTTATATTTTTTGTTCAGACCAAAAGTTTCCCAGACACATACATCAAGCAAAAAAGCCTCTTTGTTTTGTTTTGTTTTATGTACTTTTTTGTTATGTAGGTGACGGGTTTGTGTACATGGGTTAATGTTTTTGGATACAGTTTTTGTGTGGAATCTTTGCTCTATGTGGTGGTGGGAAAAAAGAAAAGAAAAAGGAATATAAAAATGTGTCAAAATGTCTTTAAAAAAAGGACATAACATGTTAAAAGTTTTGAAATATGATTTAATGGAAATGCTGTACATGTTTTGACAATAAAGTATAAAAAATAATAATAATAATAATTTCATTATATAGCAGCCAAAGGCCTACTGTAGTGTACAGTTAGCCTGGCGGGGCCCGACGTCATACTGCGTTCACTCACTCATTCCTTCCACAGTATAACGTCTGGACTTCCAGGTATTGGCAGCGAGTATTATGATTATTTTCTGATCGGGGCCAATCAGTGACTGCTTCCGCACAACAAACGTAGCTGTCTTTCCTGACAACAAGTGAAAAGCTTCCCCTGATTGGTCCATGTGTAGACGGTGACGTAGACGCATGCTGCAGCATTTTCAAAACAACAATGGCTGCCCTCGCGATGCAACAAGTGTAACAGTTAACGCTCTAACCATAAAACAAGCAATAAGTAGAGATGTTACCAATCAATCGGCAATGGATCGGATCGGGCCGATCAGAGCGTGATCGGCGATAATCGGTGGTTTAGATCAAAAGGTAAATTCACCGATCCGATCGGATAGGTGCATCTGATCAACCAGCCGTTCAGTATGCCCACTTGAGGCCATTTTGGGGTATTGATTTCCACAGTGCTGAAGGAATAATTAGTTACTGCTATGATAATAAATACATATTAATAACTATAAGGCAAATATATAAGGCAAATATATAAATGAATTCATGAGTGAATGAATGAATTAAAGTTAAAACATTAACATTTAGAAAATATAAATAATAACTTGATCGGATCGGTGATTGATCGGTATCGGGTGATCAAACTTTTGTGATCGGTGCTCGGTGATCTGTTCCAAAAAACCTGATCGGACCATCCCTAGCAATAAGTGCAGTTATTTCAGAGTTGGAATCAATTACAACAATTAAAAAGGAACACGGAGGATGCGCTAGTGGAGTTTATCGGCCGAAAAGACGTGTTTGTTTGCCGTTCTTCCGACTGGCTGAGAGATGTTATGCTACGCTGATTGGTTAGAGGAGCCTGTCTGTCAAGGCAAGTACTCCCGCCCACTTTTCAAGCTGCCAATAGGCCAAAGGCCAGACGTTATACTGTGGAAGGAATGAGTGAGTGAACGCAGTATGACGTCGGGCCCGCCAGGCTAGTGTACAGTAATACGATAGGCCAATTGTTTCAATTATTAAATGTAGTGTGTTTAATTATTTAACTTGTAAATCCATCTTGTAGAAAATGTACTATTTCTTAACATTTTGGACAAAAGAGCAAATTTTACATCAAGCTGCCCAGATGTCCAGTATTAACTTGCTATAAGCAACAAAAATGATTGGATTTAACAGATTATAACAATAATAGATGTTCCATACCATATCAGGAGATGTTTTGTGTGACACTGCTGCGTGCTGCTGGGGTGATCTGTGTTTCTGACGTTACTTTATGGGAGTGATAGCTCTTGTTTTGGGCATTTTTTATCTGACAGCTTGTGCGTCGGAGAAAACATCCATCAACGCTAGAGTACATGGGTGGGCTATATGATGCTGTCAAACCAGGCATTTGATAGTTCTCGGTAATGCATACATTTTAGCGTGTGATTTCTCTTCGGTTGTTGAAATGTTGTGGAATTTAGTAGCTTACTAGGCTAATAATCATTCTAAACACCTGGTCGCGCTGTCTCGCTGTGCACAATGGTTTCCAGGCACTCCACTCCACCCGACAGTGCGTGTCTGTGGCGGTCTGTGCGGGCTGGGGCAGCACGCAGCAGCCACAGAACTTCAAACCTCAGAATATAGCAGAGAGGAAGGCTGAAGGAATAGGAGGTATAACCTGGGTCCCACGACAAAGATCTGTACCATATTCGCATAAAACGGGCTGACGGGACCCTGGTTGGTAACGCAAAAAGTAATGCAGTAACGTTGGTATCTTTTTAATAATAATTATATTACAGATTTTATTTTTAGTAATGCGTTATATTAGTCTTTACCGCAATTTGGTAATATATTACAGTAACGCGTTGCTTTACTAACGCACGTTACACAACACTGGCTATATGTTAGGCCTCGGCCCAGGAACAATGCAGGAAGGGTTGGGATATGATGCGGAGAGAGTGGAGTTGGTTGAAAACACAAAACCTTACTGGAGCTTTAAACAGGAACAAAACGTAAGACTTACTGGGCCGCGGAAAATACAAAACTGAGAAACACCACACAGGGTGAAAAAGGTAACTTAACTCATCCAGAGCCCAGGACATTAACGGATTAGGGGGTCCAGAGTGCCCCCTCCCGGCCCCATTAACGGCCATTGTCTTATTTTGAAGGCCAGAAGTCTAGACCGGAAGTACTTCCGGTCTGACGTCATCGGATCCTGCGACGGAACCGATCATTGTTTACGTGGTGCCATGCTGGATTGCATAGGAGCGTTTATACATGTGTTTTATAAGCGAGCATCTGCCTCCATCTTCGCTTCTAAAGTGTTGTTTTGAGATAATGGACATTAAAGATGAGATCGGCCGTCCACCTCAATGTTATGGGATGACTATTGTGTGCTCGTGGAGCCGTGATGATGACAAATCAGCGCGGATTTCGTCTCCGGAGCGTCGGCCATTGTACTAGGTATTTTTACTCGCCGTTACAGTAATATATTACTTTTCGCGCGACATCGCGCATTCGGCACTATACGTACTCTAGTACTTATTGCGTGACATCACGCGAAAGGCACTAGATGAGTTAACTTAAGAGAGCCACGCAGGGCAATGTAGGAACCAGACCCAAGAGAGGACCAAAAGACAGTCAGTGTGTGAGACAGCATAACACAAGAGAGGATCAAAAGACAGCATAACACAATGCAATGATTCAGTGAGGTGCAACACAGTAGCAACACAGTGATTAAATAGTCAGTAATCAAACCAACAGCGTACAGCTGTGGAGCCTGGGAGGAGTCAGTCAATCAAACACAAGTCAGTGGGAGGAAAAGGTAGCCTCACGTAGCCAGGCTTTACTCATATGAGAAGAGAAGGGAAAAGGTAGCCTCATGTAGCCAGGCTTTACTCATATGAGAAGAGAAGGGAAAAGGTAGCCTCATGTAGCCAGGCTTTACTCATATGAGAAGAGAAGAGAAAAGGTAGCCTCATGTAGCCAGGCTTTACTCATATGAGAAGAGAAGAGAAAAGGTAGCCTCATGTAGCCAGGCTTTACTCATATGAGAAGAGAAGAGAAAAGGTAGCCTTGTGTAGCCAGGCTTTACTCATATGAGAAGAGAAGGGAAAAGGTAGCCTCATGTAGCCAGGCTTTACTCATATGAGAAGAGAAGAGAAAAGGTAGCCTCGCGTAGCCAGGCTTTACTCATATGAGAAGAGAAGGGAAAAGGTAGCCTCAAGTAGCCAGGCTTTACTCATATGAGAAGAGAAGGGAAAAGGTAGCCTTGTGTAGCCAGGCTTTACTCATATGAGAAGAGAAGAGAAAAGGTAGCCTCATGTAGCCAGGCTTTACTCATATGAGAAGAGAAGAGAAAAGGTAGCCTTGTGTAGCCAGGCTTTACTCATATGAGAAGAGAAGAGAAAAGGTAGCCTCACGTAGCCAGGCTTTACTCATATGAGAAGAGAAGGGAAAAGGTAGCCTCAAGTAGCCAGGCTTTACTCATATGAGAAGAGAAGAGAAAAGGTAGCCTCATGTAGCCAGGCTTTACTCATATGAGAAGAGAAGGGAAAAGGTAGCCTCAAGTAGCCAGGCTTTACTCATATGAGAAGAGAAGAGAAAAGGTAGCCTCAAGTAGCCAGGCTTTACTCATATGAGAAGAGAAGAGAAAAGGTAGCCTCAAGTAGCCAGGCTTTACTCATATGAGAAGAGAAGGGAAAAGGTAGCCTCATGTAGCCAGGCTTTACTCATATGAGAAGAGAAGGGAAAAGGTAGCCTCACGTAGCCAGGCTTTACTCATATGAGAAGAGAAGAGAAAAGGTAGCCTCATGTAGCCAGGCTTTACTCATATGAGAAGAGAAGGGAAAAGGTAGCCTCATGTAGCCAGGCTTTACTCATATGAGAAGAGAAGGGAAACGGTCGAAAGCCTGGTGACTGAGGTTAGGGAAAGGGCAGGTGAAGTTGGGGGAAATCCCCCAGGGGGCGCCAAGGCACACACATATGGAACACTAGTTATAAACATTTATAAAATAGGCCTACACAGTCATGTCTTTTAATTAAAGTCTACAGCTATTAACTGATCTGCTGCCGTTGACAGTCCTCACCGTCATTGAAAGGGTTAATACCATGGCGCCGTTGACGGCGAGGACTGTCAATCTTACTGTATTTACAGTAAAGGTATAATTACTTACAGTACGTCGGTCCGCTCCCGCCCGCATCGGTAATGTCCACGATTTGTTTACAACGCACGTCGGGCGTGCACGCAAAGTGAACGTCCTCCATAGTAAATCCATTGAGAGGCCCATAAAGAGACTTCATTTACTCCAAAAGAGCCATTTTGAGCCATTTTGAGCCAGATCTAAAGTAAACAATACATACGGCAGGGCGCAGCCATGTTTCTCTTCTGGGCCCACACTGTCATGTGACTAGATGACGTAATCGTTGCCGTCAAGTGACAATCCAAAAAAACAAAAACAACCCCCTTCCAGCCCTTCAAAATAATAGCGACGACCGACGGAGGAAACGACGCAGCACCAAGGCAGGTGAGTCATTCTAAGAGAAAATATGGCCTAACCCCAAAAAAATTGATACAAAAGGGTTTTCAATGGATTCTGGTAGCATTGGGCATGCTAAATAACATACTCAAAATCTACCAAAATCTACCTCCCCGAAAGCCGCCATTTTCAAGATGGCGTCCCAGATGGTTGCGGGGAGCTTAAAATGGCTATATCTCGAATGGAAAAAAAAATTCAAATGCTTTTTCAACTGATTCTGGTACCTCTGGACATGCTTGAGAACATACTAAAGATTTACGAAAATACACCTTCCAGAAAGGCTTCATTTTCAAGATGGCGCGTCCATGATGGTTGCTGGTAGCTTATAATGCTTATAACCTGGGATTTATATGTAAAAAATCATAACAATTATGCACTTGGTGACTAGTTTTAGATTGTTGGCATGGTGTTAGGTATGGGCATAAGGCCTTCAAAAAAGATAGCAAACAAGTTGGGCTCACCCCCTAGTCGTCTGTTTGCAATGAATCCAATATTAAATAGGTCAGTATATGGTTGAAACCCCAAATAATTGATGGAAGAGAATTTTCAATGGATTCTCTTACTAGTGGGTATGCTAAATCACATACTAAAAGCTGAGGGGGAAAAAAACTACTGGAAATGCATACTTTTCAAGATGGCACATATTTCTCCCAATTTATATGCATTTTAAGCTCCCATGGACGCCATTGTGAAGATTATGCCTTTTCCGTGGTTTGTTTGTCCTAAGCTTTTAGGATGTTATTTAGCATACCTAATAGTAACAGAATCAATTGAAAAATCTCTTCCATCAATTATTTGGGGTTTCAACCATGTATAGACCTATTTAATAATAGATTCATTTCAAACAGACCACTAGGGGGCTAGCCCAAATTGTTGCCGATGGTTTTTGAAAACCTTATGTCCGTATCCAACACCATGCCAAAAGTCAAAAACGTGTCACCAAGTGCATAATTATGATTTTTTACATATTAAATCCCAGTTTATAGGCATTTAAAGCTCCTGCAGCCACCGTGGACGCCAGTCACACGCCATCTTGAAAATGAAGCCTTTCTGAATGGAATATCTTCCTCTATTTTTAGTATGCTCTAAAGAATGTCCAGAGGTACCAGAATCAGTTGACAAAATATTAGCAAAATCTTTTCTATTCGAGATATTGCCATTTTAAGCTCCCCATAGTCAACTCGGACGCCATCTTGAAAATGGCGGCTTTCGGGGAGGTAGATTTTGGTAGATTTTGAGTATGTTATTTAGCACACCCAATACTACCAGAATCCATTGAAAAACCTTTTGTATCAATTTTTTTGGGGTTAAACCTTATAATGACTCACCTACCAAGCAACCTTCAGATTAAGAAAACTGCAACGATTCAGGTGTTCATAGAAACATTTTATTTTAAACAAAAATAGAAAAAGGTTTCACAGCAAAGGGGAATAGTCTGATAAATATAAAAAAAAATATTTGGATGAAATAATTTGTTCTTACAGAAATAATGTGCCTGGTTACGAAGGTTATACAGAATGGCAACGCAAATCTGATTTCTGGCTTACACATTCAGATTGAAGTTGGATTGGTTTCGTGTGAGTCTCGTCACTAAACAAAACTAAAGCAGATACTGTATGTGAGCGGTGTAAACCAGATCACATCTCTATCAGTGGTGTTTAAACCAGATCACATCTCTATCAGTGGTGTTTAAACCAGATCACATCTCTAACAGTGGTGTTTAAACCAGACCACATCTCTAACAGTGGTGTTTAAACCAGATCACATCTCTAACAGTGGTGTTTAAACCAGACCACATCTCTAACAGTGGTGTTTAAACCAGATCACATCTCTATCAGTGGTGTTTGAACCAGATCAGATCTCTAACAGTGGTGTTTAAACCAGATCACATCTCTAACAGTGGTGTTTAAACCAGATCACATCTCTAACAGTGGTGCAGAAGATTGGATCTGAGAAACAAAACCAATAAGATGTTAGGGCCAAGAACTCTTTGGTACAATGTAGGCACAACTATAATTACTCTATAAGACTCTAGGATTTACAACATATCTTCTTGTTTTCTAAATAGATGAAGTGTTTAACATTTAATTTGATAGTTGAATGTGTTAGCCATACAGAGCAGAGGGGAGACAGTAGACAGAGAAACTCTCTAGAGCACCGCAGTCAGTGTGACTATAGCAGTATTTCTCTACCTTTGTTCTGCCAGCCCAGCACACACTTTTCACAGGCAAAAGATTCCAGTTCACACCTAGATATATGGTGTGTGTGTGTGTGTGTGTGTGTGTGTGTGTGTGTGTGTGTGTGTGTGTGTGTGTGTGTGTGTGTGTGTGTCTGTCTGTTTATTTTTCTTTTTTTTTTTTCATTTACGCTGGAAACCTTGGATGTCCAAAATGCTTCCTGTGTTCAAACACACATCCATAACAACCATATTGGTTGATGTCAACTCATCAGAGACATTATCTGTCCTCACAAAGACACACTGAGGAGGAGGAGGAGGAGGAGGAGGAGGAGATGATGACCTTAAATAGCCTAAACCCAGGGTAGAGTGGTTCAGTGAATGTGGACTGGAAGGTGTAAATGTGTGTCAGTGAGTCCAAGGACACGTCATAGAAGGACAGAGTCCCAGCAGCATGGTCTACATACACTGCTACTCTGGCTCCAACAGAGGGATCAACAGGGAGGAGAGTCTCCCTACTATTGTGAGAGACCCAGTAACCGCCTCCCCAACATTCCAGACTCCAGGACAGATCATTGTACCCAAGTCTATTAGGACCCTCTCCTCTCCTGCTGATTCCTCTGTAAGCCACTCCTATCTGAACCCGTCCACTCGTCTCTACCTCCCAGTAACAGCGTCCAGTCAGACCCTCTGTACACAGAACCTGATTACACTCATCATCAAATCTGTCCTGATGATCAGGGTATGACTGAAGCTCCTCCCCCACTGGCCGAGTCACCTTCCTGTTGCTCTCAGACAGACAGAGTGTTCTGCTTGCTGTGTTTGGATCCAGTGTGAGACGATGGAAGTCTGATGAGAAAACAAGACAGGAAACATATTAAAATATTTCCTAATGGGGAGATAATTGACCGTCAGGTCACATGTATACACCAGGGGCCGTGGAGTGGAGCAGTAGCTTGTAGATCGGCTACCTTAGACTATTTTCCCATATGTTTTTCCAAGCGGCGTGGGTATGTTTTTCCAAGCGGCGTGGGGGTCTGCGGGGTCCGCCTGGGTACCCCCTAGATGCCGGCCACGTTTCTCGCTGGGGGCCCGAGTTACGGCCTTTTTAGCGGGCTGCAGTGGCGGGGGTCCACAGGTAGGTGGCGGGGGTCTGCCGGTAGGTGGCGGGATCTGCCGGTAGGTGGCGGGGGTCTACAGGTAGGTGGGGGGGGGGGTCTACAGGTAGGTGGGGGGGGTCTACAGGTAGGTGGCGGGGGTCTACAGGTAGGTGGCGGGGGTCTACAGGTAGGTGGGGGGGGTCTACAGGTAGGTGGCGGGGGTCTACAGGTAGGTGGTGGGGGTCTACAGGTAGGTGGGGGGTCTACAGGTAGGTGGGGGTCTACAGGTAGGTGGCGGGGGTCTACAGGTAGGTGGCGGGGGTCTACAGGTAGGTGGGGGTCTACAGGTAGGTGGCGGGGGTCTACAGGTAGGTGGCAGGGGTCTACAGGTAGGTGGTGGGGGTCTACAGGTAGGTGGGGGTCTACAGGTAGGTGGCGGGGGTCTACAGGTAGGTGGCAGGGGTCTACAGGTAGGTGGCGGGGGTCTACAGGTAGGTGGGGGTCTACAGGTAGGTGGGGGTCTACAGGTAGGTGGTGGGGGTCTACAGGTAGGTGGCAGGGGTCTACAGGTAGGTGGCAGGGGTCTACAGGTAGGTGGGGGTCTACAGGTAGGTGGTGGGGGTCTACAGGTAGGTGGCAGGGGTCTACAGGTAGGTGGCGGGGGTCTACAGGTAGGTGGGGGTCTACAGGTAGGTGGTGGGGGTCTACAGGTAGGTGGGGGTCTACAGGTAGGTGGCAGGGGTCTACAGGTAGGTGGCGGGGGTCTACAGGTAGGTGGAGGGGGTCTACAGGTAGGTGGTGGGGGTCTACAGGTAGGTGGGGGTCTACAGGTAGGTGGTGGGGGTCTACAGGTAGGTGGCAGGGGTCTACAGGTAGGTGGCGGGGGTCTACAGGTAGGTGGGGGTCTACAGGTAGGTGGTGGGGGTCTACAGGTAGGTGGGGGTCTACAGGTAGGTGGCGGGGGTCTACAGGTAGGTGGGGGTCTACAGGTAGGTGGTGGGGGTCTACAGGTAGGTGGCAGGGGTCTACAGGTAGGTGGCGGGGGTCTACAGGTAGGTGGGGGTCTACAGGTAGGTGGTGGGGGTCTACAGGTAGGTGGGGGTCTACAGGTAGGTGGCGGGGGTCTACAGGTAGGTGGCGGGGGTCTACAGGTAGGTGGCAGGGGTCTACAGGTAGGTGGTGGGGGTCTACAGGTAGGTGGCGGGGGTCTACAGGTAGGTGGCAGGGGTCTACAGGTAGGTGGCGGGGGTCTACAGGTAGGTGGTGGGGGTCTACAGGTAGGTGGGGGTCTACAGGTAGGTGGCAGGGGTCTACAGGTAGGTGGCAGGGGTCTACAGGTAGGTGGCAGGGGTCTACAGGTAGGTGGGGGTCTACAGGTAGGTGGGGGTCTACAGGTAGGTGGTGGGGGTCTACAGGTAGGTGGGGGTCTACAGGTAGGTGGTGGGGGTCCGCCGGTAGGTGGGGGGGTCCGCCGGTAGGTGGTGGGGGTCCACAGGTAGGTGGTGGGGGTCCACAGGTAGGTGGCGGGGTTCAGCCGGTAGGTGGTGGGGGTCCACAGGTAGCTGGCGGGGTTCTGCCGGTAGGTGGTGGGGGTCCACAGGTAGGTGGCGGGGGTCTACAGGTAGGTGGCGGGGGTCTACAGGTAGGTGGTGGGGGTCTACAGGTAGGTGGTGGGGGTCCACAGGTAGGTGGTGGGGGTCCACAGGTAGGTGGCGGGGGTCTACAGGTAGGTGGCGGGGGTCTACAGGTAGGTGGTGGGGGTCTACAGGTAGGTGGTGGGGGTCCACAGGTAGGTGGTGGGGGTCCACAGGTAGGTGGCGGGGGTCTACAGGTAGGTGGCGGGGGTCTACAGGTAGGTGGCGGGGGTCTACAGGTAGGTGGTGGGGGTCTACAGGTAGGTGGTGGGGGTCCACAGGTAGGTGGTGGGGGTCCACAGGTAGGTGGTGGGGGTCTACAGGTAGGTGGTGGGGGTCTACAGGTAGGTGGGGGTCTACAGGTAGGTGGCAGGGGTCTACAGGTAGGTGGCAGGGGTCTACAGGTAGGTGGGGGTCTACAGGTAGGTGGGGGTCTACAGGTAGGTGGTGGGGGTCTACAGGTAGGTGGGGGTCTACAGGTAGGTGGTGGGGGTCCGCCGGTAGGTGGGGGGGTCCGCCGGTAGGTGGTGGGGGTCCACAGGTAGGTGGTGGGGGTCCACAGGTAGGTGGCGGGGTTCAGCCGGTAGGTGGTGGGGGTCCACAGGTAGCTGGCGGGGTTCTGCCGGTAGGTGGTGGGGGTCCACAGGTAGGTGGCGGGGGTCTACAGGTAGGTGGCGGGGGTCTACAGGTAGGTGGTGGGGGTCTACAGGTAGGTGGTGGGGGTCCACAGGTAGGTGGTGGGGGTCCACAGGTAGGTGGCGGGGGTCTACAGGTAGGTGGCGGGGGTCTACAGGTAGGTGGTGGGGGTCTACAGGTAGGTGGTGGGGGTCCACAGGTAGGTGGTGGGGGTCCACAGGTAGGTGGCGGGGGTCTACAGGTAGGTGGCGGGGGTCTACAGGTAGGTGGCGGGGGTCTACAGGTAGGTGGTGGGGGTCTACAGGTAGGTGGTGGGGGTCCACAGGTAGGTGGTGGGGGTCCACAGGTAGGTGGCGGGGGTCTACAGGTAGGTGGCGGGGGTCTACAGGTAGGTGGCGGGGGTCTACAGGTAGGTGGTGGGGGTCCACAGGTAGGTGGCGGCAGACGGCCCCGACTTTACGGCCAGAACAAGTGGAATACGTCCTGACAACAGGGCTCGGGCTGAATTTTTAAGCTCAAACACACACTCTCTCACACACACACACACACACACACACACACACACGCACACACACACACACACACACACACACACACACACACACACACACACAACTAGGCTTGGAACAGCAGCATTTTGGTTTACACAGCAGTCTTTGACAGTGGGAATGTGGGATTAACCAACGGTACAATCTTTGACAAGGAGGCTATAGCACTGCAGCCGACATGAATGACACAAGTCACTGCCATGAATACTTTGGGATATTAATTTAAACCATATCCGTGCGCGTTCATTTGGTTACAAGCAATAATTCCCCATGGCCATGATCTCACAGGCTCGCCACATTAATGACAGATATCCTGGAAACTAAAGGTCATCTGAATGCAGTGGTTGCAGAATGAATGAGGCTCTAAGCATTGATGGATGAAGGCTGGCTGGTGTTGAGTGATCTCCAGGTGGCATAAATAAATCCACGGCGCCCACGGGGAAGATGGTGCGCTGTGGGCACAGGTGGAGCGTCGGGTTTCATCATAACTCCAGCATGTACAGTAGCTACTGTATACATTGAGAGACCCCACGGTTATGTTTGGGCACGTTTGAGTGCTTAAATTATAGCAATCATATACCGGTATTCCGCACTGGCTGGCCATCTCCCCGGTGGGCCGTGGACCCTCAAATAAATCATCCACAGTGTGCACTGGGCTGGGCACAGCCAGGTTTGGACCTTCAGGTTTTATCCTTAATAAAGGATTCACGTCACTATAAATTGGAGGCTCACAGTTCCCGAAAATGCTCTCGCATGCGTTCGTATCTGTGCTTGTTCTGAGCCAGATCTGCAATAGACTGTTAGTGTTAAAGCACTTAATGTAGATTGCTTCCATATCGCTAGATTTTGATTGCTTGTCATTGTAACTTGGAAATAAAATCAGTGTACATGTCCATGATGTAGCTGGTTATATATTTTTATAAAATGTTATATTTTCACAGGATTATTTATTAGTGTGTTAGATATGCATTTCCGAGTGAATACATGTGTCCATTGTCTGTCAGATAATGCTGCCCTGCATGTCTACAATGGATAAGAGGTGTAAGATGAATCCTACACCACCTCTGAACTTGATGTGAGATTTGATCCCGCCCTACACCAACGTCAAAGTCACATTGAAATGATAAATGCAGAGACTTGCCTAAATGTCGGTGTACGCCAACATTTTGATCTGCACCACGTTGATAAATGAGGGCCAGTGTGTTTGGGGGACATTAAGCAGAATGTGTGGCAGAAGGAGGGTTGAACATTGCAGAAGGTGTGTCAGGTAGAGGGAGTGTTTTGTAAACAAGCATCAGCTGGTGTGAAGGACCAGGCCAAGAGCAGAGAAACCTCCTGCATTCACTGGAAGCTCTACTGAAGAGCTTTCAGGACAGCATCCAGGGAGGGAGGGGCCAACAGAGGATAAGACACTGTATACAAATACAGACAGACAGACAGACAGACAGACAGACAGACAGACAGACAGACAGACAGACAGACAGACAGATACTCACATCTTGAGAGGAGTTGAGGATTAGGATTAGAATTCCAGAATTCTCCTCCATGTTTCACTCTGTAGGAAGTAGAACAACAATGCATCAATGTCTGACAACACAACGCCTCCACTACCTGACACTACAGTGTTTCTGCTACCAGTGAAATGACGGGAATTTGCTAAAATTGTGGGATCTTGCAAAAGAAAAATATGTGTTTTGATTAGAAAAGGTGATTGAAAAGGTGACTCACCCTTTTCTTACTAGGCTACTGTAGTATAACTTATATGAACGTGGCAAAGCTCAGTTTACAAGGAGTGCAATGAATGTTGCATCAAGGTGGATTAATTTAAATTGTCATTATTTGAATTTTAACGGAGCAGATAATATAGACATTATGTTTTATTGAGCAAGGGAAGAGATTATATCTTCTGTCTTGCACAGAGTCGGTGTGCGCACGCACGCACGCACGCACGCACACACACACACACACACACACACACACACACACACACACACACACACACACACACACACACACACACACACACACACACACACAAACAGGAGCACTGTTTTTTCACAGCAGTTTTGCTTCTGTGTGAACAACTGGTGAGGATGACTTTATAAACTTTATGTGGAAAAATGCAGTGGTGGAAAAAGTACATTTTCTACTTAAGTAAAAGTATCAATACTGCATTGTAGAAGTACTCTGTTACAAGTAGCAGTCCATAATTCAAAATTTACTTGAGTAAAAGTACAAAAGTATTGGCATCAAAATCTACTTAAAATACTAAAAGTAAAAGTCCAAAATGTTTGAAAATAGCAGATCTACAAGCTCACAACGTGTCACGATGTGACGCGTTGTGAGCTTGTAGCTTGGCTATTTTCAAATAGCCAAGGTATAAAATAGGGCTAAAGTGGTTTATGTATGTTTTAACATATTATAATTTAGATCAGCAAAGTAACTAGTGTTAATGAAATCTTGCAAGCCCAGCTTATTTTACGTATTTCGCCTGTATATTTTTACTAGCACAATAGACGTTATGCCATTGGAACATGAAACAAGGGAATCACTGCACTAACCAACATGGACACAGTCCAAGTCTACTCACTGCAGAGACTCCAGTCCAGAGAAGTTCTTCAGTCCAGACACCGGCAACACGTTGAAGTTCAAGTCTAATTCTCTCAAATGAGAAGGATTAGATCTGAGAGCTGAGGCCAGAACTTCACAGCTTCTCTCTGACAACCAGCAGTTCATCAGTCTAAATGACAAATAAAACACACAATGTTTGATTGTCTGCTATAAAATACATTATTCTGAGAACCTGCTTACAACCAACTATTAAAGGACCTGGTCTGGATGGACTGTCTGGGTTTTAGAGTAGAAAACCAGACAGAGTAACATGAACTAAATACTCTTTACTTAATCTTCCAACAGACAGGAAACAGCAACAGGCTGAAAACAGATGATCCAGCAAAGTGACTGAAAACAGAGTGTATAAAATGGTTAGTTCCAATACTTGATTCTGATTGGCTGGTTTCTGATTAAAGCAGTGTCTAAATGACACAATAATCCACACCTTGAATCAGTTTATATCAAACCCAGGTGCGTTATTTCTTTCCAAAGTGTTAAGCTGAACTAGAGAAGGGAGCGCTTGATTTTCTCTCAAATCCTGCCGTGCGGGGCTTCTAAGCACCGCCCACACACATAGGACGGTAACTGTGTGCCTCTGGGCGGGGCTTGTAAAAACACCAAGCGCCCCCCCCCCCCCCCCCCCCCCCCCCCATACAACGTTCTGATTGCAACAGGTGTTTCTGCAGCCTGGCCGGGAAGCGAGTTTCTAACTTCTAGGAGAGCCAAGGCAAAACCCCGCCCCGCACTCATTTTTGAAGCTTGTGATTGGCTGAACCGGAGGTAGGGAGAGCTCCATTGTAGTCACTTGGACCGCGGCAGAGGTGCACCAAAACCTAAACCTATCCTTAACTCTAACTCTAACCCTAACCCTAACCCTAACTCTAACCCCAACTCTAACCCTAAACCTAACCTTAACCTCAGTAAAACTAACCTGCCGACGCTGGTGAGTAGCTAACCTGCCGACGCTGGTGAAAACGAGCGCCCCTTCCCTTAGCTCTCCTAGAATTTAGAAACTCGCGGCCGGGAACTACTTTCTTGTAGCTGGGAACTACTTTCTTGTAGCTGGGAACTACTTTCTTGTATCTGGGAACTACTTTCTTGTAGCTGGGAACTACTTTCTTGTAGCTGGGAACTCCTTTCTTGTAGCTGGGAACTCCTTTCTTGTAGCTGGGAACTACTTTATTGTAGCTGGGAACTACTTTCTTGTAGCTGGGAACTACTTTATTGTAGCTGGGAACTACTTTCTTGCAGACCTTGTAGTGAATCATTAGTGAAATAGACCAGTTTTAATTGGTACATGTCTATGATTTCGTTGCCATATTGTAGAAAAGCAAGAAGCCACGCGAGGCATGTGGTTACCTGTATTTTATAACGGCTGAGAGGGTTGGAGACACTCGGCTTCGCTTGTGTCTCACCACGCCTTTCAGACGTTATAAAATACTGGGTAACCACATGCCTCTTGTGGCTTATTGCTTCATTATACACATAAGACCTAACAGGTCAAAGGTCAATTGATGGACAGTTTAAGACAAGTGAAGCTGATAACTGCTGATGTCACAGACACAGGAAGGACATCTGCTGGAGAAAGAGACGATACAGACCAGTGGTGGAATGGAACTAAGTACATTTACTCAACTTCTGTACTTAAGTACAAGTTTAGTTTACTTTATTTACTTTACTTGATTATGTCAACTTCGTATATTTTATACTTCTACTGCACTACATCTATAGAGGCAAATACTGTAATTTGTACTCATTGATTATTTGAAAACTTTAGTAACCATTTACTTCAGATCTGATTTAGATTAGATTATTGCAATATATATAAACCAGCTATTTTATCACCTATTATACACTTTTTTTTAAATTTGAAAACATTTTGAAAACAGAAAAAGGGGACATTCTGCATAATGAGTATTTGGTAATGAAGTGTATTTATTACTTTTACTAGTAACAGAGCTGCATTGTGATATTGCCACAGTCTTTGAGTGGTTTGAGTGAAATTAGTTACTGTACCTCCTCATTATCCCAGTCAATGTGTGTTACTATGATATCAACCTTATTCATGCCACAATATTCATATTATAATCACATGATAAATCACTGATAGAAATAATGATTGTAAATTAATCTCACCGTATAGTCTCCAGTCTACAATGAGGACTTTTCAGTGCAGCACAGAGTAGATCCAGTAGATCCAGGTCCAGGTGGTTGTAACTTAAGTCCAGGTGTCTCAGATGGGATGGATTAGAACTGAGAGCTGAAGACACAACTTCCATGTGTTCCTCCTGGAGGTCACGACCAAAGCCAACAAGTCTGTAATCAGAGGTGTCAATCAGACCACACACACACACGCACGCACGCACGCGCGCACACACACACACACACACACACACACACACACACACACACACACACACACACACACACACACACACACACACACACACACACACACACACACACACGTCAAGTCCATTTATTTATAAAGCAGATTTAAAAACAACCAGGTTGACCAAAGTGCTGTACATCATGAGAACGCAGTAAAAACAAATACAATACAAAGCAAAAACAATAGAAACATTTGTAAACATTTAAAACCTTGTAAGAACAGCTATAAAAACAAAACATTTAAGATATAAAACAATGACAGGTAAAAGGCACAGGGAGGGAGGGGTCTAGGGCTCAAATGATAGGGTGAAGAGGTGTGTTTTAAGTGGGATGGAAGGCTGTTCCAGAGAGCTGGGCCAGCCACAGCCACAGTGTGTGTGTGTGTGTGTGTGTGTGTGTGTGTGTGTGTGTGTGCCGTGTGTGTGCGTGTGTGCGTGTGTGCGTGCGTGCGTGCGTGCGTGTGTGCGTGCGTGCGTGCATGCGTGCGTATCACTGTTGATTTAACTATCATGTTTAGTTATAGTGTAGTGGTGTGAAGGTACAGTACATTGTTTCTGTTCTAAGTTTTCTATTCACATGACTACTAACCGAGCCTTTCTGCTGTTCCTCACAGCTGGGATGAGTCTGAGTCGGCCCTCCTCTGATGTGTTGTATTTGTCCAGGTCCAACTCCTCCAGAACATCCTCTGACATCTGCAGCATGGCGGCCAGAGCTGAACACTGGGTTGGAGACAGTTCTGTCTTTGATCTGTCCCCTGACTTCAGGTACTGTTGGATATCCTGATGCACTGAGTGGTCGTTCATCTCCATCAAACAGTGGAAGATGTTGATACATCTGTCAGGAGAGAAGTGTTGGATTAAAGGATCTTTCATCTCCTTCAGGTTGTTGATGGCTCTCTGGATGCTCTCTGGACTGTACTGTGTCTGACCCAATAGCCCTCCCAACAGACTCTGGTTGGACGGCAGTGAGAGACCATGAAGGAAGCGGAGAAACAGGTCCAGGTGACCATTCTTACTCTTTATGGCTTTACGGTTGGCTGCGTCCAGGAAGTCCTCCAAGGAGTCACTGTTGTAATCATTTCCCCTTCCGTCATTTACCAGGAATGCCTTCAGTACCTCCATGTTCTTCTGTGTGAAACAGTGGAACAGGTAGACTGCAGCCAGAAACTCCTGGATGATCAGATGAACAAAGCAGTAGACTGCTCTCTGGAAGAGCACGCCCTCTCTTTTGAAGATCTCTGTGCACACTCCTGAGTACAGCGAGGCGTCTTTCACATCCAGACCACACTCTTCCAGGTCTTCTTGGTAGAACATGATGCTGCCTTTCTCCAGATGTTCAAACGCCAGCCTGCCCAGCTTCAGAAGAACTTCCCTGTCCTTCTCTGTGAGCTGCTGTTGATTCTCTCTCTTTTTTCTGTTTCTTTTCTTGTTTCTTTTCTTCCCCCGATGAGGCTCATCATACTTCAGCTCCTTCCTCTTTGTCTGGACCAACAGGAAGTGGCAGCACATGGCAGTCAGGGTCGTGGGCAGCTGTCCTGTCTCGTCTGTCTTCACCATGTCCTCCAGAACGGTAGCGCTGATCCAACAGAAGACTGGGATGTGACACATGATGTGGAGGCTCTTTGACGTCTTCATGTGTGAGATGATTCTGCTGGCCAGCTCCTCATCACTGAATCTCTTCCTGAAGTACTCCTCCTTCTGGGGGTCTGTGAACCCTCGTACTTCTGTCACCAGGTCAACATATGCAGGAGGGATCTGATTGGCTGCTGCAGGTCTGGTGGTTATCCAGATGAGAGCCAATGGGAGCAGATTCCCCTCGATGAGGTTTGTCAACAGCCCGTCCACTGATGATGTCACTGTGACATCAGAGATGATGTCATTGTTGAAGTTGAAGGACAACCTGCTTTCATCCAAACCATCAAAGATGAAGCCAACCTTCCAGACAGCGAGCTGCTCTGCTGTGACCTTCTTCAACGTTGGATGGAAAACATGGATCAGTGAGAGAAGACTGTGCTGCTCATCTCTGACCAAGTTCAGCTCCCGGAATGAGAAGGGAACCAGGAGAATGACATCTTGATTTTCAAAACCCTTTGCCCAGTCCAGAGCGACCTTACGCACAGAGAAGGTTTTTCCAATGCCAGCGACTCCCTTGGTCAGAACTCTTCTGATTGGTGTGTCTCTGCCAAGGAGGAGGGGCTTAAAGATGTCACAGCAGTTGATTGGTTGGTCATGGAGGGTGTTCTTCTTGGAGAGTGTCTCAAGCTGGTAGACCTCATGTTGGTTATTAACCCCTTCACTCTCTCCCACTGTGATGTAGAGCGCTGTGAAGATGCTGCTGAGGGAGGGCACTTCAGTGACGTCTGTCACACGATCCAGACTGTTCAAAGTGATCTTATAAACCTTTAAATCCTCCTGCACACTGACACCTGCTATGAGAAGACAATGAAGACATTTTAAACATTCAGCTTCATTCATAACTTTACATTCTTACAACGGTTTACCCACATTATTAATGTGTTAAATATCATACATTAGGGGAAAAATAACCAATATATAACATAATAATGTTGAATTGGGTGACTGGTTTTCTCTCGTGGGATGATAAAGATATTAATCTGAATTGTTTTAGTCCAGAGTTGATAGATGTTACCCTATTTGACAATGTTTATTTTGTATATATGTATTTTTTGGAAAAATTGTCCAAATTCTTTTGCAAAATTGTCTTACTTTGTCCACTGCTGGTCTGAGTGGATGTCTTCAGTCCAGGTGTGGTTGTGAATGTCTCTCCTGAACATCTGGACGTCTGCTCAGTCCTCTTCCTCTCTCTGTGGAGATGAAGACACTTTATTAGGACTGGATTCACCCATCTTAGCTGCTCTGCACTGTTAGTTAGGCTACCTGTTAGTGCCAGAATTGATTTTAAGATTTTACCCATGACTTCTCTGACATGCTAGAACCCTACAAGCCTGTGCTCAGCATCAGATCATCATGATAGAACCCTACAAGCCTGTGCTCAGCATCAGATCATCATGTTAGAACCCTACAAGCCTGTGTTCAGCATCAGATCATCAGATAAGAGGTGGAGGGGCCTTAATTATTTTAGCTATTGAGAAATAGCAGATATACAAGCTCACAGCGCGGCACCAAGTGCAGCGCTGCAAGCTTGTAGATTTATTTTGAACAGTTGTAAACATGTGTGCAAATCTTTGAATATGTATGTATATTGAAGCGAACATTTGAACTCAAATTTTGTTTCTTTTGCTAAATATTTTGAGATGGGGGTCCATGGCCAAATACATATCATTTTGGGGGTCCTTCACATGAAACAGTTTGAGCACCACTGACATAGAAACTATTCAAAGACTTGGACACATTTTCAAGATTTTTCAAAAATAGAAGATCTACAAGCTGGCAGTGCTCGGTGACGCACTTTGAGCCTGTAGATCTGCTATTTTTCAATAGTTAAAGCACAACACATAATGTGTAATAATGCATTCCCAGTCTAAATGGGTTAAACCCCTCCCCTGAAGAACATTCATGGGGGGCCCACAGTGAATGCTTGAACCCAGGGCCCAGGATTTGGTGCGACACCCCTGCTCACAACACAGCTTGTCTCAAATTCTTCCTGACATTTTTTTTTGTTTTTTATATCTGCATGTGTCTATTTTAAAATGTGTGCCTAATTTTTATTCACTGATCGTTTGTTGTAGATCAGGGGTGCCCACACTTTTTTGACGTGAGATCTACTTTTAAAATGACTAGCTCAACATGATCTACCCATCCAAAATCTTTTAGCTGAAGGCCTGAGGGGGGCTTTGGAATAGCAGCACTGGCGTTACATTTTAGGGTAAACCAGTAAGACTCCCTAATCGGGAGATAAGCGACCGTTGGTCGCTTATCTCCACAAATAGGCCAAAAGTTTGTTTTACCAATTATCAAGACATACGGGCAGTTGACAGTTTGCCATGGTTACTCATTGAAGTTGAATCTCCATATATGGAGATAACCTACGCATCACACTAAGTCTGACCTCACCAGCCCATATTTGGGCATGAGCAACTTATGTCTCCATATATGGAGATATGATGACATCACACAGTCCTCAGCCGATGATGTGGCGTGATGTCATACAATACACAAACGAGCCCTACAGTATAAAGGGGCAATTCTTGCCAGGAAAGAAGCATTTCTTCGACTCAGACCTTATCACCAGGGTTGGCTTATAGCAGCTGTCGGTAGGACCATATATGGATTCTGTTAGTGTGGGTTAGGGCATCATCTGGGATACAATCCCTTTTATGCCCATATATGGAGATCCCTAACAGAATCCCTTTCATGCCCATATATGGAGATCCCTAACAGAATCCCTTTTATGCCCATATATGGAGATCCCTAACAGCATCCCTTTTATGCCCATATATGGAGATCACTAACAGCTAACAGAATCCCTTTTATGCCCATATATGGAGATCATAGAGTTATAATAAGAATAGAGAGGGCAACTGATATCCCCGCTCGTCCACTTGCATTGAGTTGCTCACCCAGCGCATGAAGCGTACTTCCGCGTTTGAAAAGCCTCTGAAAAGTGACGTATTGGGTCAACTATTTGGCTTCTGAGCCAATCACGACGGTCGGGGAGCGAGAAACGGGGAGGCGGGGGTAGCGGGGGGCTATCTGCCTCAACTGAACTAACTGTATGAATAGTTGACCCAACTGCAGTACCTCAAACGGCCACCATGTACTTTTTGCTTCAAAGCGCCCCCAGGGTTCTGGGGGCTTGATGGAGATCCCTAACAGAATCCCTTTTATGCCCATATATGGAGATCCCTAACAGAATCCCTTTTATGCCCATATATGGAGATCCCTAACAGAATCCCTTTTATGCCCATATATGGAGATCCCTAACAGAATCCCTTTTATGCCCATATATGGAGATCTCTAACAGAATCCCTTTTATGCCCATATATGGAGATCCCTAACAGAATCCCTTGTATGCCCATATATGGAGATCCCTAACAGAATCCCTTTTATGCCCATATATGGAGATCCCTAACAGAATCCCTTTTATGCCCATATATTATGGAGAAATCCCTGCTCTGAGTATCTGACATCAGTGTGATGTCACCTGTTTATGCCCATATATGGAGATCCCTGCTCTGCGTATCTGGTTGCTATGGTAAACAGTTGGTTGCTAGGGTAAAAAAAAAACATGGTTGCTATGGTAAACAGTTGGTTGCTAGGGTAAACAGTTGGTTGCTAGGGTAAAACCATGGTTGCTAAGGTGGTTGCTAACGTACACTAACAGACCAGCAACAACAGACTGTTGCCACAGCAACGTACACAAAGGTTTGTGTACACATGTGGTGTGATGTCATACTTATGCGGAGATATGAGCAGGGCAAAGGTGTGACGTGTGACGTGTGACGTGTGACCGACCGACCGACCGACCGACCGACGGACGGCTGGTGGAGGTTTTGATACTAAACTGCGACCTACGGCCGCAATAACACTGATCATCCTCTGTATCAATAACTATATCAATAACACTGATCATCCTCTGTATCAATAACTATATCAGTAACACTGATCATCCTCTGTATCAATAACTATATCAGTAATAAATTACACTGATCATCCTCTGTATCAATAACTATATCAATAATAAATGACACTGATCATCCTCTGTATCAATAACTATAGCAGTAACACTGATCATCCTCTGTATCAATAACTATATCAGTAATAAATGACACTGATCATCCTCTGTATCAATAACTATATCAATAATAAATGACACTGATCATCCTCTGTATCAATAACTATATCAATAATAAATAACACTGATCATCCTCTGTATCAATAACTATATCAATAACACTGATCATCCTCTGTATCTCTACTTCCACCTCATGCCATCAGGGTGAAGGTACAGAACCCTGAAGTGGAACAAGGTTGGTTTATCAGGAGTTTTGTCTCCTCAGCCATCGCTGCACTAAACAACCTGCTTCGCCCCCGTTGATAGGGTGGTTTTCTGTGCACAGTGGAGACCTGATGATCTGTTTGTGTTGTGTTATATGGTTATGTGTTGTTATTTGTGTCCCAGCACCCCTGAGAGCCAGTCATCTCGGGGACTGTCATTATTCCCTGCAGCCAAAATGATTTTTTTGTTTTTGCTCTTTTTTTTTTAATGCCACAACAGCATCTCATAATATCTAGGCTACATTTCACTTAAACGCCAGAGCTTAACTCTGCATGTAAATAAGACTTTTTTTAATTAATGTGAGAGATCGGTACATAATTCTGTTAGTCCTCCCAGTTTATATTAGCTAAAATGCTAACTAGCCAGCCTTTGTTAGCCGTTTGTAGCCAAATGCGGTAATATCGGGACTCCATTACTTAGCGATGCAACCCACAGTATTTATCCCATTAATTTAATGCCACGTGTGTTCCAAATGAACAATTATTAACCACGTAATGTATGATTTTGTGTATTATTATTTATTATTCTTCCGCCGTTCTTCCGCTGTTTCTTCTTCTACGCTGGTGAAAATGATCCGTTCCTGCCTGGAGGCGTCTGTGACGTATGCGTTTGTCTTCTGTGAAGCTCCGGTGCGGAAGCTTCCTTTGTCACTGAGTTAGCTTAGCATTGAATAGATCAGTGTCGTCCTAAACTATCTAATTCTAACGTTCAAGGGTGTTTGTTTTTGGACAATAAATTGACAGCCAAGAAAACATGGATGGAATGCAATCGTTCACTCGCTGTCGGAAAGTTGACTAGAGTAGACTATTCTGGTTGACTGGCTATGAGTGGCTAACGCTAGCTAGCGTTAGCTAGCGCTAGCTGCAGCGCTAGCTGCAGGCTATAAACAAATAAAACGTGACCCAACTCTATTGTTGCTCTCTTCTACAAGCTCACAACGCGAGGCGGTTAAGCCTGTAGATTGTGTTTTATTATCAGGTCAGATAATCATTCTGACTGAAGTTACACAAACACTGATTATGCTACATTTAGCACAGTTAGCCCTGTTGCGCACGTAATAAATTCACTTCAACCTCGTGTTGAGCAGTTAATCCTATTTGCTACGTACGTCTACAAAAACCTTCATATTTCAAAGATAACGTGCTTACTGAAGTCTCACAGATGTCACAGTATGGTACGCTCAAGCAGAATTACCTGTATCTTTCGTATTGTTTAATAAACTGCATTTTAATCCGATCAGATGCCATTTTCTGTTGTTTTTCAGCCATGCGACCCCATCGGTTGCGAGGTGTACTGCACTTAGATACATTAATACCTTTTTAAGGAAACGACGACCGATCAGATTAAAATGCTCCTCATTAAATAATACGATCATTACGGGACATTCTGCTGGAGCGTACCCTATGGTGACATCTGTGAGCCTTCACTAAGCAATTTATCTTTGTAATCTGACCGTTTGTGTAGACGTATGTAGCAAATTGGTTAAACTGCTTCACGGTTGGCGCAGCGTAGCGTCTTTACATTTAGCCCAATAATGCTTGAGATGCTGTTGTGGCATTATCTTTTTAGAGAGCAATAACTAAAGTTTAAAACATACATAAACCACTTTAGCCCTATGTTATACCAAGGCTATTTGAAAATAGACGATCTACAAGCTCACAACGCATTGCGGTGCGACACGTTGTGAGCTTGTAGATCTGCTATTTTCAAACATTTTGTACTTTTACTTTTGGTACTTTAAGTACATTTGGATACCAATACTTTTGTACTTTTACTCAAGTACATTTTTTATTCTGGACTTTTACTTGTAACAGAGTGATTCTACATTGCAGAATTGATACTTTACTTTATTATAAAATGTTGGTACTTTTTCCACCACTGTGTAAACGTTTGTGTTCTCATGCCAATAAAGCTTCTTTGAATTGAAGATTGAATTGAAGATTGCTCCCCATGTGGCGGAGTCAGGTCATTGCAGGTTAGAAATTTATTTAAAACTTGAATATCTCAAAAGTACTATTTCAGCATGGCATCATTCTATAAGCCATATCTTCAAAACTGTTGGGTCAATCTCCACAACCAATATATCAATTTGTAGCTATGATCCCCAGCTTTCAAATGAAATGAAAACATGAAAATGAAAAAAATTGCAATGACTGGCTCTCAGGGAGATTGGAACACATTTTGTTTGAACAGACTTATGAAGACAAATTTCGCTTCAGGGACAATAAAGATGATTTGTATTATCACTATTATAAAGTAGTAGTTACTGTGGTCACAGCAGTAACTTTATTTGTTTATTCAGAGATGTCTTCATCTACAAGCTCGCAAGGTCGCAGGAAGCAGCGCATTTTGAGCTTGTAGATGGGTTGGGCCGGGCTCACTTTTTGTATGCCCAATCTAAGCTCTATCATGTTATAGTGTTATATATTGTATAGAAGGATTGACATACTGTGTGTGTGGAGGTCCAGGTTCATCACTGAAGTTAAGAGGTATTCCCATAGACCGGTCACTCTTCATAGACACACAGCTGGGTGTTGGAGACTCTGCTCTGTGACTTCTGAAATCATACAATGTTTATACAATCTATTAGTAGGGGTGCAACGATTAATTGTAATCAAATTGATAATTAAATTAGTTGCCAACTAATTTAGTAATCGTAATCGAATCAGCAAATAATCACTTGAATTATCTGGAATTCTTATTGGCAAGCTGGCAGGCACTTCACCACTGAATACTTTATAGTACGGGGCGGCTACACGAAAGACTAAAAAAAGAGAAGGATACACAAGACTAAGACAAAAAAAGAGAAGAATAAGAAAGAAAAAAAAGGAGGAGGAGGATAAAGATACCAAAAGGAGAGAGAAGAAAGGGTGGATGAGATACAATGTGTCTCAGAAAAGAAAATGTAACAAGGAGGTGGCAAATGGGCGGCTAGATAAAGTTATTAGGCCTGCATCCGACTTTAAGTCGACGCACAGGATTCCAGAAGTGTAGCGCTTATTCGCTCTTGTATCAAACTGGTACTCGAAACGTAAATATGGGGGCGGATGTGAAAATAAGAAAAGAATAAAAAAGAAAAAAAGGAGGAGGAGGATAAAGATACCAAAAGGAGAGAGAAGAAAGGGTGGATGAGGTACAATGTGCGGTATCCTCCTTGTCAAGCTTGACGTTGGGCATTTGGACCTATACATGGAGAAATGGAGCGAACCTGTTTTGCCTAAACATTGAGATGTGGAGAACACTATACAGTCCTTCATGTCATATGGGACTACCGTCATAGACAGTAGCCATTGTTAGGCCGGAGTAAATGGCTGTCTGTCTGACTGTCTGTACAGGAAGTGATGTCACATGACATACTTTTTATGCCCATATATGAGTCATTCTGTACCACATCTCCATGTTTAGGCAAATTCCACACAGAAAGGCCCTATCGCCCACACCCTACGTGTCTCCTAGGGTTGATACCCTCACAAAAACATGAACAAACTCCCCCCAGAATGACAACAACTAGAATCGTCAGAGAAACGCTGTGGTTGGCCAGATGGTCGAGAATTGGCGTGACCTCGCCGAGGTCGCATGTCACCCTGAGGTCGCATATCACCCTCAGGTGTCTTACTAGTAGTATACCTTGAACAAAATCATCAATAAAAAGCTTTATACCTTTTATACAAAGTAGAACTGTTTTGCGATCCGCAATGTTGAAACAACAGAAAAAAAGGGAAAAAGCACAAAAAAAAAAAGCCTGAATTGTTAGCCACACCCCTTAAATTGATGTTTCAGCGATACAGGTCTGGGTGCGCTCTCATTGAAGCTGTTTTCCTCGTTTGGAAATTTGTCTGGCGAATCAGTGTCGCTTCAACTCGATGATCTCGGGGCTTGTGAGCAGCGAGGGTGGGGTTTTCACAGAACTCATGTGCGATTCCAAGGCCGGATTTACACTGCTGATCTTTTGGCCCGACTTTTCACACTGCATTTGCAAGTGACATAGGCATCATGACGTTACGTCACTATGTCGACGCTAGTTGATTAAGTTCAGGAAATGCGGAAAAACTGAGTCCATCCTCTTTGGATCAAATCATAACCTCAAAAAAGTCGATAACTTCACAATCAAAGTGGGTGACAAGGTCATAACACGAAAAAACGAAATCTCTTACTTAGGATGTATCCTTGAAGCTAATCTTTCCAGTGAAAAGATGACTTCTAAAGTAATAAATAAAATCAACCAACAAACTCGTTTCCTACAGAGGATCGCCCCAATGGTCAATTTCAACACACTGAAGACCATAGCTGGTGCAATAATCCAGCCCCTCTTTGACTACGGAGTCCACGTATGGTATCGTGACGCCCCACAAGCCCTGAAAACTAAACTTCAAACAGCCCAAAATAAACTAATTAGGGTCCTGCTTAACCTTCCCTATCAGACTCACCTCAACGCTACTCACCAGTTAAGAGTGGGGTGGCTCAGAGTAGATGACAGAGTACAGCAACTTGCAATGGGCCTGGTGTACAAGATACACTACACCACTATGATACCCAAGTACCTGTCAAAATACTTTATAAACCTTAAGGATGTCCATAATTACAACACCAGAGGCAGCGCCACAGATCACTTTCAACCCAGAGTCAAAACCAACAAAGGGTCAAACTCTTTTTTCTGCTATACCACCAAAATGTGGAAAGCCTTACCGAAGGCCATAAAGGATTGTGGATCACTACCATCCTTTAAAATTGCCCTGAAAAACCACTTACAGGCAGCAGCCGTTCGCAACTGGTAAAAAAACTAACCTAGCCCAACCCTACCCTCCCCTGCCCCTTCTTTGTATATACTTACTGTTTGTTTAGACTTACTGTTTTTTTTTTGTCTTTACATATCTACTGCATAGTACTGTATTCTATTCGTCTGTCATTCAATGTTATATGAGATACTTTAATGGTTTCCTGTGGAAATAAGCTTAGTCTTTTCATGGATCTCCTTTTAGTAGACCTTGTACCAGTGAACTGTACCGTCATGAAACTGTACCTTTTCCTATGCAAACTTCTAATAAAGTCTTCAATCAATCAATCAATCAAAGACCTTAGTAAACATACGTTACAATTGTTCTTCTCTCTTCTTTTCTTTACTCTTCTGTTTCGTTCTTCTCTCTGGTTTTGTCTATTTAGCTCACATGTTCTCTCCCTTCTCTCTTGTTTTTCTCATTTGCTCAACACGCTGTAATCAAATAGTAAACACTCGCGCTCTGTAATGACGTCATTACAGTGGAGCTCCGCTCGCTCGGGTCGCGCAGCAAGTGACGTTTGGCCAGTTTGATGTGACTTGCATGTGACTTGCATATAACTCTATGGGGTGGATGTGGTAACTGCTTTCAGACTGAGACAGGATCGGATTTGAAACCACCTCTGGATGTGTTTTTTTCAAAATCAGATTCCATGTGACCTGCATGTGACCTGTCTGGATTTATACTATTTAAAAAAAATCGGATTTCACTTTTGATGTGACACAGAACTGATTCAGGCTAGATTTCAGTGGCAGTGTAAAGCCGGCCTAAGTAACCCAGTGCCGCCGCCAGACCGTACCGTGCATTCCCAAACATAAACATCACGTTGCCTGCCGTGGTAACATGCGATCTTATCGATCTCGCTATGAAACATCAGTAGCAGACATGTTTTGCTGTTTGATTACTAGTTTGTAGCGCTCCTATTCTGCCTGTTTCTTTGGTTAGCAAGTATTAAGCAACAGGCTAGCCACTAGTAGCCAGCCACATAACAACACTACTTCATTGCTACTGTTGTGATTGGTCAGGTGGTGAACCAATCACAAAAGACTGCCTCTTTGGCAACACCCATCCCAGAAACGGCTGCGGATGAAAGCACTTTCAGACTGTATAATGGAGTGAAACGAAATGTCAATTCAGGCTGAGTGTCAGGCTGAGGCTTCCTACACACAGTCAGGCACTAAGTTGTGTGAGAGTTGTGTGGGGGAGGCGGGGGGCAGAGACAGCACAATGCATTCCGGATGGAAGTCTAGTGAGAGTCCTGTGGTTGCACAGAGCACCATCCAACAAGCACACAACACGCACACAACACGCACAGAGACAGGTGTAGGCAAACATTAGAGGGCAGACAAGCTGCACTTGATGAGACAGAAGGGCAGGGTTCAACTGCCAACCAATAGGGCAGAAAGGCCATGATGCAATCCCACACAGCTGTGTTCACTTGTAGTTTGTACTCCACAGCAGAGGAGTCTGTCTGCACCGCAGTGACATGAAACCTCCATTTCAGAACGAAAAATATTATAAATAAATTAAAGTTAAGTGTGTGTCACAGTACACATTCGACAATAACAATGAATATTACAAATATTTCTTTACATGTCATACATGGTGACAGTGATGCCTACACAGATGCAATTCACCCTTTGTCAAGTCCCGCCCATTGTCCTGCCCCTCTCCACACCCATTGGTTGCTGTGTCTTGGTGGGACATTCAGTGGGACATTCCATCCACTGCCATGTTAATTCAGTTGCTTCATATTGTTATTCTGTGTGCTCAATTCTAATTTCAAACTTTGTTTCAGTCAATTGGAGCTGCTCAGTGGCAGCATAGTGAATCAGCGTGTTTTTAAATGTTTTTATTTCTCCAAAAAATATGTTTTAGCTAATTCAACATAAAAAAGGCGAACCAGGGCGGGACAAGGCAGATAGAGCCTGCTGGTTGCCGGTTGGTCAGTCAGGGACCAACCAGGAGGCTAACAAAGGGTGAATTGATTGAATGTGCTATTCATAATAAAATGTAAGCTTTATACTGTGGTGGAAAAAATACTCAATTTCATTGCTTAAATAAAAGTATCAATACTGAAACATACAAATACTTTGTTAAAAGTAAAAGCCTGTAATTCAAAATGTATTGAGTAAAGGTATTAGTGTTGGCATTAGAATGTACTTCAAGTGCCTAAAGTAACTTTTTTAAATAGCAGATCCACAAGCTCACAACGTGTCACATGGTGGCACGCTGTGAGCTTGTAAATCCATTTTACGTGTCACCCGATGACACCTCCAAAAGAACTACATGGCCAAATAATATCTGCTTCCTCCTCAAGCAGAACCGCCCACTTCTGCAAAGCATTGTGGGAAATGTATTATTTTTTTGGAAGAGACTTTGACACACACAGAACTTTGAAACAACTTTGACTGAACTGGCTGAAAGACTGCACTCAGACTGGAACGCACTAAGTTGTGTGAGAGTTGTGTGGGGAGGCGGGGGGCAGAGACAGCACAATGCATTCCGGATGGAAGTCTAGTGCAGGGGTCCTCAATTAGGCGGACCACGGTCCATGTTGGACCACGAGGCACCGCCGACCGGACCCAGGACGAATTATAGTAAAAAAAAAAAGAAAAAAAAGTGGAAAAACATCTCCACGTTTTTGTTTCCACTTCTCGTATTCATTCACTTTCATTGCATGCGCTGAGTGTGAGAGAGAGAGAGAGAGAGAGACACAACGACGCGCTGATTGGCTGATGCCGGGCAACAAAGTATTATGGGCTGTCATGTCTTTGACAACGATGCGCTGATAGGCTATTGCTACAGACCTCAGAAGTTTTCGGAGCAGCAGCAACAGCAGTAGCTTCAGCCATAGAGTTATAATAAGAAGCTTCAGCCACCAACAATGCAACTAGTTATAAATCAGTGGGGTTTCATTCACGCAAAACATCATCAACGTGAATACGTTTGCAGGATTGTAATCTTATCTCCACAGTTTGTCGCGACATGCCACGGCCCGACGGCCGTGACGGCTGCCTCTCTTTCTGCATGGATGTTGTTCTCCCATGGTTCTCCCCACCGGGGGAAATGGATGCTGTGTGGCAGCGCGCCGCATCCAGTTGGGGTTATCGTGCAGCACTTAACGTGCGTCGATACCACGATGCGACACTGCGCAGCCGTCCGCGTTCAGTGTCTCCCCTGTCTCTGACGCGCGACACCTTGTTTTCATATCGATATTCACGTTGCGACACAAGCATAAATTATTCGAAGATTATCCCAGAGCACTAGCGCAAAATATCTCTGCTACATTGAACATTCTGTTCTCCCTGCTTTAATGGGTTGTTTCTCTTCAATCAAGTAAGGCCCGCAAATGATTTTGGAGGAGTCCCCAGCCCAGATGACAGTGAAGTCATAATTTAAGGACCCTTTTAACCAGTAAGACTCCCTAATCGGGAGATAAGCGACCGTTGGTCGTTTATCTCCACAAATATCACAACCTCCACCTCTCACGTCATACGGGTAGCCATAGTTACACCTGGAATGTTGAATCTCCATATATGGAGATAACCTACGCATCACACAAAGTCTGACCTCACCAGCCCATACTTGGGCATGGACGACTTATATCTCCATATACGGAGATGGCCATATATGGAGATACGATGACATCACAGAGTCCACAGCTGATGATGTGGCGTGATGTCATACAATACACAAACAAGCCCTATATAAAGGGGCAATTCTCACCAGGGAAGAGAGCATTGCCTGGAATGTTGAATCTCCATATATGGAGATAACCTACGCATCACACAAAGTCTGACCTCACCAGCCCATACTTGGGCATGGACGACTTATATCTCCATATACGGAGATGGCCATATATGGAGATACGATGACATCACAGAGTCCACAGCTGATGATGTGGCGTGATGTCATACAATAAACAAACAAGCCCTATATACTGATGCGATACGATGACATCACAGAGTCCACAGCTGATGATGTGGCGTGATGTCATACAATAAACAAACAAGCCCTATATACTGATGCGGAGATATGAGCAGGGCAAAGGTGTGACGTGTGACGTGTGACCGACCGACCGACCGACCGACCGACCGACGGCCGGTGGAGGTTTTGATACCAGTAAGACTCCCTAATCGGGAGATAAGCGACCGTTGGTCGCTTATCTCCACAAATATCACAACCTCCACCTCTCACGTCATACGGGTAGCCATAGTTACACCTGGAATGTTGAATCTCCATATATGGAGATAACCTACGCATCACACAAAGTCTGACCTCACCAGCCCATACTTGGGCATGGACGACTTATATCTCCATATACGGAGATGGCCATATATGGAGATACGATGACATCACAGAGTCCACAGCTGATGATGTGGCGTGATGTCATACAATAAACAAACAAGCCCTATATACTGATGCGATACGATGACATCACAGAGTCCACAGCTGATGATGTGGCGTGATGTCATACAATAAACAAACAAGCCCTATATACTGATGCGGAGATATGAGCAGGGCAAAGGTGTGACGTGTGACGTGTGACCGACCGACCGACGGACGGCCGGTGGAGGTTTTCATAGTAAACTGCTCCCTGACGGTCGCAACTAGGCGACCTGACGGTCGCAATAAAGAAAGAAACGGGAAAAGACCATTACTGCATGAAGCCTGGTGGGCGAGGTTATTACTGTACCAGTAAGACTCCCTAATCGGGAGATAAATATCACAACCTCCACCTCTCACGTCATACGGGTAGCCATAGTTACACCTGGAATGTTGAATTTCCATATATGGAGATAACCTACGCATCACACAAAGTCTGACCTCACCAGCCCATACTTGGGCATGGACGACTTATATCTCCATATACGGAGATGGCCATATATGGAGATACGATGACATCACAGAGTCCACAGCTGATGATGTGGCGTGATGTCATACAATACACAAACAAGCCCTATATAAAGGGGCAATTCTCACCAGGGAAGAGAGCATTGCCTGGAATGTTGAATCTCCATATATGGAGATAACCTACGCATCACACAAAGTCTGACCTCACCAGCCCATACTTGGGCATGGACGACTTATATCTCCATATACGGAGATGGCCATATATGGAGATACGATGACATCACAGAGTCCACAGCTGATGATGTGGCGTGATGTCATACAATAAACAAACAAGCCCTATATACTGATGCGATGCGATGACATCACAGAGTCCACAGCTGATGATGTGGCGTGATGTCATACAATAAACAAACAAGCCCTATATACTGATGCGGAGATATGAGCAGGGCAAAGGTGTGACGTGTGACGTGTGACCGACCGACCGACGGACGGACGGCCGGTGGAGGTTTTCATAGTAAACTGCTCCCTGACGGTCGCAATCAACAAACTACTACAACTAAAAAAATAAACACACATCAGCCATTGTAAAAAAATAAATAAGAAAGGGATCCCTAATTATGTAAGATGAACAATAATGAGGGCAACTGGCCATGACTGAGGGCAAGTAGAACATGACCTGTACTTTCCAGACGGACAAGTGCCTCTGAGACCATGGTGTCAACCCCTGGTTGGTACTTTTTTGTATCTTAGCCTACTATTTAAGATTGACCGACATAATAAAAATAAGCGAATATAAATATATTAAAAAAATAATTATATATATATATATATATATATATATATATATATATATATATATATATATATATTTATATATTAATTGTTTAATTTTTTTCCCCGGACCCAGGCCTGTTTCAAAAAAAATATTTGTGGACCTTCAAGATTTGTATTTGAGGACCCCTGGTCTAGTGGTTTGAAGTCTAGTGCGTGTTGTGTGCTTGTTGGATGGTGCTCTGTACAACCACAGGACTCTCACTAGACTTCCATCTGGAATGCATTGCGCTGTCTCTGCCCCCCGCCTCCCCCACACAACTCTCACTCAACTTAGTGCCTGACTGTCTGGTGGGAAGCCTAAAGGCCTCTCCATACTTCGACCGAAATGTTCGGTGAGTTGTGTTTTCCGACGTGCAAAATTCCGAACTCTCGTTCGGTCCAATGCTTTTCAGAAGTCCCGAGGGATATAATTTTATGGTAGAAAAGGACCTTTTGACCGAAAACGGCGGTTTCGGTCGAAGTATGGAGAGGCCTTAAGACATTCCTATCTATTTCCTCATCTATATTTGCTGTGTGTGTGTGTGTGTGTGTGTGTGTGTGTGTGTGTGTGTGTGTGTGTGTGTGTGTGTGTGTGTGTGTGTGTGTGTGTGTGTGTGCACGTGCGTGTGTGCGTGCGTGTGTGTGCGTGTGTGTGTGCCACTTTGTCATGTCCTTGAGCAAGACTCTGAACCCCTAGTTGCTCCTGGTGAGCAGGTTGGTGCCTTTAATGGTTTCCTCCGCAATCGGTGTATGAATATGATGTACAATAAAGCACCTTGGATTAAGGTGCTATATAAAAGCACCATTTACATTTTTTGCCATTTCACTTAGCATGAGATCACTTTGTCATGTTATGGTGTTGTATATTGTATGTATAAGAGGAGAGACATACTGTGTGTGTGGAGGTCCAGGTTCATCACTGAAGAGAGGACCTTGTCCTTTAGACCAGTCACTCTTCATAGACACACAGCTGGGTGTTGGAGACTCTGCTCTGTGACTTCTGGAATCATACAATGTTTATACATTTTATTAGCATGAGAGAGTAGAACTGTTTTGGGATCCTCAATGTTGAAACAGCAGCAAAAAAGAAAAAAGCAATAGAAAAAGTTTAAAGCAGTTTGTTGCATAGACAGACAGACATTCCAATCTATTTCCTCATCTATATTTTCTGTGTGCGTGCGTGCGTGCGTGCGTGCGTGCGTGCGTGCGTGCGTGCGTGCGTGTGTGTGTGTGTGTGTGTGTGTGTCACTTTCAGAGTTTAGAATTTCAGCCCGAGCCAGACGGGACACGACGGGTCGGCGCAGGCTGGGCCAGGCTCAATTGGTCACGTATATGACAGGCTTTGGTTTGGGTCGGGCTTTTATAAACCGGTAGGCAAGCACAGTGAGGTATCATGATGTCTCTGTGACTGTGTAAGCTGCGCGCTCACAACTCTATGGCTGCACCGCTGCGCTGTTGCACAACTTGACAGTTGAGTGTGTGTGAGTTTGCTGTGTGTGGCTGGCTGCTGTGGTGTGTGCATGCATGCGCTGGTCGAGCAGAGCAGAGCAGAGCGGAGGACATTGTTGAAACAGTCCACAGACACTTTTGTATCCTAATAATCATAATAGACCTTGTGTGAAAGTTGTAGCTATAATAGCCTGTACGCCTGCTGACTGATTTAGCAGTGGCCGTCAGCTTTTTGATTGATTGAAGAATTTAAAGACAGTTGGAAAAGGACTGTTCTTAACAAATCACCAAATTCGAAAAAAGGCTGCTGCAGCAATTAAGCTTGTTTATAATGTGGGGCTGCGGCTGTGTTGGTCTCCTATGGTCAATTATGTATCGGCTTTGGGTCGGTCCCAGCTTACGTTCTGTTGGGTTGGGCCGGGCTCACTTTTTTAGGCCCAATCTAAGCTCTAGTCACTTTGTCATGTTATAGTGTTATATATTGTATAGGAGGATTGACATACTGTGTGTGTGGAGGTCCAGGTTCATCACTGAAGTTAAGAGGTATTCCCATAGACCGGTCACTCTTCATAGACACACAGCTGGGTGTTGGAGACTCTGCTCTGTGACTTCTGAAACCATACAATGTTTATACAATCTATTAGTAGGGGTGCAACGATTAATTGTAATCAAATTGATAATTAAATTAGTTGCCAACTAATTTAGTAATCGTAATCGAATCAGCAAATAATCACTTGAATTATCTGGAATTCTTATTGGCAAGCTGGCAGGCACTTCACCACTGAATACTTTATAGTATACCTTGAACAAAATCATCATATACAAAGCTTTATACCTTATATTCAAAGTAGAACTGTTTTGCGCTCCGCAATGTTTAAACAACAGGAAAAAAGGGGAAAAAAAGCAAAAATAAAAGCCTGAATCGCTAGCCACAGCCCTTTAAATGTATGTTTCGGCGATACAGGTCTGGGTGCGCTCTCATTGAAGCTGTTTTCCTCGTTTGGAAATTCGTCTGGCGAATCAGCGTCGCTTCAACTCGATCTCGGGGCTTGTGAGCAGCGTGGGTGGGGTTTTCACAGAACTCATGTGAGATTCCAAGTAACCCAGTGCCGCCGCCAGACCGTACCGTGCATTCCCAAACATAAACATCACGTTGCCTGCCGTGGTAACATGCGATCGTATCGATCTCGCTATGAAACATCATCTGTTGTGATTGGTCAGGTGGTGGACCAATCGCAAAAGACTGCCTCTTTGGCAACACCCATCCCAGAAACGGTTGCGGATGAAAGCACTTTCAGACTGTATAATGGAGTGAAACGAAATGTCAATTCAGGCTGAGTGTCAGGCTAAGACATTACTATCTATTTCCTCATCTATATTTGCTGTGTGTGTGTGTGTGTGTGTGTGTGTGTGTGTGTGTGTGTGTGTGTGTGTGTGTGTGTGTGTGTGTGTGTGCCACTTTGTCATGTCCTTGAGCAAGACTCTGAACCCCTAGTTGCTCCTGATGAGCAGGTTGGTGCCTTTAATGGTTTCCTCCGCAATCGATGTATGAATATGATGTACAATAAAGCACCTTGGATGAAGGTGCTGTATAAAAGCACCATTTCAATTACCATATCACTTAGCATGAGATCACTTTGTCATGTTATAGTGTTATTTTATAGGAGGATTGACATACTGTGTGTGTGGAGGTCCAGGTTCATCACTGAAGAGAGGACCTTGTCCTTTAGACGCATCACTCTTCATAGACACACAGCTGGGTGTTGGAGACTCTGCTCTGTGACTTCTGGAATCATACAATGTTTATACATGTTATTAGCATGAGGGAGTAGAACTGTTTTGGGATCCTCAATGTTGAAACAGCAGCAAAAAAGAAAAAAGCAATAGAAACAGTTTAAAGCAGTTTGTTGCATAGACAGACAGACATTCCAATCTATTTCCTCATCTATATTTTCTGTGCGTGTGCGTGCGTGTGTGTGTGTGTGTGTGTGTGTGTGTGTGTGTGTGTGTGTGTGTGTGTGTGTGTGTGTGTGTGTGTGTGTGTGTGTGTGTGTCACTTTCAGAGTTTAGAATTTCAGCCCGAGCCAGACGGGACACGACGGGTCGGCGCAGGCTGGGCCAGGCTCAATTGGTCACGTATATGACAGGCTTTGGTTTGGGTCGGGCTTTTATAAACCGGTAGGCAAGCACAGTGAGGTATCATGATGTCTCTGTGACTGTGTAAGCTGCACGCTCATAACTCTATGGCTGCACCGATGCGCTGTTGCACAACTTGACAGTTGAGTGTGTGTGAGTGTGCTGTGTGTGGCTGGCTGCTGTGGTGTGTGCATGCATGCGCTGGTCGAGCAGAGCAGAGCGGAGCAGAGCGGAGGACATTGTTGAAACAGTCCACAGACACTTTTGTATCCTAATAATCATAATAGACCTTGTGTGAAAGTTGTAGCTATAATAGCCTGTACGCCTGCTGACTGATTTAGCAGTGGCCGTCAGCTTTTTGATTGATTGAAGAATTTAAAGACAGTTGGAAAAGGACTGTTCTTAACAAATCACCAAATTCGAAAAAAGGCTGCTGCAGCAATTAAGCTTGTTTATAATGTGGGGCTGCGGCTGTGTTGGTCTCCTATGGTCAATTATGTATCGGCTTTGGGTCGGTCCCGGGCTTATGTTCTGTCGGGCTGGGTTGGGCCGGGCTCACTTTTTTAGGCCCAATCTAAGCTCTCGTCACTTAATCATGTTATAGTGTTCTATAGTGTGTAGGAGGATTGGCATACTGTGTGTGTGGAGGTCCAGGTTCATCACTGAAGTTAAGAGGTATTCCCATAGACCGGTCACTCTTCATAGACACACAGCTGGGTGTTGGAGACTCTGCTCTGTGACTTCTGAAATCATACAATGTTTATACAATCTATTAGTAGGGGTGCAACGATTAATTGTAATCAAATTGATAATTAAATTAGTTGCCAACTAATTTAGTAATCGTAATCGAATCAGCAAATAATCACTTGAATTATCTGGAATTCTTATTGGCAAGCTGGCAGGCACTTCACCACTGAATACTTTATAGTATACCTTGAACAAAATCATCATATACAAAGCTTTATACCTTATATTCAAAGTAGAACTGTTTTGCGCTCCGCAATGTTTAAACAACAGAAAAAAAGGGGAAAAAAAGCAAAAATAAAAGCCTGAATCGCTAGCCACAGCCCTTTAAATGTATGTTTCGGCGATACAGGTCTGGGTGCGCTCTCATTGAAGCTGTTTTCCTCGTTTGGAAATTCGTCTGGCGAATCAGCGTCGCTTCAACTCGATGATCTCGGGGCTTGTGAGCAGCGTGGGTGGGGTTTTCACAGAACTCATGTGAAATTCCAAGTAACCCAGTGCCGCCGCCAGACCGTACCGTGCATTCCCAAACATAAACATCACGTTGCCTGCCGTGGTAACATGCGATCGTATCGATCTCGCTATGAAACATCATCTGTTGTGATTGGTCAGGTGGTGGACCAATCGCAAAAGACTGCCTCTTTGGCAACACCCATCCCAGAAACGGTTGCGGATGAAAGCACTTTCAGACTGTATAATGGAGTGAAACGAAATGTCAATTCAGGCTGAGTGTCAGGCTAAGACATTACTATCTATTTCCTCATCTATATTTGCTGGGTGTGTGTGTGTGTGTGTGTGTGTGTGTGTGTGTGTGTGTGTGTGTGTGTGTGTGTGTGTGTGTGTGTGTGTGTGTGTGTGTGTGTGCCACTTTGTCATGTCCTTGAGCAAGACTCTGAACCCCTAGTTGCTCCTGATGAGCAGGTTGGTGCCTTTAATGGTTTCCTCCGCAATCGATGTATGAATATGATGTACAATAAAACACCTTGGATTAAGGTGCTGTATAAAAGCACCATTTCAATTACCATTTCACTTAGCATGAGATCACTTTGTCATGTTATAGTGTTATTTTATAGGAGGATTGACATACTGTGTGTGTGGAGGTCCAGGTTCATCACTGAAGAGAGGACCTTGTCCTTTAGACCAGTCACTCTTCATAGACACACAGCTGGGTGTTGGAGACTCTGCTCTGTGACTTCTGGAATCATACAATGTTTATACATGTTATTAGCATGAGGGAGTAGAACTGTTTTGGGATCCTCAATGTTGAAACAGCAGCAAAAAAGAAAAAAGCAATAGAAACAGTTTAAAGCAGTTTGTTGCATAGACAGACAGACATTCCAATCTATTTCCTCATCTATATTTTCTGTGCGTGTGCGTGTGTGTGTGTGAGTGTGAGTGTGAGTGTGAGTGTGAGTGTGTGTGTGTGTGTGTGTGTGTGTGAGTGTGTGTGTGTGTGTGTGTGTGTGTGTGTGTGTGTGTGAGTGTGTGTGTGTGTGTGTGTGTGTGTGTGTGTCACTTTCAGAGTTTAGAATTTCAGCCCGAGCCAGACGGGACACGACGGGTCGGTGCAGGCTGGGCCAGGCTCAATTGGTCACGTATATGACAGGCTTTGGTTTGGGTCGGGCTTTTATAAACTGGTAGGCAAGCACAGTGAGGTATCATGATGTCTCTGTGACTGTGTAAGCTGCACGCTCATAACTCTATGGCTGCACCGCTGCGCTGTTGCACAACTTGACAGTTGAGTGTGTGTGAGTGTGCTGTGTGTGGCTGGCTGCTGTGGTGTGTGCATGCATGCGCTGGTCGAGCAGAGCAGAGCAGAGCGGAGGACATTGTTGAAACAGTCCACAGACACTTTTGTATCCTAATAATCATAATAGACCTTGTGTGAAAGTTGTAGCTATAATAGCCTGTACGCCTGCTGACTGATTTAGCGGTGGCCGTCAGCTTTTTGATTGATTGAAGAATTTAAAGACAGTTGGAAAAGGACTGTTCTTAACAAATCACCAAATTCGAAAAAAGGCTGCTGCAGCAATTAAGCTTGTTTATAATGTGGGGCTGCGGCTGTGTTGGTCTCCTATGGTCAATTATGTATCGGCTTTGGGTCGGTCCCGGGCTTACGTTCTGTCGGGCTGGGTTGGGCCGGGCTCACTTTTTTAGGCCCAATCTAAGCTCTCGTCACTTAATCATGTTATAGTGTTATATATTGTATAGGAGGATTGACATACTGTGTGTGTGGAGGTCCAGGTTCATCACTGAAGTTAAGAGGTATTCCCATAGACCGGTCACTCTTCATAGACATACAGCTGGGTGTTGGAGACTCTGCTCTGTGACTTCTGAAATCATACAATGTTTATACAATCTATTAGTAGGGGTGCAACGATTAATTGTAATCAAATTGATAATTAAATTGGTTGCCAACTAATTTAGTAATCGTAATCGAATCAGCAAATAATCACTTGAATTATCTGGAATTCTTATTGGCAAGCTGGCAGGCACTTCACCACTGAATACTTTATAGTATACCTTGAACAAAATCATCATATAAAAAGCTTTATACCTTATATTCAAAGTAGAACTGTTTTGCGCTCCGCAATGTTTAAACAACAGGAAAAAAGGGGGAAAAAAAGCAAAAATAAAAGCCTGAATCGCTAGCCACGGCCCTTTAAATGTATGTTTCGGCGATACAGGTCTGGGTGCGCTCTCATTGAAGCTGTTTTCCTCGTTTGGAAATTCGTCTGGCGAATCAGCGTCGCTTCAACTCGATCTCGGGGCTTGTGAGCAGCGTGGGTGGGGTTTTCACAGAACTCATGTGAGATTCCAAGTAACCCAGTGCCGCCGCCAGACCGTACCGTGCATTCCCAAACATAAACATCACGTTGCCTGCCGTGGTAACATGCGATCGTATCGATCTCGCTATGAAACATCATCTGTTGTGATTGGTCAGGTGGTGGACCAATCGCAAAAGACTGCCTCTTTGGCAACACCCATCCCAGAAACGGTTGCGGATGAAAGCACTTTCAGACTGTATAATGGAGTGAAACGAAATGTCAATTCAGGCTGAGTGTCAGGCTAAGACATTACTATCTATTTCCTCATCTATATTTGCTGGGTGTGTGTGTGTGTGTGTGTGTGTGTGTGTGTGTGTGTGTGTGTGTGTGTGTGTGTGTGTGTGTGTGTGTGTGTGTGTGTGTTTGTGTGTGTGTGTGTGCATAGGCGATTCTAGCCTCTTCTATCAGGGGGTGCAAGACAGACCGAGTACTGCGTTTTTTAGCGGTTTTGTCCTGTTGTTTTAACGTTTCTGCAGTTTATTTTTTACCCAAATGTAACCCAAAAAAAAGTGCAAAACAGGTGCTTCTTTTTCTAGACACCATGAGCAAATTTATTTACTTATATTTTGCAGGCAGAGGCAGCACAAGACATATAAAGCCAAACATCAAGTTTATCATCAAGCAATCAAGCAATCATCCTTATATTATTACACAATGAACTGCAGCCTCCGGTTTTTGGCACTTGCATACTGATCAATTATTTGCTGCAGTTTAATTTCGTGTTCTTTCTCAATCTGTAAAATGCCTATATGGTGTTAATCTCCCACGATAAACCGGGGGGTGGAGCGTTTCAGCAGGCTGATTAGTTTGAACACCTGGTTGTTCTCTGCCTGTATTGCCCGAGGTATTGCCTTCATTGATAATTTTAACACTTTCTGGGAAAAGAGCAAACTTTTTATCCGTGATGGTCTTCACCTGAACGACGCTGGGGCCAGAATACTGAGTGATGTCCTGTCTTTTGGAATCATTCACGCTGGCCAAAACATGCATCGATACTCTCTGACCGGATGTCGGTCCGTCAGTAAATGATGCTCACCGGGTCCCAGTCCCCACTACCACTTAGGTTCCACATTGACAACTGAAAGCGTCCTAGCTGGACTTGGACCTGAATACTGTAAAATCCCAGTTTTAATTTCAACCCGCTGTTCCATTAAACCTGCTATTAGACTGCGCAGCCCATCAGTTAATATAAATAACTTAATTATTCCTACTATTCACAGTAATCAAACTACCATGCCCTCTATCCTCCGAATGGCACTCTTAAACACAAGGTCCCTTAATAAAGATAAAACGTTTTTAGTGAGGGACCTAATCACAGAACGGAAACTAGACTGTCTGTTTTTAACAGAAACATCGCTTACTACAGATGCCCCTGCTGTTCTTATTGAAATATCCCCCCCAAATTATGACTTCTTCCACTGTAATAGATATGGAAAAACGGGTGGAGGGGTAGCCTCTATAACTGCAAATGTGTTAAATGCTAGAAGTGTTTCTTTTGGCATTTTTAAGTCTTTTGAATATCATGCCTGTATTTTAGACTGCCAAGGCCCTGCTTTAGTAATAACAGTATATAGACCACCAAAGTTACTCAACTTTTTAACTGAATTTTCTGAGCTCCTATCTGTTATAACTACTAGCTACAATAAGATAATAATCTCAGGTGACTTTAATTATCATATTGATAAAGATAATGACAAAAAAGCTACAGATTTTATGTCTATAATAAATGACCTTGGCTTCACTCAGCATGTGAAGGGCCCAACCCACGAACGTGGCCATACATTAGACCTTGTCATTACACGGGGGCTCACTGTCCACATTTCATCAATTATAAATGTTGGCCGAGTCTCTGACCATTCCTGCATTGAGTTTACAGTATGTCTGCCAGTGCCTTTGTGCAATACTGAACGCTCTGTTAAAAAGCGATACCTTACCTCCGAAGCAGCTGAACATTTCTCACGCCATTTAAACAACTTGCCCATTCCCACTCGGCCCTCATCTGTTGATGAATTAGCGACTACTTTTAACGATAAATTAAGGTCAACGCTCAATATTGTAGCACCCACCAAATATAAAAAGATGTCTTTAAGCGGAAGCCTCCGTGGAGAAATGAATTGGTGAATAAACAAAAAAGAAACTGTTGCAAAGCCGAGCGTACATGGAGGAAAACTAAATTACAAGTTCATTATGACATTTTTCGAGAACAGCAGAAGAAATATAACACGACCATTAGAGAGGCTAGGCAATCACATTTTTCAGAACTCATCCAAAAAAATCAAAATAACCCTAGAATACTTTTTTCCACCATTGACAGTTTGATAAACCCCCCTTCCCAATATCCTAGTAATTTCTTTTCTACCACTAAATGCAACGAATTTTCAGCCTACTTTAGAGATAAGGTCATAACAATCAGATCGAATATAACCCACAGGTCATTAAACACTAATGAACCTTCTCCTGCACACAGTGAAAGCACTTTAGACCACTTCACAATAGTGGATCTTGAAATGGTCAGTAAAGTGGTGACTGGATTAAAATCCTCCACCTGTGATCTTGATCCTATTCCCACCGCCTTTTTTAAAACTGTTTTTAACTGTTTATCTGGAGAACTTTTAGATTTGATCAACCATTCCCTGCTCACAGGCACATTCCCAAAATCACTAAAAACTGCCATAGTCAAACCAATCATTAAAAAGAACAATCTGGATTGTCTATTACTTAGTAATTATCGGCCCATATCAAACCTCCCCTTTTTAAGTAAAATTTTAGAGAAACTAGTTTTTAATCAACTATATGATTTTTTAAGTATGAACAATGTGTTTGAGTTATTTCAATCTGGTTTTAGAGCTAACCATAGCACAGAGACAGCCCTAGTCAAAGTTATAAATGACCTGAGAGAGAGTGCAGACGCCAAGAAGTTGTCTGTCCTTGTTCTTCTCGACCTAAGCTCTGCTTTTGACACAATAGATTACAACATCCTCCTGGACAGACTTGAGGGTCGTGTAGGTCTTACTGGCACGGTTCTTAAATGGCTGAGATCCTATCTGACAGGGCGAGACTTTTTTGTGGCATTGGGTGATCATGCATCTGATAAAGTGGAGATGACATGTGGGGTTCCCCAAGGCTCCATACTGGGCCCTATGCTTTTTAATCTTTACATGCTGCCACTGGGCAATGTCATCAGGAAGCACAATATAGATTTCCATAGTTACGCTGACGACACACAGCTTTATATTTCTGTATCCCCAAATGATCTTAGCCCCATTGATACGTTAATAAATTGCATCTCTGACATAAACTCCTGGATGTCAGATAATTTTTTGCAATTAAATAAAGATAAAACTGAAATCCTAATTATCGGGGATGAGATAAATAAAAAACTAGTCTCTGATAAATTAAAACACTGTGCACTAAATAATAAGGACCAGGTCAAGAACCTTGGAGTCATACTTGACTCTAATCTGAATTTTAAAGCCCACATTAGTAATATCACAAAAGTATCTTTTTACCATCTTAGAAACATTGTCAGAGTCCGTTGCTTCCTCTCCCAGGCCGACACGGAAAGGCTAATGCATGCCTTTATTACTAGTAGGTTAGACTACTGTAACGCTCTCCTAATTGGCGTGCCAAACAAAGACATTTCTCGGCTACAACTAGTCCAAAACGCAGCAGCACGTGTTTTAACAAAAACCAGAAAGAGAGCACACATCACACCCATTTTAAAATCACTCCACTGGTTGCCTATTCGTTTTAGAATTGATTTTAAGGTTCTTTTACTGGTTCACAAAGCATTAAATGGAAACGCACCTGTTTATTTAACTGAAATACTATCTCCGTATGTGCCTAGTAGACCACTTAGGTCTTCAGGCACCGGTCTCTTAGAAGTACCTACCCCAGAAACCGTGAGACACGGGGAAGCTGCCTTCAGTTTTTATGGCCCTACTCTATGGAACAGCCTGCCTGTAAATTTGCGGCTCACAGACTCCATTGACAGTTTTAAGCGAAATCTAAAGACTCACCTTTTTAGCATTGCTTTTACATAGGTTTTACTTTACTTTTTATTGCGCTCTCATATATTTCTTTTTTTAATGTTTCTATTCTCATGTCTGTATTTTTTATCTGTTTTATATTCATATGTTTATATATATTTATATATATGTATATGTTTATATACCATATTATGTATTTATAGATATTTATGTGAAATAGTTTTTCTTTTTCTTCTCCTTTCCTTATTGCTTTTAAATGTATTTTGATCTGTGAAGCGCATTGGGCTGCACTCGCTGTATGAAATGTGCTATATAAATAAAGATTGATTGATTGATTGATTGATCTCACAGACCACCCATAGTGCCTGCTGAGTCTGCCAAGTTAACAACAGAAATAATTTCCCCTCCTCTCTTTTTGCGCACATTTTACAAACCACTCACTGTTTTATTTAATAATTATAAAATAAAGTTACATTACAAAAAAAAGTAAAAAAAAAAAAAGTAAAAAATAAAATAAAAAAATGGCCACCTGGTGGTCAGGGGTGCAAGTGTGTGTGTGCCACTTTGTCATGTCCTTGAGCAAGACTCTGAACCCCTAGTTGCTCCTGGTGAGCAGGTTGGTGCCTTTAATGGTTTCCTCCGCAATCGATGTATGAATATGATGTACAATAAAGCACCTTGGATAAAGGTGCTATATAAAAGCACCATTTCAATTACCATTTCACTTAGCATGAGATCACTTTGTCATGTTATGGTGTTATATATTTTATAGGAGGATTGACATACTGTGTGTGTGGAGGTCCAGGTTCATCACTGAAGTTAAGAGGTATTCCCTTAGACCGGTCACTCTTCATAGACACACAGCTGGGTGTTGGAGACTCTGCTCTGTGGATGTGATGTTTGTCAGCTTCCTCCTTCTTGCTCTCCATGTTGTTCTTTATTAAACCTGTCAAGATTACAGTCAATAAAATACATCAGAAAACACAACATGCTAGAGATGCATGGCATTAACCATAAGCTTCCTTTATTGGAGCCTTTCGGCCATTTGCCCAGTGCCTTTTAACACACACGAACGAACGAACGAACGAACGAACGAACGTGTTGCCAATGACATAGGATGATACGTTGAAATATTAACTGTGAACTGCTATGAGGCAAAAATATCACCATCATAATGATGAGACTACAGTAGATGAACAACAATAGCACCATCATAATGCTGAGACTACAGTAGATGCAGATGCATGCAGTAGCTCTTGTCAACCAACAGGTGTCCTACTATACCACAGAAGTGAAATATCACAATAGAAGAACAGGGAGACCTTGAGTCCTTTGAATGAATATCATGTGGTGTAAAGTAACTAAGTACATCTAAGTAGCCTACATATACTTAAGTAATGTACATAAGTACAATTTTGAGGTAGTTGTACTTGAGTAATTCCAATTTCCAATACTTTTAATTCTACTCCACTACAACTCGGATCCAAATATTGTAGGCCTACTTTTACTCCACTACATTTACATGAAACCACTACGTACCAGATACTTTGCAAATATAAATAAATACATAAAACACTTTGGCCTTATTTTATACTAACAGGACTGATCGGGGATAGCTACTGGGACGTAAGTCGGGACTTGATCAACCCCGGCTGGGTCACCTGGGCGAGGGTGTATGATGTTGCGAGACCCGAAACACCCGTCGACCCCAGGCTACATCACTGATGATACGTAACAGTTGCATCCTTGTGATACAGTATGTTTTCTTTTCATCATGGCTATTTGAAAATAGACGATCTACAAGCTCACAACGTGTCGCATCATGACGCATTGTGAGCTAGCTTGTAGATCTGCTATTTTCAAACATTTTGTATTTTTAATTTTGGTACTTTAAGTACATTTTGATGCCAATACTTCTGTACTTAATTACTCAAGTAGATTTTTAATTCTGGACTTTCTATATTGCAGTATTGATACTTTTACTTAAGTAAAACATGTGAGTAGGCAAATTTTTCCACCACTAATACTATTGATTAACATACTTTACCCTGGTTAAAATAATGTTTCATTCACTAAAACAAGTCATGGACTGCTGGCAGCTTTGAGATGTCAGCTAGCTCAACAGTTCCTTTGTATTAAAATATTTAAAATATATTGTAAAACTGTTAATTGTAAAATAGCTTACTAAATTCACAAACATTAAATACTCAAAAGGAAACCAAACCACATCCTTAAAACAACTTGTGTTTCACACAGGCAGCTTCCCCTCAACCACGTGGTTTATATTCAAGAGAAGCAGGGAGCAAGCAGCAGCTGCTCTCTGCATGTTGCACATGTGGTCTGCAACGGAAACACTGTGTGTGTGTGTGTGTGTGTGTGTGTGTGTGTGTGTGTGTGTGTGTGTGTGTGTGTGTGTGTGTGTGTGTGTGTGTGTGTGTGTGTGTGTGTGTAGGCGGACTCAAGACCGGATGACACTGTTAACTCACAATGAAAACCAACAAGGTTTCAGCCGAGTCGGAAAAGACCGCCGAGTGCAAAGCTGACACGGGTTTACCTAACCGTCATAAAAGGCCATAAATAATTATACCAAATATACACGCGTACTTATAGGGTTAAATAATCAACATAATTATTTCATAATGTTCTGCTCTGTCTAAATAAGCATTTTGCTGGTGACATCAATCCTAAGATTCATAACCAGATTAACCACAGAGAACAAGTACAGACAGGCAGACTAGACAACAGGGAGTGGTAGCTTTAGTAGAAACCAGAAGCATAAAGTAGCCTATAAACTGTTCCTGTGAGAACCAAGTGGTTCTAGTAGTGAATATTAAAACAACAACACCTACTTTACGTTAGCTTTTGGTCCTTATTGTGTTTTGTTTTGTCTTCCTCACATGTTGTCCTCACTGTCAAGTTCACAGTTGTTGTCGTGTCTCAAAATGGCTCCCTGAGATACGCTGTGCCTTTCATTTCCTTATAATGTGACTTTGACCCGCCTCTACAGCTCTAGGGCTACAGGCAGTTAGATCAGTGGTTCTCAACCTGCGGGTCGGGACCCCCCCAAATTATTTGGGGGGGTCCCCAGACGTTTAGCTAAATGTTAACATTGTTTTCTCTCTCAACAGTTAACAGACCAACATACATCATAACTTATAATGTATGTTGGTCTTATAATTTATAAGTGTATCTCACATTTATAAAGTGACAATTTAAAGACTTTAAAGACCTTTTTAGTACCTCTGGTCAAACATTGGTCAAATTGTCAAATATTAGAGACAGACATTGTGAAAATAGCAGATCTAAATGCTCACAGAGCATGTAGATCTGCTATTTTCACAATGGAACAGATCGGGTCAAACCAAATGGGTAACACTTTACTATAAGGTACAAAGTAATACACTTAGTTAATGCTTAACTAACACTTTATTACTGATTAACTAATAGATCGGTTAATCATGAATTAATCATGAGAAATCATCAAGTAATGTTGGAATAGCTATTACTTAACTAACTTAATCTATCAGTAGTTAAGACTAAGTTAGTTAATAGTTAGTTAACATCAACCATATTATGGATGGTTTGTAGATCTGTTTTTTCTGGTCCAATATGGGAGACCCCTGGAAGTTTTAGACCAACCAGTATCACCGGGTCAACGCACTAATCCTACCCGCCTATGAAGCACTCATCCTGGGCATAGAATTGACCAGAAATAAACAGATCTACAAACCACCCATAATATGGTTGATGTTAACTAACTATTAACTAATATAGTCTTAACTACTGATAGATTACGTTAGTTAAGACAAGTAATAGCTATTCCAACATTACTTGATGATTTCTCATGATTAATTCATGATTAACCGATCTATTAGTTAATCAGTAATAAAGTGTTAGTTAAGCATTAACTAAGTGTATTACTTTGTACCTTATAGTAAAGTGTTACCACTAAGGGTAATGCCAACTGCCAACTCCTATAATTCCAAGTGCTTGTGCAGGGGGGTCCCCAGTTCAAATATGATTATTTGGGGGGTTGCTGCCTGAAAAGTTTGAGAACCACTGAATTAGATGATATCATGTCATCTATTCTACACAGAGGAACCAACACATAATAGTCAGGGAACGAGGTGGGCAAATCCCACATGTCTCATACAGTCATACTCTCATTCCAACCCCCAAGTTATTATGTTATGAGTAGCCTATGCTATGACTGTAGTCAGTGTTTAAACACACAATAGAAGATCATTGGGCTGACTGACGTGAGGACAGGGTTCACCCAGCATGAAAACAAGCTGAAATACAATGCCATGCATTTGTTGTCTTTTGTACTGTAGGAACACTATAGCCCAGTGGTTCTCAACCTTTTCAGACCGCGACCCCCCAAATAATCATATTTTAACTGGGGACCCCCCCACCCTGAACCGTTACATTTTGTATAACACAGTTTGATTGGGACAGCAGCAGATCTACATGCTCACAACGCCTCGCAACGAAACATTGTGAGCATGTAGATCTGCTATTTTCACAATTTCTGCCTTTGAAATTTGACAATTTGGCCAATGTTTAATTTGTCATTTTAGAAGCATTAAAAAGTCCTTAAATTGTCACTTTAGAAGTGTGCAGATACCCTCTCCTTATGTTGGTTTGTTTACTGTTGAGAGAGAAAACAATGTTTCACATTAAGTTAATCATCTGGGGACCCCCCTAAAATAATTTGGGCCCCCCCTGGGGGTCCCGACCCACAGGTTGAGAACCACTGCACTAGCCTGTTCACACAATAGACAGACAGACTGGCAGACAGACAGACAGACAGACAGACAGACAGACAGACAGACAGGCATGTCAGACACACAGACAAGAGAGTCTTTTCACCGCAGTTTATGACTCATTTCGCCTACCCCCAATTCTGCTGTCAGACTGTCCATGTTTGCATATTATCTCTTTGTCATTTAAATATTATAGTGACTGTGACAGTGGTGTTACCTGGCTGTCAAACGGTGACCATTAGTCCTACACATGGCTATGCACTCCATAGTAACCACATCAATAGTTTTAGGCGAATCTGCCTGACACCAATAAAATAAACAGAAGCAGATTTACAGTGGAAAGGGGAGGTGAGGATGGGCTTAGATAGATGTCGTTCATATCCAGCCTATTATTCTTAATCGTATTTACGGTGTTATAGCCATATTTTGAGCGGTGCCACCGCTTGCCACGTACGGTCTCCTCTCCTCAGCATGTTACTAGGACAACGACCGACGCCGTCTCGAGATAAACTGTTCTCGAGATAAACTATAACCGGCATGTATCTTTCTCACTGACTGCTACTACTGCTGCTGCTGCTGCTGCTACTACTGCTGCTGCTGCTGCTGCTGCTGGCTGCTGCTGCTGTTGTTGTTAATGTTGTTTTTGTTATTACACCCCCTATATTTCCGCCCCTGCCCAGGTTTTGAAGATGCATTCAAAACGGTCGTGAAGTTCTATTAACAACTCGGCCATAATTATGATTAGGCTAGATATCGTTCCTGGCCAAGGTTTAGCCTAAACGTCTATCTCTGACATTCTCTGTCGCTATACTCTCCCAAAACTATAACTGACATTCCAAAGTGCAATTCTCCTCCTCCAACAACATGGCTGTAGCCTACCAACTAAAACATAAAGTGAAGTGCAGTCAGTGATTACACTAAACTAAAACATAAATATAAAGTACAGTCAGTGATTACCCTAAACAGGTAGCAGTCCCTCCGTAACGTCGCGGGTGTTCCATAATATTCCATAGGCATGTAAAGACGAGTTGTTGGGTTATCCAGTCTGTGCGTGTTTCCTTTCTGCTCCGACTCTGCGACAAGCACTTTAAACGGTTACACCCCGCCTTTCCGAAACACCGCTATTCCGAACGTTGACTTCTAACCTAACACCGCTATTCCGAACGTTGACTTCTAACCCTAACCCTACCCCTAACCCTAACCCTAACCCTTACCCTAACCCTAACCCTAACCCTACCCCTAACCCTACCCCTAACCCTAACCCTAACCCTAAACCTAACCCTAACCCTGCTTCGGAATAGCGGTGTTTCGGAATGGCGGACTGTTGCCCTTTAAACACCTCCCTCTCTCTCTCTCTCTCTCTCTCTCTCTCTCTCTCTCTCTCTCTCTCTGTGTGTGTGTGTGTGTGTGTGTGTGTGTGTGTGTGTGTGTGTGTGTGTGTGTGTGTGTCTCCCCCCCCCCCCCTCTCTCTCTCTCATGGCCATTGGCCAACTGCTGCTGAAGACACGTGATTTACAGTAAAGTAGAGAGAGGGAGGGAGGCAGGGAGATTTGGCACATCAAAGCATTATGATTATGAATACCACAAAATAATAAACTAATGACAGAGTAGGCCTACAGCATCTTGCAATGGGCCTGGTGTACAAGATACACTACACCTCCAAGATACCCTTGTACCTGACAAACTACTTCTTAAAGGTCAAGGATGTTCACGATCACAACACCAGAGGCAGCTCCACTAATCATGATCAACCTAAATTTACCACTAAACAAGGCTCTAATTTGTTCTTCTGCTATACCACCAACATGTGGAACGCCCTACCGCAGGCCTTAAAGGAGAGCAAATCCCTAGCCTCCTTCAAATTGTTCTGAAAAGTCACCTTCAGGCCTGACTATAAAGCCCCCATCTGTTGTTTTTATTGCCCCGTTTGCCTTGGCATGACAGGGGTGAAAACAGACCCATCCCAAGGGAGGATAACACGGGAATCGGCTGTTTTTTTTGCTTTTGTAATTGATGTTATCCTAAGCAAAGTAGGCCTACTCTGTTCTATCCTTCTGTCTTTCAATGTTATATGAGATACATAAAGCGGTTCCTGTGGAAATAAGCCATAAAGCTTACTAGGATCTCCTTTTACGTAATTTACCTTGTAGCCTACCAGTGATTTGTGCTGTCATGAAACTGTACTTTTTTCTATTGCAAACTGCTAATAAACCCTTCAATCAATCAATACCGTAGATAAAATAACAGCATTTTTGTAGTGAAAGTTAACATTTTGGAATTGACATGACTTTGTGAATCCATTGTTAAAGGTTGTAGGTTGTCCCCTGACTGTTCAGATGCTGCTGATGTGCATGGCAGTAGTGGTCAAGGCGCGTACCACATACTAGGCTATGATGCCTGCTGGCGTCGCTGGTTCGATTCCCGATCCGGACGACCTTTGCCGCATGTCATTCCCTATCTCTCTCCCCATTTCCTGTCAGTCTACTGTCCTATCAAATAAAGCCCCCCCCCCCCCCATTGCTCATGAGGGTGAGGAGTGGACATGTGTGTGTGTGTGTGTGTGTGTGTGTGTGTGTGTGTGTGTGTGTGTGTGTGTGTGTGTGTGTGTGTGTGTGTGTGTGTGTGTGTGTGATAATTAAACAAAGTAAAGTTGATCAATCAGACAGACAATAATGAGTTGTCTCCTATACAGCATGTTGACTAGAAGTTATTAGATATTAGTAGTAATTATAGGCTAAGTACGTACTTATACTTACTTTACTTATAAATTATTAAGTACTTATACTTACTTTACTTACTAGTAAGACACCTAAGTCTATATAACTTCTAGACTAAAAATGTCAGTGCAGTGTGAGGGACCTCCATACATGGGCATAAAAGGCATTGTATGTAGCCGATGTGGCATCCATATATGGGTATGCCCATATCAAGTAGGGGAACCACACTAACATAATCCCTATTATGCCCATATATGGAGATCCCTGTCTGTAGAACCAGCCACACTGGTTAGACTGACATGTATAGTCTATTAGGTTAGACTGACAAGTCTGACATATACATATTGGCATTCACAGAGTATCAATATTAAAAATGCTATATTTGATGTTGACTTGGATTGTCATTGTTGACTAAATCCATAAGGAAACGTTTTTATTTAACTAACAAGTGACTGTGGAACTGAATTATTACACAATATTAATTTCTGATCCAAACTCAAATAATTAGTAGTGAAAATAGCCGACCTACAAGCTCTGTCTGCTCCTTTACATTACAGACAGACAAATATTACATTACATTTTCATTGTTGTCATAATTATTACAGTTTCTTAAATGTTTCTTTCAAGAGAAGCTCATGGAGGGAAACTTTAAGGAAGAGAGGAGAGCAGTCTTTTCCTGCCTCTCCTCTGTCTGCAGCTGAAACAACGGTGTCGGGTGTCACTAACATGTGAGGCACTGCAGAGCAAAACACAACGTATGGCATAACTTTCTTACTCTGTGTGCAGTTATTGTGCATGCCATGGCCATGCACTCAATTATTATTATATACAATTATTATATTGTTTTAACATTTTAACATTTTGACAGTTCTAGTTTTTACAACTATGCCTAAACCTAACCTTAAAGGAGTATTTCACCCCTAACATGACTTTTTTTTGGTTGTTGCACACACTTCTCACGTAAAATCTCAAAGCATCAACCTATAACATACAGATGTCAATTACACATCACCTTGTCGAAACACTACACAATGTTCAGTTGTTGCACACACTTCTCACGTAAAATCTCAAAGTATCAACACACAACACACAACTATTCAAAACTCTACACATTCAAGTCTGATGTCAATTACACAAGCAGCTTGTTGTATAAACACTATTGCACAACTGAACATTGAGACAGGAACCAGAGACAGTGATGGGCACAAAATACAAAAAATATTTGAAATACAAAGATACTATCTTGGTGACACTATCCTGGTCAATATTAGACGGGAACGGTCCCCTATTCCGAAACACCGTTATTCCGACGGACCCCTATTCCGAAAATAGGGGTCTCCTATTGTGAGGGTCTCCCCCCCCTCTCAACCCCCCCCCCCCCCCCCCCCCCTCTCTCCATTCAGACACTAACCCTATCTCTTACACTAACCCTAACCTTAACCCCTCCCATGGAAGTGTTGCCAAAAGAAGTCACTGTGGGAATGGAGATATGTCTGAATGGAGACATGTTCCCCTCGCTCTCTCTCTCTCGCCCGCTCCCCCGCTCTCTCTCTCTCTCTCTCATTTCAGTTTGCGATGCATGCACGCAATGCATGTGAAGCCATGGGAATTAAGGAATGCACGCACAATCAACCCATGAACAAACATGATACAATTGAGTAGGAAGAACACCACCAAATAAGTCTTTTAAACTCTCCCAAAGTCACCACTCGACAGTGAGTACTGAGTACAGTGAGTAGCCTTTTTAATTCATTGCTCATCTATCAACCTTATGAAACAATTGCGCAGACCCACGCACGTGTCAATGGTATTGTATTGTTGGCATGAAACATGATTGTGAAAGCAATGTGCCACATGCAGACACAGCCTGCGCGATTATAGTCCAAAGATTGAAGCTGTTTTTTTTTTCTTTCTTTTTTTTAGACTACTTTTCATTCAATTCGTTTTCAGTCCCATGCAATGCAGTAGGCCTAATACTTTAACTGTTGCTATTGGCTGTTTGTGCACCTGCTTTTAATGTAGGCCTATGCATTACAATTATTATCTCCGGTATTTTTTTCAGATGTCCAGTAAATTTTAATCATGCCGGTCACGGTGACCGGCAGTTTAAAATAATGGAATTCATGCTCATATAAATGCCTACTTCTGCTGCTGACTTGACATGACAGTGAAATTAGAATCATTTAGGAGAGAGAAAGGCCTTCTTCTAAATGTGTGAGTGGCTTATTGGAGGGCTGTATGCCTATCTTTGATGCGGGCATCTGATGGTTACATTTCAACATTGTTTTATTACATTGTAATCACAAGATTGATACAGAAGTTAAGAGAGAGAGAAAGAGAGAGAGAGAGAGAGAGAGAGAGAGAGAGAGAGAGAGAGAGAGAGAGAGAGAGAGAGAGAGACTTCGGAAGCAGAACGGACTGCGCCTAAACACTGTTCGAACGGTGTGAACGGACTACAGGGACTCATGGACTAAATATTAAATAATAGCCTAAATAATAGGCTATTCGGAATAGCGGGGTCTTATATAAAAATTGGAACCACCGCTATTACGAACAATGGAAGTCTACGTTCGAAATAGCGGTGCGCCGGAATAGCGGTGTGTAACCATATTAGACCAAGTACTGACCAAGTATTTAGATTTTTTTCAAAATACTTTTTTATATTTTTTGCCCATCTCTGACCGGAGGCATGATGCCTAAATCTACTGTAGGCTAAACCATGTACCCAAATAAAACTTTTTGGATGCATATTTGTGTGCTGTTTTATGTTTGACTATATAAAAAAAGTAGGCCAACACTCAGTAATTTTACAAAAGGAGAAATAGCTCATTCTCCAGAGTCAATGTCATTCATATGGTGTGTTCCAATTCAATGGTGTGTTTTCAATTTTGCACTCCAGTGTGCTGTAAATGCTTGGTAGTGTGCAGCAAATGCTTAGTTGTGTGTACTGAATGAATGGTATGTGTCATTTGAAAATATGGCGTGTGTACCAAATGAAAACACAAGTCCATTTTGTGAACACAGTTACACTAAGACACCATGCTTCTCCTCTCCTCTCCTCTCCTCTCCTCTCCTCTCCTCTTCTCTGTGATATATTGGTAGAGAGCCCACCTGCAAAGCAGAAGTTTCAGGGTTCCATTCCAGGCCCTGCTACTGTGTCACCATGAACCTCCAACTGTGATAGAGGTCACATAGGAGGAGCTAAATGTTTCCCCAGGATCAACTATATCTAATCATAATTAATGGGTGGGGGTGTCTACAAAGTTTTAAAGACAAATTCTTATAAAGAATAATGGAGTGTTGGTCTGAATTAATCAGTGGTTCTCAACCAATCCACATAGGTAGAAGAATAAAAGTCTGCACACCGATTTATGCTCCCAATGATAAAAGTTTACTTGTGGTAACGTTTCGAGCCTAACGGCTCTTCATCAGACCTTCACAATAGCAGTGTAGACATGCATTTATCTAGTCAGTGTGTCATCCCACACATGTGGGCCATAGACCAATCAGTCCCCAATCAGTGTCCCATGTTCAATGTCACCATTACATATTACATGTCTTGTATTTGTACCTCATACATCGTATACATTATATACATACATATACATAACCAATTCTGTTCCCAAGAATTACAAATATACAAATACAAAAGGACTCAGGCCCTTAGGCCATCATAATGCTACCTAAAAGAGGCGCCTCTTGTCTATTGTAGAGATTAGTAAACATGGGACAAAAACACCTTAATATACTAGTAAGACACCTCAGGGTGACATGCGACCTCGCCCTTTAGGGCGAGGTCGCGCCAATTCTTGACTATCTGGCCAACCACAGTGTTTCTCTGACGATTCTAGTTGTTATCATTCTGGGGGGAGTTTGTTCATGTTTTTGTGAGGGTATCAACCCTAGGAGACACGGGGAGAACATGCAAATTCCACACAGAAAGGCCCTATCGCCAACCCCACCGAGGGTGTGAGCGATGGGGCCTAAACATGGAAGTGTGGAGAACACTATATATGGAGATAGTCCAGTCCATCATGTCATAATGGGACTACCGTCATAGACAGTAGCCATTGTTAGGCCGGAGTCAATGGCTGTGTCTATGACGGTAGTTCCATATGACATATTGGACTAGACTATCTCCATATATAGTGTTATCCACATCTCCATGTTAGGACTCATATATGGGCATAAAAAGTATGTCATGTGACATCACTTCCTGTACAGACAGTCTATGACGGTAGTCCCATATGACATATTGGACTAGACTATCTCCATATATAGTGTTATCCACATCTCCATGTTTAGACAGCCAATGACTCCGGCCTAACAATGGTTACTTTCTATGACGGTAGTCCCATATGACATGATGGACTGGACTATCTCCATATATAGTGTTATCCACATTTCGTGTAGCCGCCCTGTACAGGAAGTGATGTCACAACTCGCTGACATCACACTGACATCACAGAGGATACGGAAGGACGGTCACGAGGATACGGAAGGAAGGAAGGAAGGAAGGAAGGAAGGACACTCAAGCGACACGATTCTTCAGAGTATATGCGACCTTCGTTCGCAATTACAATATACACAGGAGAGACTGTTATACTAGAGGAAATAAACAAACAGGGCAGTACTTCAATTGAAAAAAGAAAACACCAGATGTATATGAACATCAGAAATAGACAACAAACACAAACACTGTGTCTGTCAGTACCCAGATCCATATAGGCCCAAATCCAGCAGAGACCCCCTATAGGAAGGGTCTAATATCGTAGTCCTCATTAAGGCCCTTAGGAGCTAGAGTCTGCAATGTGTGAATCCAAAAAAGTTCCCGTTTTAACAGCATGTCATTAATGTTTCCCCCTCTGCGTGGTAGTTGTATTGATTCGATACCTGTGTATCTAAGCATAGAGACAGTGTGTCCTGCTTTAGAGAAGTGTACAGCCACAGGGCTAGTGATAACATTGTTTCTAATTGTACTGCGATGTTCTGCAATGCGGGTTTTTCAATGGTCGTGAGGTTTTCCCAATATACGCCAGCCCACAAGGGCACTTCAACATATATATCACATTGGCTGTTGAGCATGAAATTATGCCTTTGATTTTGAATTTCTTCCCTGTATGGGGATGGTTAAACAAGTTAGATTTGCGTGTAAAGTTACACTGTTGACATCGGCCACAGGTTTAATTTCCAGCTGGGTTGTCACTAAGAAAGTGTGAGGGTGCTGGGGGGGGGGCAAATCAGCCCTCACCAGCATGTTACGCAGATTGGGGGCCCTCTTGTGTACCACCCGGGGGGGTTGGGGTAAACATTTTTTTAGCACGGGATCTGTGTCGATAATATACCAATGTTTCTTTATGGCCTTTTCTATATTGTTGGATACAGGTGAGTAGTCAAGAGCACAGAACACTCTGGGTTCGGTCTGCTTAGGCCGCTTACTGGTAAGGCACTCAGCCTGTGTAGTGCCAGAGAACCGTGATGCTGCATTCTTTATCCAGGCTTCTTTATAACCTCTCTTCCGGAAGCGTTCCTCCAAGTCCTTGGCCTGGGTATTGTAGTCTTCGTTGGCACTGCAGATCCGTCTGATGCGGTTGAACTGGGAGATGGGGAGATTCCTTTTGAGAGGGAGAGGATGATATGAGTCACCATGTAAAAGAGAGTTCCTGTCTGTGGGTTTTCTGTATAAATTCGTTTTCAGGCCATTGTTTTCCTTGATTATTAGAATGTCCAAAAAATTCATTTCCTTGACACTTGCATCCATAGTAATTTAGATGTCTATTTTGAGCGTTCATAAATTCATGGAATTCCTTTAGCAGGGGCTCTGTTCCTGACCAGATAAGGAAAATATCATCCAGGTATCTCCTCCAATTGGAGATGTATCTTAAATATGGATTTACCTGGTGATTAAAGATGATGTCCTGCTCATAGAGTCCCACATATAGGGAGGCAAAGCTAGGGGACATCCTGGATCCCATGGCCACGCCTGTCTGTAAATAGAAGGAATCGCCAAATAAGAAATAGTTGGATATTAGGACATCTTTAATGAGACCCACTAAGCAGTCTGTGCTTGGGTTGCAGTCAGCTCTCAGATCTAAAAAAGTAGCCTCTAGGCCCCCTTCAAAGGGTACATTCGTATACAGGGACTCAATGTCCATTGTTACCAAAATGTCTGTTTCCTCCACCTGTTGGATTGATTTTATCATAAAATCCATGGAGTCTCGGGTATACGAGGGCAAAGTGGTTACTAGAGGTTGGAGGAAAAAGTCAACAAAGGCTGACATATTTTCAGTCAGGGAGCCTATATGGCCGAAATGATGGGTCTGCCTGGAGGGATCTCTGTGATTTTTTTATGTACCTTGGGAAGGGTATAGAAAACCGGCGTAATGGGAAAATCCACCTTCATAAATTCATGTTCAGCTTTGGTGATGATCTCTTGTTCTAATAAGTTATTCAGACCATCGTGGATAAATTTCTTGGTGTCTGCAATAGGGTTATTCTCCAATTTCTTATAGAATTTTTTATTTGCCAGTTGTCTCAATATTTCCCCCTCATAGTCATCCCTCTTAAGAATCATGGCACCCCCCTTATCGGCACTCTGGATAACTAATGTTTTATCCTTTTTTAAGTTATTTAGTTCCTCCAGTTCCTCTTTTGTCATGTTGTCAGCCAATTTGTATTCTTTTCTCTTACTGCAGATGGCAGCGACATCCCTTTCTACCAACTGGCAGTAGGTGTCTAGAGAAGAGTTTCTGAATTTATGAGGTATAAATTTAGATTTACCTCTCAACCAATCCACAACATCATCATATTAGAACTGGGAGTGGGGCGAAATCAGGAGAGAAAGACAAACACAAGTGTGTGCTGTAACGTAACACCATCCCCACCCTGTGTGTGTGTGTGTGTGTGTGTGTGTGTGTGTGTGTGTGTGTGTGTGTGTGTGTGTGTGTGTGTGTGTGTGTGTGTATCCAAGGCGCTTTACAAAGATTGTGCGTTACATTCACCCATTCACACACTGACACACATTCATTACATTCACCCATTCTCACACACACACACACACACACACACACACACACACACACACACACACACACACACACACACACACACACACACACACACACACACCTAAACGTCCTCAAGTGCTCTTGGCATGGTGCCAGACTGCACCCATCTCTCTGTGAGTCAAACCAGTCCAACAGCAACAGACCAGAGACAAACACACAGAAAGACAGGACTAAACACAACACAGCTTTTCCTCCTCTCTAAGGCCTCCCATACATGACATGGATTCTAGTATAAAAACATTTTACTGCAAAAGTGGTGAAATTGATATAAAGTTATAAGCTAAACCCAAACTAAAAATAAGCCTTGGAGGCTGATCACTGATCACTGATCACAGATCACTGGCAGAAGAGTGAGAAAATCCTAGTCCACTCACATCTACAGTTTATACAAATGACATCCTGTAAGATGAGGGATGTCCTTTAAGCCTTGGTTCTCTAACCTTTACATGCCAAGGACCCCTAAATGTATGTTTGGCCGAGGACCCCCATCTGAAAATGATTTTGAACAGGGACCCCCAGAAGAGAGCATTTGTGTTAAACAATTTTCACAATTATTCTAAATATTCTAAATATTTTCGATATTTTTTTCAAATATCTTCAAACACCTACAAGCTGTGGTGAGCTTGTAGATCTGCTATTTTTGGATAGCCAACATAACAATGGATAACGTGGTTCAATTGATTGTGATGCTATGTTAAAGTGGGCATGACACGGCCAAAACAGCTAATTATGGCTATCAAATTAGCCAATTTTTTTAATGATGTCATGTACCCCTATGTTAAATTACCCAATCAAATTAATTTATTGTAGTTACTGTACTGAAAGTAGTACTTTCTGTACAGTAACGGCAATACATTAATTTGATTGGGTTAATATGGGGGGAGGGGCGGAGACTCGCGGAGTCGAGTATCCATATCATCATCTTTTGAAACTGCCCCAAAAAAAGCTGTCCGAGGTGTGTTTGCGACTTTCTAAACCAACTTTAAAACTATCAGTTCTATGGATAAAAAATTGATATAATCTGCTATAGAATCCCCCCTAACCGCGTACAGGGTACAAGTCTTCTAACAAAAAGGTGTCAGAGATTAGAACGAGGGTCCTCCGCAGCACAGACCACTTTTTAGCAGCCATCTCTGCAAAAAAGTGCTCCAGTCCAGCGCTTCACCGGAGCTGCCGACCACTTTTTAGCAGCCATCTCTGCTAAAAAGTGCTCCAGTCTTCACCGGAGCTCCGGAGGACTGAAGTCTGTGGTAGCCTGTGTGTGTGTGTGTGTGTGTGTGTGTGCGCGTGCGTGCGTGTGTGTGTGTATGTACAGTGCACACACACAATAGCTCTTGAAAATAGTTGTGCGGTGCGGCGCTACCAGCTAACAACAACACATCAACGTTGTGCGCGGCACCGCACGACGGACGAAGTATACATTCACTAATAACTGATACGGCCCGCCTCCTTTTCAGACCGTTTGAAGAAAGACCACGTGACCTACTGTATCATAATGTTAAACTTCGGCCGGTGTCCCGCCCCCTTTAACTACTTTTCCTGGGGACCCTCCCAAGGACCCCTGGGGGTCCCCAGACCTCACTTTGAGAACCAATGGCTTAGAACATTAGAGCCACAATAATTGTAACTTATTGTATAATTCACAAATAGCAGATGTACAAGCTCACAGCACATCACAAGCTTGTACATGTGCTATTTTTTAAGTAATTTCAAGAACAAAAACATGCACAAACAGGCAAACTAAATATAATGTTTTTTTTTAGTTTTTTTTTGCTACATGATGCTGCACTGAGATGCCACCCTGTGGTCACATTGGGTAACTACACTTCAGTGATAACAACAATAATCAGTCAATGATGAAAGTCATGCAAACACCAACACACTGACTGAACTGAGACGGTTGGTTCTGGAGAATGAATAAATGGAAACACATGGACCTGTAAGGGTCCATTTAGAACCCACTGGAACCCTGGGGGTCCCTGGACCCCAGTTTGAGAAACACCGTACTGAGCTCATTTCCTATGTTCCCCAGGTTCTATGTTCCCTATTTACCCCCGCAAAAAAAGGTTCTATGTTCCCCAGGTTCTATGTTCCCCACTTACCCCCACCTACTGAATGAAAAATACACATACCCCTGGGTACTTTGAAAACCACTGGCCTTGCGTATAGTTCATAGAGAAAAGAATGAAAACAAACGTGCCTCGATCTTGTAAGTTCAAGAGAGTAATTTATTAGATCAAGGTTTGGGTCAAGAGACCTTCCCCTTTCTTATGTTGTGTTAATAGGATATTATTTTGACCACTCTGAGTATAATAGTTGTTATGTTATGTTCCTGTGGTCTGGTAGGACACCTACAGGTTGACAAAGGTACTGCAGTAAAACAGGCTGATGTTAAATCAGAACATTGGAACATTAATCTTCTTTTACATGTTTGGACGATATACAGTATTATAATACAGTATGACGTTGTATGACATCATGTATTGATCATTGTGTTTATGGCAGAAGAATAGCACAGAGTTTCCTGATGACAGTACAATATAATATCTTAGTATTCTGTAATATTGCATACTTTTGAATTACAGTAAATTATGGCAGGATTGAAAAAGCTGGTAAGATGAGTCTGGTGTCTTATTGGCGCTCAAACTGTTTCATGTCAAGGACATTTTTAATATATTTACACTGGAACCATTTAATAAAATATTAATAGTATTGTTGATAGAGCATCAAATAATGTTCTATTATTAACATCATAATGCATTTATTAATCACAGACTGAGCTAAAGATTTAATTAAAGTTTACATCTATTAAGACAGAGTACGATTAGGATGTTTACAAAGCATTTTATTTTATGAAAATAGAAAAAGTTCATATCAATCAGGCACAGTCAGATACATATAAAAAGCCATAAGTGTTTAAAATAGGTTGTTCTTACATAAATAATTAGTTCTTGGTCTTCAGCAGCCAAGAACTCTTTGGTCCAAACGAGAAACATCCACAACTACTGAACACTTCTAGGAGTGACTCCATCATTACATTTTAGTTGCTGATTCATTATCATACAAACAATGATATTGTTTAGTATTTGGCTTTGAACGTTGGAACAATAGAATAGAAATTACATTTCTGTCGTTGACCTTTTAGACTTTGTTACCAAACATTGCACTAGAAGAAAGATATGATGACTTAAATACACAAATTAATGACAATGACAATGTCCGTTAACAATAATCTTAATACATCATTTGTAGGGCAATATTACGTTTTTAATACTTTAAATATGCTTTTATAGTGCAAATAGTTTATAGTGCAAGTGAGCTTGTGACCTTGTAGACTTTTAGAAACCAATTTTGACCAAAACCAATTTTAAACAAAACCAATGTTGTTTTTCAACAGATTAATTCATACAGATGAAGGGAAAGGATTCTGAGGAATATGTAAAATAATTGTGATTATCTTATAGTGATCAGTGTCTTTAAGAGATAACCTCGCGTCACCAGGCTTTCTGGGGAAAGCCTGGTATTCGTTTACTAAAAAGGTCGGTTGATCCGGTCTAGACCGGATGATATCCTACGTTATTTTGTAGTAAAAACGGACTACATTTTGGCCGGAACTACCAAACCGGAATCAGTTTTAACCCAAAACTAAATTACTTGTGCATGCGCTAACTACTTGCGCTTGCGATGACAGGGTTAAAACTGATTCCAGTAGGCAGGCTTTGTAATACATTAATCTCAATTAATCACATTTTAATCACACAATGATATTTGACATACCTGGAAACAGTGCGATTGTTTTTATATATAACTATATATACCTTCGACTTTCGACTTTCTCTGGTGGGAGTTGACTTGTGACTTGTCGACTTTTTCGTTATGCCCTAGTGTGGACAAGACAAATCTTGGCTCTGAGAGGTTAAATCTCATAATGGTGGTCCGTGGCTCAAATGCAGAACAATGAATGGACCTTGTGTGAGGGGGAGATAGCGATGCCTTGCCTGATGTGATGTGTGTGCGGGGGGTGTTTAATAAAACGTGAGAATGACACAACTGTCCTTTTTTATGATCCCATTCATTTTATTACAGTTTTTAGAGGTGTTTCTGCAGGCTTTGTATAACATAGTTGCTCAACGTATGTACATCAGTACAGGTGGCTTAAAATTCTCTGAAACAAGAGTTTCAAGGTAATAGTCGGGGACCCACATGGCCAAAAGCTCAAAGAAAAGAGGGGTACCTGTGATTTTCTGCCGTACTTTTTATTTCTGTTTTATCTATTAGTTTGGTCATTAAGGTCCACAGAATGAGAGGCCTGCTCTGCCGGAAAGTTCGCGAAAAAAAGTTAGAGGCATTTTTGTGTAACAAACAAAGCCTTCATTTTTTGACCCTGTGATATGAACTAGGTTTCCTTTCTTAAAGTGCTCATTAAGTTGTGTAAAATGTCAATAAATCATTCCCAGATACACAGAACACATGTGTGAACAACACCAAGTCAAGAAATAATCTCCCAAAGCCTTTCCAAATGATTTATAGCCATTTTATGTACAAAAATGTACCCGTTTCTTGCATTTTTCCCAATAATTTTATCTTTACTTCAATTGTAATCAACTTTGCCATGGCTTATGACATCAGGCAATGTTTCATCCTTTTCAGCAATCTTTATAGTTATTCCACACAAAATATTATTAAAATCAACCCTAAATTAAAGGAACTGTGGTGATTTTATAACCCTTATGCTCCGAATTCATATAGCCTTTTTCTGGCAGAAAACAAAACCTTTAAGCTGGTTGCACACTGCTGCGTTTTTCGTTGCGAAATGCGTTTTTCAGGGCAAGGAGAGAGAGAGAGATAGAGAGAGCAAGGGACCGAGTGGTGCGCGAAACGGGCGGCAGTGTGCAAACGTGACTGACATAACGTAAGGTTGATTTTTTTATTCACGCGCTCCGAAAATCACTCCGATATTCGGCCCGAAAAACGCAGCAGTGTGCAACCACCTTTACCCCCTCAAAAAACAAAACAAACATGTAACACAACAAATTCAAGTATTGTTTTATCATAAACAGCTGTTATCTTATACAGTATATGAATTGATAAAACAGGAAATTAAACATTTAGCTGAATAAAATCTAATATCACGAAAATGAAAATAACTAACGATTAACTCATTCACTGTCACTGTCCTCAAGTATGAGTTCAACTTGTGAACAATTGTTGTATGAGTTCAACTCGTGAACATTTGTTGGGGTCCCCAGTGCAGAGACATGCAATTACACACTTGGCCCCGGCTCTTGCACATGAGCATCCTCTGGTACACTTGCTCTTCTTATTTGGTGTGTTTATATTCTGCAGGTTTGGCATCCTTCAGCATCATGGTTGCCACTAGCTTACCACTGACAAGCTCTCTCCCAAAGTTGGTTGCAACAGGGTAAGTTGGCTGAGACGTGTGCTCGTTTACATACAGCCAACTGATGCAGGGCTCTGTAAAGGTGTAATTGGAAGGCATCTTCAGTAGGTGGAAGACAACGCATGTCTCCTTTGATGTTGCCAAAAAGATGAGCTCGCAGTGCATCCAGATTACCACTGAAATCACTCCTCTCATACAGTGAAACCATGTATCGTCTAGCCACCGTCACAACATCTTCTGTAACTTCCAGACTTTCCCCAGAGTCTCCATATCGGCACAGAGGCAGAAGGACTTTTGGGTGCTCAACAGCAGTTTTGTAGGCACGCCTTTTTCCTCTTCTGTAAAGATAGCTCACTGTGTCACATCCAGTCAGTATGTAGCTGCTGAGGAGTATGCATGAAAGATCTAAAGCTTCAACATCATACTTCACTGCCAGGGCATCCACAATTGCATGAGCAGGTAGGTAAGTGTCCATCTTCTTTACCCATAACTCATGTAGGCCATCCATGTGTGTGATGTAGTATATGCACATCATGATCACATCTGTGTCAGTAGCCACAACAACTACAGCCCGTTCGTGGTGCAGATGTTGTACTGCGAGCACTGCGAGCTCATCTTTTTGGCAACATCAAAGGAGACATACGTTGTCTTCCACCTACTGAAGATGCCTTCCAATTACACCTTTACAGAGCCCTGCATCAGTTGGCTGTATGTAAACGAGCACACGTCTCAGCCAACTTACCCTGTTGCAACCAACTTTGGGAGAGAGCTTGTCAGTGGTAAGCTAGTGGCAACCATGATGCTGAAGGATGCCACACCTGCAGAATATAAACGCACCAAATACTGCCACTGCAAGAAGAGCAAGTGTACCAGAGGATGCTCATGTGCAAGAGCCGGGGCCAAGTGTGTAATTGCATGTCTCTGCACTGGGGACCCCAACAAATGTTCACGAGTTGAACTCATACTTGAGGACAGTGACAGTGAATGAGTTAATCGTTAGTTATTTTCATTTTCGTGATATTAGATATCATAATCTTGATTTTATTCAGCTAAATGTTTAATTTCCTGTTTTATCAATTCATATACTGTATAAGATAACAGCTGTTTATGATAAAAAAAAATACTTGAATTTGTTGTGTTACATGTTTGTTTTGTTTTTTGAGGGGGTACAGGTTTTTTTCTGCCAAAAAAAAGGCTAAATGAATTCGGAGCATAAGGGTAATAAAATCACCACAGTTCCTTTAATTTAGGGTTGATTTTAATAATATTTTGTGTGGAATAACTATAAAGATTGCTGAAAAGGATGAAACATTGCCTGATGTCATAAGCCATGGCAAAGTTGATTACAATTGAAGTAAAGATAGAATTATTGGGAAAAATGCAAGAAACGGGTACATTTTTGTACATAAAATGGCTATAAATCATTTGGAAAGGCTTTGGGAGATTATTTCTTGACTTGGTGTTGTTCACACATGTGTTCTGTGTATCTGGGAATGATTTATTGACATTCTACACAACTTAAAGAGCACTTTAAGAAAGGAAACCTAGTTCATATCACAGGGTCAAAAAATGAAGGCTTTATTACACAAAAATGCCTCTAACTTTTTTTCGCGAACTTTCCGGCAGAGCAGGCCTCTTTTCTGTTTGGATGTATGAAATTAGTGTTTTGCCACTCAGTAGGCGTGTTCCCACATAACTTCCAGCAACAGTGATGTCACGCGCATACCCTCTATTTCTGCGCAATGCGATCTTGGAAACTTGTGGATATATATTTTCTTTTGTTTTAATAACGTTGAATACGTTCATAATGTTCTTGTTTTGGTCCATTTCATGTTTCTATGTGTCTTTGTTTTCCTCCTGTGTACTGAGGTTTTACCACCCAGGTCACACTGACTTCGTGACAGCTGATTCAGATCTGTTGATGAGCAAGGGTGGTTTAAGGATCTCTGTTAATTAGAGCTGAGGTAGAGGCAGTTCACAGTACTGAACAGAGCACTCTGAGGCCACACACACACTCTCAAAACAGCAATAAAACATCAGCAGTGCTCTCTCTGCTGATCTTTTTTATTGCTGTTTTGAGAATCAAGAGAGATATATGATGATTAAGAGTCAAATGAAGATCAAGGAAGAGTTGAGGTTACAGAAGATTTCAAGATGTATTTTCCCAGAGTTGATGTGGCCAATGAGTTCTCATGGCGTTTGATGCATTGGATGGCATGGTGCTAATACATGCCTGTACAACATAAAGAACACCTTGTGTGCATACATATCAACTGGAGGGAAGACATCAAAGTTGAAACACAAACAAGCATCAAAAACTTGTCTAACAAGCACTGAATAATAGGATCTGACAGTGTTACACAAAGGTAAAATGAAATTTAAAGAACAAAAACTGTACATAAGAACAGTACTGGTAATAATGGTATTAAGTTGACTAATATTAGTGACTATCTAAAAGCTCACAACATGTTGCGATGTGTTGTGAGCTTATACAGTAGATTTGCTGTTGTCCAAAAAGTCTCGACCCAAAGGTGGAATAGTTTTTATTTATTGCGACCGAAGGTTGCATATACTCTGAAGAACCGTGTCACTTGAGTGTCCTTCCTTCCTTCCGTATCCTCGTGACCGTCCGTATCCTCTGTGATGTCAGTGTGATGTCAGCGAGTTGTGACATCACTTCCTGTACAGGGCGGCTACACAAAATGTGGATAACACTATATATGGAGATAGTCCAGTCCATCATGTCATATGGGACTACCGTCATAGAAAGTAGCCATTGTTAGGCCGGAGTCATTGGCTGTCTAAACATGGAGATGTGGATAACACTATATATGGAGATAGTCTAGTCCAATATGTCATATGGGACTACCGTCATAGACAGTAGCCATTGTTAATCCGGAGTCAATGGCTGACTGTCTGTACAGGAAGTGATGTCACATGACATACTTTTTATGCCCATATATGAGTCCTAACATGGAGGTGTGGATAACACTATATATGGAGATAGTCTAGTCCAATATGTCATATGGAACTACCGTCATAGACAGTAGCTATTGTTAGGTCGGAGTCAATGGCTGTCTGTCTGACTGTCTGTACAGGAAGTGATGTCACATGACATACTTTTTATGCCCATATATGAGTCCTTCTGTACCACATCTCCATGTTTAGGCAAACTCCACACAGAAAGGCCCTATCGCCAACCCAACCTAGGGTGTGAGCGATAGGGCCTTTCTGTGTGGAGTTTGCATGTTCTCCCCGTGTCTCCTAGGGTTGATACCCTCACAAAAACATGAACAAACTCCCCCCAGAATGGCAACAACTAGAATCGTCAGAGAAACGCTGTGGTTGGCCAGATGGTCAAGAATTGGCGCGAGGTCATTTGGACCTATACATGGAGAAATGGAGCAAACCTGTTTGGCCTAAACATGGAGATGTGGTACAGAATGACTCATATATGGGCATAAAAAGTATGTCATGTGACATCACTTCCTGTACAGACAGTCAGACAGACAGACAGCCATTGACTCCGGCCTAACAATGGCTACTGTCTATGACGGTAGTCCCATATGACATGATGGACTGGACTATCTTTATATATAGTGTTCTCCACATCTCCATGTTTAGGCCCTATCGCTCACACCCTAGGTGGGGTTGGCGATAGGGCCTTTCTGTGTGGAGTTTGCATGTTCTCCCCGTGTCTCCTAGGGTTGATACCCTCACAAAAACATGAACAAACTCCCCCCAGAATGATAACAACTAGAATCGTCAGAGAAACGCTGTGGTTGGCCAGATAGTCAAGAATTGGCGCGACCTCGCCCTTTAGGGCGAGGTCGCATGTCACCCTGAGGTCGCATTCCACCCTCAGGTGTCTTACTAGTTTTTAGGTTTTGTAAACAATGTGTCAGCTTGGGAGCTTGTGGTTGGCTGTTTTCTTTATTTAACATTTAACATGTTTAAATTCTAAATACCATAAATAGGCACACAAGATAGTTAAAAGAGCATGGACAATGCTGTTAGTGCGGAGCCTTAAGGGGAGAAAATGCAAATTTCATGCAAATCAGTCTAAAAGTGCCAAATTTTGCACAGATGAGGCCCAGCTCTTGCTCTAATGATTTAGCTAGGGTGCCCGAGTTTGCAACCTTCGTGGTCGCCACAGCGGCCAAATCAAATTGGGCTCCCATCGACTTTCTATACAGAAGGAACATACACAGAAAAAAAAACTGCTTTAAGTAGGATGTGAGGGGTCTATCTAGGGGTTTGTCATTATTCTGAATCCATTGCAAAAGAAAAACATTCCTTGGGCTAAAAATGGTCCCACAAAATGCCCACAAAACTGTGAAAAGTGATGACTCATCACTAAACCATTGTTTTGTCAGGCCATTTTTAGCCCAAGGAATCCATGTTAACTCCAGTGTGATATAGACCAGGGGTTTTCAAAGTGGGTGACGGGGCACCCCGGGGTGCCTCGAGATAATTTGATAAGATTTGGAATTCATCAATATCACTACATCAATATCACTTAACACTTATGTTGCTATGATTTTTTCTCTTCAATGTCTCGCGTTGCCATGGTTACCATAGACTTCCATGTAATTGTGCAAGTGTGTAAAAAGTGCACGCCCATGCCTAGATGATGCACCACGTGTGTAGATGCTGTTCACAGCTTTCAAACAAAAAAATCCGCTTGGAAATCCGTTCAGGCATTCATGATTTATCAGCCATTATGTTTTCTTCAGATGTAAACAAACATGGCTGCCATGTTTGAAAGAATGGGTTGGTATGGGGGTTAAACATGCAATTTCGCGATCGCGATCATGCCTAATACATTTCTGGAGGTCCCAAAAAAATTTTTGAAAAAAAAATTTTTGAAAAAAAAAAAAAAAAATTTTTTTTTTCAAAAACGGCCCAAACTCGGGAAACTCGGGGTTGGCACAGCACTAGTACCAATACAAACTCGGGAAACTCGGGGTTGGCACCATATGTGTTAATACTGTATGCTTAGTAAAACAGACCAGATTTGCACTGTACTTGAGATGAGTTCTTTTTTCATCTATGACAACTCTCTTCACCAACTAGCAGATCTACAAGGTCACAACGCGGTTCCCCCCAGAATAGGCATGCTGGGGTTCAAGTGGTTAAACGTCAAGTATAAAGTTATTTTCAGTCAGTTCTAATGGAAACGGATATTTCTCCAATAGGATGTAACATTCTAAACATTAACAGTGTAACTCAGGGGTGCCATGGATGAAAAAGTTATTTACAGGGGTGCCAGTTTGAAAACCCCTGATATAGACTACCATGTCAGCCAGGCTAGTGCACGCACATTTCCATTGTCCACTCACGAGCTTAATCTCACAGACACTGAGTGGTCCTTCTGGTATGTGTGGACATGACAAAAAAAGTATAGTAGCCTACTGATCACACTCACAGCTCCTTGTTACACCATTGTGCGGGGAATACACACGTAACTGTAATGGGGCTTTTAAGCCGTGACATCATTTCGTAGTCAGACCTCCAAGCAGATTTATTATCAATATCTGTCCCTCGCTATTTCAACAGATCCGTGACAAAAATAACGACTAAAGTACAGTATAATTCTATCACTTTCCTTTCAACAACAAAGAGAAGAAAAAATAGTAAATAGTAAAAAGATTCACGGGCGCTGGGGCCTTTTGGCCCCAAAAGTTCTCCTCTGCCTACAAAATGATGTCAGACTTAACAGCCCCATAAAATAAAACCCAAAACCGGATAAAACCACGAGGTTGCAACACCCTATACATATTGCTGAAATAGGCTACACAATATTCATCTCTTCAGTACAAAAGGACTCAACATTAGTGGGTTCAACCCATTCAAAGGACGGACACATATTGAAACTACAAATATTGTTCCTCCGAAACAATAGTGGTCTCGTTTCACGCCAAAAAATAATGTCCATAAAAGTACAAACTGTCAAGATCGCAGGCACTGCTCTCTTTGAGCGTTACTGACGTAAAATGGTAATCAAACTACAATGCAGACAAGCAGTGTTATACATGAACTGAACAATTAAATGCAAATCTAAATGTGTATTAATGTACAGTATGCATGAGTGGATTAGGCTATATGGTGTGTCATCATCATCACCTTTATTTATAATCGAAGTACAGTTGAGGGCAAGCCCTCATTTTCAATGTATGTGCAGGGTGCATGGATGGAAAGTAAAGGCAAAGCTAACAAAAAGGGCACATTGAATCGCGTATCTCCCCAAAGTTTTGAGGAGATACCGACCTATAAATAATGAAGATAACATGCGTGTGCTCGCCTTCAGCGAGCCCGCAATTAACCCTATACCTTAAGAACAATTTGCACAGAGGAAAGGTTTTGCTTAAGTAAAAGTATCACTAGGCCTACTGCAATGAAGAAATGAAATATAATAAAAAGTCTGGTAATTAAAATGTGAAAAGGGCCGTTACTGTTCCTTGTACAGTTATAGACATCAGCCCGTACACATTGGCACAATTGGATATTTAAAAAAAAAAAAAAAAGTTTAGGCCTAGGCCGACTAACACTTTTTGGGCCTACTTGTAGTGAAATAAAAGTACAATATTTTCCTCACAGAATAGAAATACATTTTCTTAATTAAAATAATAATAAAATAAAATAAACAACATGTAATGTTTGATACTGATCACAACATAAGCTCTTATTGTGAAGTTTGAGATACACGTTATGAGACACTTTATTGTGACAAGCACTAGACCGGAAGTTAGTTGATCCCCGGTACTCCTAGAGGACGTTGAATAAACAAGAGCTCCCGCGTTAAGCTGAAAGTTATATCTTGTACCTGTGTCTATTATTATATAGTTGGCTATAGTACACGTTGTATATAGACCATCACAACACAACACACAGTTATGGATGCAGTGCCGGACTGCATTCCAGTACTGGTTGAGGGTTCTTGTCCCTCGGCGGTAGGCCTACTGGCGTCGGAGCATCTGAAGCCTGTTGGAGAAAATAATTAGTTAATTAACATCATTAATACATGAACGGGTGAACACATTTTGGTGTGCACAATAAGTGCACTGTAGTCCACTGTATTTCAGCTTCACGTGGTCACACTCCCCTGCTCCCCTGTGGGAGCTCCTCTAATGACCAAGCCTCCACCTGCTCCTTGGACCCCCAGGCCAAGGAGCATTTTCCTTAGTATGAATAAACTCTCGAACCTCTTCTCCAACCTGCGCCACTTCAGTCACTGGGGGGGTTGGTGGCCGATCCCCGCGCTCAGCCTGGGCGCACACCGTCTCCACCAGCCTCTGTTCGCCCTTGATTTGTGGGATGAACACCCAGATGGAGGGGTGGCGCCTGCCTACACGGGCATTCCATCTGTGATGGAAACCTGAAATCATCATAGATTTATTACAACTATAGGATACATGCAGGACACATGGCACATGGCCCGCATTAACGTTTCATTCACATGTTGCTTAGAGATATTGAAGCAAATACAACAGATTTGGAACGAAAAAATATTATTAATAATAATAGTAGTAGTAGTAGTAGAGATGCAACGTTCGCGAACAAATCTTTTGAACGGCTCTTTGAAGTGAACGATGGGATCCGGTTTGCGGAGTAGGGAGCCGTTCATTTGGCTGAATTGGCTCGCGCCGCGATGCGCGATGCGCGGTGCGGCGCGGCAATGTGCAGCTATCTAGGAAGCAAATTAAGACACTACAGTTTGATTTGATCATACCTTAGACAATTATTAAGCGATTTCTATAATTAAAACGTCTCCATATTGCTTGGGAAGTCCACTTCCATGACAAATATTATGTCCCTGTAAATATTTAAATGTTTGCTATTTTAAAATAGCCGATGTACAAGCTCACATTGTGCCAGGCCTAGCCAGTTGGTAAATCCTGGTTATATACGCCGCTAGGGAGGAGCGAGTTCATTGTTGCCTGCTTGGTTTTTTTAAGGTGTTGCATGAATAACATTAGTCAAGGTAGCTTAATTTACACACACATGTTTTATAAAAAGGGTAAATACAAAATTGTGATCTCAAATGTCAGCAGAGGAATGTGGTGCCAGACCGTGCCACCTTGTGGATTCATGTTTCAACGAAAATATTTTAAATATGCAATGAGCCAAAAGAGCCAAATGAGCCAGTCTTTTGAACGGCTCTTTGAAGTGAGCCAGAGCCATGGCTCTGGCTCACTTCAAAGAGCCATAAATTTCATCTCTAAGTAGTAGTAGTAGTAGTAGGTAAATACATGCAAGTTCTTACCCTCCACTGCATTGTTGCTGCGGTTTGTCATTACAACGGTGATGAACACACCAGACTGCTGGTGGGAACAGGGCATGTTCCCCCACATAGGTGTCCTCCATGTAGGTGATGAAGTCACCTATAGGTGTCCTCCATGTAGGTGATGAAGTCACCTATAGGTGTCCTCCATGTAGGTGATGAAGTCACCTAAAGGTGTCCTCCATCTAGGTGATGAAGTCACCTAAAGGTGTCCTCCATCTAGGTGATGAAGTCACCTAAAGGTGTGCTCCATGTAGGTGATGAAGTCACCTATAGGTGTCCTCCATGTAGGTGATGAAGTCACCTATCGCGGGGTACCGGCGGAGCTGGCGGCGGGTCTCTCTGCTGGCGCAAAAGGTCCGGAAATTCTGCTTCAGGATAGGCAGAGGCAGGTAGCCAGGTAGCCAGTGGCCATGGCCTTCCAGAACCATCCTCACAGGTGCCTGTCCTGCCTGTATGGACCTGTATAGAGGAAAAGTTGAGTGAAGTAAAAGTTACTTATACTACTTAAACTTATACTACTACTTACTTGTTACTTAAAGCTTATTTTATTTGTATTTATTTTTTATTTTACTGTATAGTAAAGTCTATGATAGAGTCTATGGCATGTTCTGTGTGTCAAATTTTATGCTACTATCATAAAGTGCACGATTTGTGCACGAAACCCGCGGACCATTACGTATTTCCCATCAATACAAAGTTATTCTGAGAGATCACCTTTATCTTTTTGTAGGTGACGCCTCCATTGGCGGGCATGGAGTATAATTGTATGTCGCCGCCACAGCTCTTTGTCACACCTGATGGTGTGGGCAACCATTCGGAGGCTCAGTGCCTGAGCATGTTCCAACTGGGAGTTTGGGAAAAGTAGTTAGAGATGTATCGATACCCATTTTTGGCTATTGGGCCATCGCAGATTTGTCTTGGGAAACCAATGTGTGCCAAATGTTATGCTACTATCATAAAGTGCACGATTTGTGCACGAAACCCTCAGACTATATCTTATTTCCCATAACTACAGTATACGCATTACGTTGGTATGGCCTCCGTGGTGATCATCTCGAGGTTGCCGCCACAGCCCCGCTGATCGCTGGGCTTCAACTCCGTCACACCTGATGGCGTGGGAAACCATTCTGAGGAGCAGCGCCCGAGCATGTTCCAACTGGACTGGCCAAACTGTCAAATATTAATTAAGCAAGAGGCAAACATTGTGAAAATGGCAGATCTACATGCTTACAACGCCTCGCAACAATATTTATCTGCGGAAACTGAGTCACATTAAATGTAATACCTACGATTCCTGTCAGGGTGGGGTCCCCAGTTCAAATATGTTTATTTTGGGGGTCACGGCCTAAAAAGGTTTGAGAACCCCTGGTATAGAGCATTAACAAATTCATCCACCAGGGGCATTGACAACTCATTCTTATGACTCCCTATCTCACCAAGCTTTATAAACTATATGTTTTTTAAAGAGAAAACAATTAAAAAATAAAAATAAGCGAATATTCGACTTTGGGGAACAACGTTGAATAGTGACTTTGATATTCGAATATTCGAATATTTGGTGAATGCCCTAAATTATACCATTTTCAGAGTGTACCAATGGGTCCAGTGCAGGTTCCCACTAGCCCAGGGGTCGGCAACCCAAAATGTTGAAAGAGCCATATTGGACCAAAGAAACCCAGAACAAATCTGTCTGGAGCCGCAAAAAATTATAAAAGCTTTATATATCGTCGTTGTCGGTTAGAAACCTTGTATGTCCAAAACTTCGTTTTGTATTTATCATTTAAATTTTTTACTAAACTAGTGAAAACAGCCGATCTACAAGCACACAACGCCTCGCACCGCGAGGCGTTGTGTGCTTGTAGATTGGCTGTTTTCACTACTTTTGTGCGTCAGTCTTGTATGATGAAGCAGGGCTTTACTTTGCGTAAAAAAACATACAAATTTCAAACTTGGAGATACAAGGTTTCTGCCAGACAGTGACGATAAAAAAATCGTTAAAACAAAAAAAAAACATTTTTCCCCCCATCTTTTTTCCATTTTCATACATTTTTGAAAAAGCTCCAGGGAGCCACTGGGGTGGCACTAAAGAGCCGCATGCGGCTCTAGAGCCACGGGTTGCTGACCCCCGCACTAGCCTGACACTCAGCCTGAATTGACATTTCGTTTCACTCCATTATTCAGTCTGAACTTGCTCTCGTCCAAGGCAATTTCTGGGATGGGCGTTGCCAAAGAGGCAGTCTTCTGCGATTCGTTCACCGTCTGACCATCACAACAGTAGCAAAGCAGATGACGTAGTGTTGTTATGTGGCTGGCTAGTGGCTAGCATGTTGCTTGCTAGTGCTACTTGGCTTGCTAACTAATGAAACAGGCAGAATAGGAGCACTACGAACTAGGAATCAAACACAACATAACATGCCTGCTACTGGTGTTTCATAGCAAGATCGATACGATCGCATATAAGCCTACTGCAACGGGCGATGCGATGAGCGGTACAGTCCGGCGGCGGCGCTTGTTTACTTGGAAACGCACATGAGTTCAGGGAAAACCCCACCCACGCTGCTCACAAGACGCTGATTTACGACGCTGATTCGCCGTACGGATTTTCGAACGAGGAAAGCCTCTTCAATGAGAGCTCTTCTAGACCCCTGAATCGCCAAAAGAAAATTGTAAAGGGGTGTGGCTAGCGATTAAGGATCTGGAACTAGGCTAGGGTTCCCACACATTTTCAATGAATTTCCAAAACCTTTCCAGAATATTTAACCCAATTTTCAGGATTATATAACAATCATTCAGCGCAATAACGAGTCTCTTACTCCTGTGTGCAATGCCCAGAGAGAGGTAAGGTAGCAAACATAAAGCATATAATCTTGCAGATCTGCAAGCACTTTGTGAGCTTGTAGATCTGTTTTTTTTTTGTCACATTAGTCTGCAATCATGCAGCCCGTTGTGAAAAACAACTAATATGACATATTTTCATGTTATGTTATATGTGATTTATAAAATGCTTTATCAACAAAAGGAATAACTAAAAATAATGCATAGCCACATTCTCCAGGACACTTGATCAATTCACCTTTTCCAGTACTAGGAATTTCATGACCGTACTAGGAATTATGGGGTCCTTGAGTTTGAGAACCACTGATATGATCAAGGAACCAGTAAGACTCCCTAATCACATAGGGCAAAAATTTGTTTTTCCAAAATCTTCCTGATCCATGTTGATGACATGAGTGTAGACATGCTTTGTAGTGATTTTCGTGATTTTAGGGCAAAATCTGTAGGAGCAGTGTCCAAAAATGTGTTTTTAAAAATCGGCCTGAAGGTGGCGCTATATGGGACAGATTCATGTTGATGGGATGAGTGTAGACATACTGTGTAGCGATTTGCGTGATTTTAGGGCAAAAACTGTAGGAGCAGTGTCCAAAAATGTGTTTTAAAAATCGGCCTGAAGGTGGCGCTAGAAGAGGGCCATGTGAGAAATGAGGGGTGGGGTCTCCGTGTTGCCTTGGTGGACGAATAGGTACCGGGCCCGGCTCTCCTGGACGCTCCTAGCCCGAGTTACGGCATTTTATGTGAGCCTGCAGTGGAGGGGGTCCTCCACTGGGGGCGCCACCACTTTTGCATCCGTTCTGGAGCACCAGGAGTGGGTGGGCCCCAGGAATTCCCCGTGAGCAGCCCCGTTGGGGTGGTCATTTGGTCATCTTTGCACATTTGGTCATTTTTTACACCTGGGGGTCCCCCAGGGGGGTCCCTGAAGCTCCGGGGGTCCTTGGAGGTTATAGTTTGGCAGGTAAGGAGTGTGTGTGCAAAATTTGGCATGGATGGGGGCAACGGTTGTGGAGATATGAGCAGGGCAAAAGTGTGACGTGTGACGTGTGACGGACGGAGAGACAGACAGACAGACAGCCGGTGGAGGTTTCTGTAGTAAATGCGACCTACGGTCGCAATAAAGAAAACATCCATTAACTAGAAGCACTGCTCTTCCGAGCACAGGTCTCCGCCAGGTCAGGTAGGTTATTGTGGCCTCCTGGTGGCGCTATAATAGGCCAATGTGAAAAGGGTGCCATGTCATCTGCGGCCTGTCATGATTTAAGGCATTTTGTTTAAAAAGATTCATAATAGCAATAATGTCACATGCACGCTGCTCTGAAATGTGTTCACTTGGACCGCGCAGAGGTGCCAAAAGTCGGGGGGACGAAGATTTACAATTTACTTTACAAACATACTTTTTCCACCGCTGGTGTGAAGGACAGTGGTTCTTAAAGAGGGGTCCGGGGACCCCCAGGGGTCCTTGATGGAGTTCCTGGGGGTCCCATAGGCGGACTTTGCCATTTGCCCTAGTGGGGGCAGTCTTGAGCAACATGTCAATTGTCAACCCCTCAGCACAACATTATTTGGAAGCACACCACAGCTCTCAGCCCAACGATGACTGCACGTCTTAATCATAGTATTCATATGATATTGGCGAACACAACACAAGGCATAGAAAAGAAAGATCTCACAACAACATATGGCTGCTCATCCAGAACATGATGTTTACTGTAACAAATAAAACAAATCCAATTTACTGTGCCAGACTCTGCCACCATTATTCCATATACAATAATACAGCGATCCAACACAGTTATAGACCAATATCTGGCAGGCACACAGCCTACATACACATACAGTATTATTAACATGAGCACACAACTGTCTGAAGCACAGCCTATATATATATCAGTTAGGGTGACCAGATCCCAAGTCACCAGATGTGGGACAGAGAGTATGTTTGTGGGGGACAATGTGGGACGCCCGCCAAAGGCGGGCGGCCGAAAAATTTTGGGCTTTTTGGGGGCCAAAACCCCTGAAATGCGTAGAAAGATACATAGGAAATGTATTTTGGCACAGCTTGCCATCTGGTTGAGTAGCACATAATATGACTATGATAACAACTACAATGGAACAACTATGCAAATAAAAACTTAACAACAGAAATACATTTGAAATTATCTGTATTTACTGAACAAACCCGAAGAGGACAAGAGGTAAATCTGGTAGACATGAATGAATTACATTCAGTAAGGAGCTCACAAAACACAGTTTCCACTTCTCACAGTAGTGTGGCCAATTCATGTATTGAGGCATATCTTAATAGTCAAAGTCACAAGGATACATGTAGAGTGCAGTACTTTTAACAAAGACTTTAACTTGACCAAAGCAGCATCCTCCTAACAAAGGCAACTACAGCAAATTATTTTCAATTAGACAGGCACAACATAAAACCATAGATAAAATAAATAAAACCAGAAATATAAATCAAAACTAGTCAGGACTGGAGGTAACAATAAATAAGAATAACCATAAATGAAATTGTAAACAAACCAACACTATGCACTTAGCACTTCCAGAACCAAGGAAAGCACCTGAAAAAAGCATTTTAGCTTTTGTCCATCACAACTCAAGTCTCCAGAACCAAGGAAACCACCAGCATGAAACATTTTAGGTTTGTCCATCATAGCTCAAGTCTCCAGAACCAGGGAAAGCACTGGCATGAAACATTTTAGGTTTGTCCATCACAACTTAGTCTTTCAGTATTGTCCATCACAGCAACAGCAGGCCTGGCCCACACAGGGAATGCACATTCAGCACCATAGAAAGCACCTGGCAGTGAGTGAAACACAAGAATAGCAGCACATCATTAAAATCTAGCACTACACTGACCCAGAGTCCACAATAAATTATTTATGTTTAAACAATCTATTCTATTTAAACAATTTTTATCTTACCTTAGATGTTCTTCTTGGGCTTATATTTCTTGCTTGATTGTGCTGCTTCCAACAAGGCCTTCTGCTTAAGAACATAGCTGTAGAACTCCTTACATGTGTATTCAAAGTTGGTCTTGATTTGTATTTCACTCTTGATAAGCTCCACAGAGCTTTGTTGTGCCATGATTAGAAGCATCTGAGGCCACTGAAAAGAATAGAGTGTGGATTTTTTTTATCACTTGGGAGTTGAACCACAGGTGTATTTAACTCTCTCAAACAAGTCTCCACACTGGCAGGTGCAAGCACATCTGTAACTATGGATGATGCTTTAGTACGACCACATGCCATTTTCTTTGCAATATCAGAGTCTGGAAACATAACTGGTGCGAGCTTATTACCACAGTCCTCTGACCTGTACTGGGAGTGTTGTACAGTGTGGTAAACGCTAGTCATTTCAGCTGCTGTTACCTTATCTGTGTTCGAATCCTGTTTTGGTTTTAGTAGGAAAGAGTCTATATACTGTGAAGCCTCCTTTTGTGCAACACGTTTTTTGTGGGTCTCACATAGTCTCTGTGTCGTTTAACGTCGTATTCACCTCCGCTTTTAACTGAAAAACGACTCTGGCAAACGTCACAGAAAACTTTATCAGTCTCGCCTTGCACTGGTTTCACCCACGGATAAATAGTTTCCCAGTCTTTGTTATAACTGCATTTCCTTTTCTTTGGCAGTGGTGGTAGTTTCCTCATGTTCATCCTCCTCCATTTTTGTTCATTTGTCACAAAAATGTGTCGCTAAAAGGCTCGCTGGTTTCACTCTGTTTGTTGTGTTGCTTTTGGTGGGCGTTTCGTTCCGTATGCCGGGCTGTTTGATTGACAACAGCCGGGCTGCGCGCACGCACGCACACACACACAGCGTGTACACACACACACACACACACACACACACACACACACACACACACACACACACACACCACGGCCCGCCCCTGATGACAGGCTCGACTCACTGCTCTCTCTTCACAGCCATTTGATAAAACCATTTTAGACGTAAAAAAAAAAGAAAAAAGAAAACCGGTGCTTGTCGGTCAGAATGCGGGACAGCGAGTCAATTTGCGGGACGCATGAAAAGTCACTGAAATGCGGGACTGTCCCGTGCAAAACGGGACGTATGGTCACCCTAATATCAGTACTCACTGAGTGAACCAAATTATGCACAGAGCGCAGCCGTGCACGCACACACGCACACGCCCACACACACACACACACACACACACACACACACACACAGTACAGTACAGTAAACAGTATACAGCCGGCTGTAAGTCATATTGAATCATTGTCTCACCTAGTGTAGAATTAAACGCCTGTTCTTGCGTCCTGCATATACATCCACAATCTTCTCAGGGCGACAACTTTGCTGTTAAGTCATCCTCGATGTTCAGAATGGCAAGTGTTGTTGAGCGCAGCCAACATGGAATCCTCCTCATGGCAGAGAAACTCCTCTCTGTGGTAGCAGATCCAATTGGCAGAGTCAGTGCCAACTGTAGCATCTTGAACAGATTGGGACAGCTGTCCTTTTTAACTGTCTTTTTAAGATGCTCAAGGTCAAGTGAAACTGTTGTGCTTGACGAGGCAGCCGAGGCTTTCACCAGATCCATCTCTGCTCCAAGCAGGACAGGATGGATTTTCAGTGGCTGTGCATATCTTTCTAGGAGAGGTTCCACTCCGTTCTTGTCACATGTAAACACTGCTGCACATGCCTGTGCAAGTTCTATTGACTCCCCCGTGAACCGCCTGTCAAGTTCGGCGATCAGAGAATCCAATACGGGCAGATAAAGGTGTTGGCGAAATGTGTCACTCTCTGTCACACTCTGACTCACTTCTGTGACTGTCTCACTTTCATCATCCATTTGGCGTTGGCCCAAAGTAGACGTTATCAGGAAACCCGACAGGGAGGAGGGGGGTGGAGTCACTGGAGTGGTCTGCAGTTGGGCCAGGGGCAGGGGCTGCTGCTGCTTCAGCATCCTCCTCAGTTACAGTCACCGCCGCCACGTCTTTCACCTTGTCCTCGCTGAACTTTTTCTCTGATTCCCACACCGTGCTCCACGTATCAGTGTTTGCCTGCCTCAGAAATTTGAAGTGAGCTTTTAGATTTTCTGCAGCCTCGCAGAGCGTGGAGTTGCTGGACTGCAGGGCCTTGTGTGTAACGTGGATCACACGCAGTATATCCTCAAATAAAACGAGACATGCAATGAATGACATTCTTGACATGTGTTCATTTAGGCCAGTGGCATCAACAGCCCATCTCCCTCCCTCATCACTAATGTCTTTTAGGCACCCAGTGATAGCAGAGTAGTGGGTTTTAACTGCATGCACGGCCCTCCACTTACATGCCCATCTCGTCTCACTGGGCTGTACCATTTCCTTTTTTTCGTGTGCAGTGATTTCTGGATTTCAATAAATTTATGGTGATTTGACGGTTGTGCAAATACAGAGAACAGTTTATCAATAACGTTCAGGAATGTTTTCACGCTGCGATTGACAGTGCAACACTCTACAAGCACCAGATTTAGTTTGTGTGCCAAGCAGTGAATATAAGCTGCGTAGGGATAGGTCTCTTTGATGCGCTGCTGTACTCCTGACAGGTGCCCCGACATTACAGAGGCACCATCGTAACTCTGTGCAACAATTGGGATGTTTTTGAGACCACCCATCTCCAGTCCTGTGTTTATAGCGTCCACGATCCCAGCCGCATCACGAGATGCTGAACAGTCAAGGAAACACAGAAAACGCTCCTTGATTTCAAGCTGCTCTGTATATCTTAAACAAATCGACAACGGTTCCGTTTTGGAGGACCTGGCCTCGTCTGCCATAATAGAAAAAAAAACGTATCCTGCACAGTTTTTGCAATGTCTGCATATGTAACCCTCTCTTTCGGGTCTGCTGATCTGAAGAAAACACCCAGTGTTGTCTCTGTTCACCCATTTATTATCAGGAACTGATGGGGACAGACAGACAGTGCATGTCAAATATAGGCTGCTGGCACACAACACCTCTGCTCCGTTGCTCATATCAAAACAGGAAGAACTTATATTAACACAATAATAATAATAATTACAATTTCAAATAATTGCATAATAGGTACACTGTACACAGTTAACAGTATTGTAGTATTTTACACTCTCTATATAATATTTTTCATGCAAAACGTTTTCTTACAGTTAATATACAGAATACAAAACCCTCCCAACACACACCTGATGGGGACAGACAGACAGTGCATGTCAAATATAGGCTGCTGGCACACAACACCTCTGCTCCTGTACACAAACAAACAACATTCAATGATTACAGGCTAACTGCAATCAGCTGCCATAAATTCAACTGCTAAAAGTCTGCCTGCATCATTCATCTGCTTAAAAGTGTGCACAGATTACAATAATTGTAAGATTATGACATCTTATATCATGCACCAGGAGGAGAGATGTAAACAGCAGCCTACCGTTGCTCATATCAAAACAGGAAGACCAGAGCAACGTCACGTGACCGCATATGACGGCAAACCATGAGTCTATCTTCCACCAGGGGAGGGCGCTGTTGTTCAACCAAGGTTATATAGAGAACACAGCATAGAATGCAATATCTAGGCAGTACATTGTGTTTAGACATTGTTGATTGACTATATTTTGACGAACTTCATTCAAATAAGATAACATTAAATGACTCCTGTTACACTCTCCCCTCTTGAATTCGGCAAAATACGGAGTACAACAGAACACAATTGTTTTTCTTTTCTTCAACAAGAAAATTCACATGTAATCCAAGGTCCCAATCAACATAAGTAACAGTAATACCAAAAGTATCCAGTCAAGCCACAAGGCTGTTCCTGTAGAACACACAAGGGAAAGCACTCCCTGCAGTGATGACATAAAATGTGCCTGTATACACATTATCATACTCAAACCCTGTAAACTGTTACCCGACACTACTGATATTCAGACCCCCCAAAAAAAAGGTTGTGCAAGTTTTCAACATAATTCTCTGACCTTGTAGCTCATTTAAGCGTCCATCGTAACAATAAGCCTACTCACAGGTTTGACAATGCGGCCTGCTCTGGTTCGGACGGCATGTGTGTTGTCAGGTAAGTGACATATGGGTGCATGTGAAGCTGCAGAGTGAGCAGCGGGGTGACAGGGCGTAGCCACACTCGAGGCCAGCGAAGGAGAAGAGTCCAGCACTGTGCCAGCCCCACTAGGAACAGAGTCCATGCCACTAGAAACTGTTCCACTGCCGGCCACACTGCCCGCCTCCGAACCATCTGTATCCGAAAGATAGCTTGTCTCCACCTCAGGATCTTCACCCACCCCACTTTCGGCAAGCGTCCCGTCAGACCGTGCGGGCGGTATATCAGCTGTTGGAAAGTCTTCACCCTCAACCGGAAGCTGCGAGACCCAATGATGAGTCCTAGAAACCTTGTCTGGGCCCCTCACAGAAGCCACAGAATGGTCATTGACACCATCGCTACCCGGGGTAGGAGTAAGAGGCGAGGCAGAAGAGACAACGGAGGCACTGTCTTCATCATCCTCCGTCACAGGTAGGAAGTTCACACAGAGCAGCAGATTACGATGCACCACCTTGGTGTGACCAGTGACAGAGTTGCGTATCTGGGCGGTGTGGGTCGCAGGATCGCTCTTTACTACTGTGTAAACCACATTTTCCCACCTATCAGCCAACTTCCTCCGACCTCTCTCTCCCTTGTTCGCCACCAGGACCCTGTCCCCAGCTTCGACAGGCACACCCTTTGCCCGCCTGTTGTATATCCTAGCCTGTCGCTTCTGCTCCTCACTAGTGTGCCTCTCGACCAAGATCATGGCCTCCCGGAGATCCCGTTTCAGAACCTCCACATACTTGGGATAAGACACGACATCCTCGTCACGTAGAGCAGACTTGAAGAGCACGTCAACAGGTAGACGAGGCACTCTACCAAACATCAAGTAAAAGGGCGGAAACCCAGTGGTCTCATGAACGGTCGAGTTGTACATAAACGTCAACGTATGTAGCATTTGGGGCCAAGACTGCTTCTCCCGGGGAGGAAGAGCCCTTATCATGCCACCAAGGGTGCGGTTGAACCGCTCAACTGTTCCATTTCCCATGGGGTGGTAAGGCGTTGTGCGGGACTTCTTCACACCCGAGACCTGAAGCAAGGCAGCTATCAGCTCACTCTCAAAATTCGCACCCTGGTCTGAGTGGATACGCTCAGCAAAGCCATAGAAACAAAAGTAGTTGTCCCACAGCTTCCTGGCTACCTGTTTAGCAGTTTGATCAGGACAAAGGAAGGCATGAGCGAGCTTAGTAAAGTGGTCTGTAACCACCAACACATTGACGGGCCTGTTCCTGGAGTCTTCAGCTGTCCAAAAGTCAATGCAGACCAGTTGCAATGGCGCAGTAGTGGTAATACTCTCAAGGGGAGCACGGGCGTGTGGTTCCGGTGTCTTACTCACAACACACCTCTCACAACACCTGACATAGTCCCTCACATCATGTTCCACAGAACTCCAGTAAAACCTCTGCTTGACAAGATGGAGTGTTCTCTCCTGCCCTTGGTGACCAGCATCGTCATGACACCCGCGCAGGGCCTCCTCCCGCAGGGACTGGGGCACCATGTACTGGTGTTTTGTCTTCCTAGTGACCGGGTCTTTACACACCCTGTAAAGGATCCCATCTTCAAGCACAAGTTTATCCCACTGTTTCAAGAGCTTCAAAGCACCCAACGACTCATTTGGCCTCTCACGTCGTGTGGGGCGACGTCGGCGCTCAACGAAGGAGATGACATGGGACAACTCAGGGTCAGCCCATTGCGCAGCTCTAAGCTCCTGCTTCGGAATGGAGGGTAGAGCATCCTGGCCCACATCTGTGACACTTTGTACGTGACTCGCCAAGGCAATGGCCCTGACTCTGGTGGCTGTATCCCAATCATTGTGACCATCAAGGACAGCCGCAACCTCGGCACTCGACATGGAGCAGAAGGTGGGCATGGAGTCGGGGAGAGTGGTTGCCTTCCTGCCTTCCACCCCCTGGCTGTTCTGACGGACCGTAGATAACCTGAAAGCATCCTGAACCTCTCCACCAGACAGCTGCTCAGACTCACGGACCAGACTCTCATACGGCTCACAGAGAAGGCGCTCACCGATGCAGCGACCCGCAAAGGGCTCCCTGCTGAGGGCATCTGCTACTACATTCTTTAATCCAGGCACGTACTTGAGATCAAAGTCATATGATGCAAGCTTGGCCACCCAGCGCTGTTCACAGGCATCCAGCCTCGGCTTAGTCAGGATATGAGTAAGTGGGTTGTTATCAGTCCATGCAGTGAACACATGGCCCTTAAGCCAGTGGCTGAACTTTTCACAAACTGCCCATTTGAGAGCCAGAAATTCAAGACGGTGGGCAGGATACACGCTCTGTGACTTGTTCAACGACTTACTGGCAAAAGCAATAGGACGTGCTCTATCTTCCCCAGGAGCTACTTGTGAGAGCACTGCACCTAGGCCATCGGTCGATGCATCTGTTGACAGGATGAAAGGGCGGGAGAAGTCAGGGTGTGCCAGTACAACATTAGCCAGCAGGGCATCTTTCAAGGCCTGCACCGCCTTCTCACATTCAGAGGTCCAGTCCGCTGGAACCAGCTTCCTGTACTGTTCTCTGCGTCTCCCTTTGGTTTCCCCAACCCACTTCCTTTTCTTCTCCTTTGTGCCAGAGGTCAGTTGGAAAAGAGGCTTCGCGATACTGGAACAGTTTGGAATGTAGCGTTGATACCACATCACGAGGCCAAGGAATGACTGTATCTTCTTTGGAGATGGTGTCCGTCCATCCGGAAGCATCAGGTCCGCCTTCGTGACATTAGCAATGGCCTCAACTTTGCCGGGGTCCGTAGACACACCTCTGCTGTCAATGACATGACCAAGGAAATGGACAGACCGACGCAGCAAGTGACACTTCTTGGGTGCCAATTTTAGGTTGTGTGCACGCAGTCGTTGGAACACCATCTCGAGACGCTCCAAGGCCACGTCCTCACTGGGAGCGAAGACCATTAAGTCGTCGAGGTAGCAGAGTAGAGAAAGGAAGTTCTGGTCCCCGAAGATGCTCATCATCATCCTCATGAAACTGGCGGGGCTATTGCACAAGCCTTGAGGGAGACGATTATACTCGTACAGACCAGTAGGTGAAGAGAAGGCAGTATACTTTTTGTCATCCTCATGCAGCGGAACATTATAAAAACCAGAAGTAAGGTCCATCGTGCTGAACAGTGCATTTCCCCCCATGGCTGCGAGACAGTCAGCCTGGTGTGGAAGCGGGTAGGCATCCTTGACCGTGCGAGCATTCAGCCAGCGGAAATCAGTGCATATTCTCAGGTCACCATTCTTCTTCCACACGAGGACCAGTGGGGAAGCAAACTCGCTTTTGGACTTCCTAATGATTCCTTTCTCCTCCATCTCACTCAATGCAACACGGAGCTTCTGGAAGTGGCCAGGTGGGACCCGTCTGTAGGGTAACCTGAACGGCTTCTCGTCCACCAGGTGGATCCTGTGCACAAAATCAGTCGCTTCCCCACAATCAAGTTTATCCCTGGAGAAGATATCAGCATATTCCAGTGACAACTCACACATCTTGGATTTCCACTGATCAGAAACCTCACAGGAGTCAAGGTTCAGGTCACCAAGACCACATCTCCTCAGAGACTCGGTAATGTCAGAAGGTTGAGAGGACTGGCCAGAGCTGGCACGTTGACTGTTAGAACGGATACAAGCACTATCCGTTGCGTCCATATCCTCCAGAGCCATACATGGAGATACATCAGCCAACTTGGCGTTCCTCCGCAGGGTGACAGGGCTGTCAGTAGGGTTAATGATCTTCATCGGAACCCAACCGTCACCCCACAAGGGAGTGACAACACGACCAACCAAAATGTTGCGGGGCATAGAGTGGGACTTTGTGGGTTCAACCACAACAGTGCAGCCGGGCAGACCACGGGATGCAGCAGGGAGCTTCCCCCATACAAGGTGCTCATGACCAGGAAGTAGAGTTACAGCCTGGTGCAACTTCACAGTTCCCACAACATCAGGGACCTCCTCTCCCACCCAGCGATGGACACCAGCAAGCATGGCCAGGAATCGAGTACGGTCCTCTCCGTCATCAGGGTATCCCGGTACAGACATCATTTCCCAGTACTTCTCAGAATCCTTAAGCCTCCGTATGAGGCACTTGATGACATTAGTGCCTATTATCAGGTCATCAGTCTGCCCAGGGACAACCAACGTGGGCACATTCATCTTATGTCCATATACCTCAAGCTCCAAATCACACTGACTCTTTGCAAAGGCTTTCATGCCTCCACATCCAACCAAGACAACATCAGTGCTCTGTAGGTCATCACAGGTCAGGGAGCCAGTCTCAACCATAGCGTCAATGGCGGCTTCGCTTATAGAGCACGCCATGGAGCCCGAATCCAGCAACGCCCTCACGGTTGAACATCCATTCACAACAACCGGGGTGTAGAACAAACTGTCACTGTACTGCAGACGCTGCGTATTCTGAATAATAACTTTGGAGTGGCCGGGAAAAGCTCCACTCACTGTCTCATACACCGACTGGAGATCTGGGACCTCGTCGAGGGGCTTGTCACTAGCGCCCACACTTCCCCCCTCGAAATGCGGGCGAACTAGTTTCCCTGTTGGGGGGAAGCTGAGGCAGTGGTGGCAGACTGAGAATCAGGGGACGAGGAAGCAGGACATTCTTGCCTCATGTGACCTGGCTGGTGACAGGTAAAGCAGAGGCGATTGAATTGGCAATGGGCAATGGTCGAGTGCGAGTGCTCACCACAGATCCCACATGCACCCCGACCTGAGGATGTCCTCCTCTGCTGTGGCTGTGACCCACCACGGCCACGGGGAAGAGAACTGGGAGGTGAATAGGCATGGGAAGCAAAACCTGGACGCGGTGCAGGCGCTAAGCTACTCAACACTTGGCTCAGCATCTCTGTCATTTTATCCATGCTGGCCTGGAGCGAGGCAGTCTCCGAGGCCCTCTGAAACGGCTGGACATTTTGTTTGCATGAAAGTACCAGAGGAGGCTCGCTCACTGGCTCAGATGTGAGAGACTCATCCACGGTAGCAACCATCTGCTGGGCAACGCGGTGTGGCGGTGCCGCCCTCTGCCTGGTCCGCTGTTCCCGCTGGAACTCATCAATCCTCTCCTGTACCTCCTTGGCTGTCCATTGGTCAGTGAGCTTGCTATTGAACTTAATAGAAAGAGACTGGTTGGGGCAGTTCCGCACAAACATCATGGCCACTTCCCTACCAATGTCGTCCATTGCCCTCCCCAAACGTCGAAGACTCTCATCTGCCACATCCGCAGCTCTATTTAGACGTACCCAATAATCAACAGGGGTCTCATGAGGTGCAGGCAAGGTGTTGTAGAAGTCCATTAGAGGCATACAGGAATACGAGAGGTCACTGAAGTGCTGCTTCAGAATGGTATAAATTGAATCAGGCCGGTGGACAACGTCAATCGACGGGTCGCTGCGTAAACCGATCCTGACAACGTCTTTGGCTCTGCCCATAAGCCTGATGAGTATCTCATCTGACTGCTCCGCCGCAACAACACTCTTCTTCCTCAAATATGTAGACATCAGTTCGATCCACTCATGGATAGAACACTTGTCAGCACCATCACCACGGAAGACGGGCGGCTCTCTGGCATCAGACTTCAGGACTAGACTGAGCTGTGAAAGGTCAAGCGTAGCCTGGTTGGCAGACTGACCGAGCATCTGTGTTGCATAGTAACCGTCGCCACGTAGCCCTGCAACATGGCCGGAAGGTGACCCGTAGCCATGAGGCGGCGCAGCATAAGCGGCAGAAGGGCCATAGGCATGGGGCTGTGCAGCAAGACCGGAAGGAGGGCTGTAAACATGGCCAGAAGGAGGGCTGAAGACAGGGGGCTGCGTGGCATGGCTAGAAGGCGGAACATAGGCATGGGACTGAGTGGCATAGCTGGGAGAAGGGATGTAGCCATAGGACTGAGCAGCATGGCTGGGGGGAGGGATGTAGACATATGGCTGGAATGCATGGTTGGGAGCAGGGACGTGGGCCAGGGGCTGCATGACATGGCTGGAAGCAGGGATATGGGCAGGGGGCTGCATGGCATAGCTGGAAGCGGAGACATGGGCAGGCTGCTGCATGGCACTGCTGGGGGCGGGGCTATGGGCAGGCCGCTGCGTGGCACTGCTGGGGGCGGGGCTATGGGCAGGGTACTGCGTGGCACTGCTGGGGGTGGGGATATGGGCAGGGTACTGAGCAGCATGGCTGGAATGGGGACTGTGTATCTGCGTTGTGTTGCTATCTGATAAATCAAAAAGCTGTGGGTGCTGTGCATGTGTGTTTCCCCTGTCAGACATGGGTCTGGTGGTAATAGAATCACCAATTTCTTTACCTAACTCAGTGGTCAAAGCACCAAATTGTCTAAATGCATCGTTTATATTGACATTACCACCATGAAAAGGAGTGGAAAACGGCAGGGCAGGCGGAGGTCTCTCAAACAGAACAATGTCATCACCACCTTCATCAATACCAGTAAATGACATAGGCTCACTACCATGTGAACCAACTGAAATATCAGGCAAAGACCCGCCCCCTTTACTCCCCTCTGACATTATTGATTATGTACACACAATACACACAAAAAATAAATAAAAATAAAATAAATTATGATATACTGTATATCAATTATGATGAGCAATCAAGCTGATCTTCTTGAACTCACGGAGTCACGGCACCAGATGTAACCCTCTCTTTCGGGTCTGCTGATCTGAAGAAAACACCCAGTGTTGTCTCTGTTCACCCATTTATTATCAGGAACTGATGGGGACAGACAGACAGTGCATGTCAAATATAGGCTGCTGGCACACAACACCTCTGCTCCGTTGCTCATATCAAAACAGGAAGAACTTATATTAACACAATAATAATAATAATTACAATTTCAAATAATTGCATAATAGGTACACTGTACACAGTTAACAGTATTGTAGTATTTTACACTCTCTATATAATATTTTTCATGCAAAACGTTTTCTTACAGTTAATATACAGAATACAAAACCCTCCCAACACACACCTGATGGGGACAGACAGACAGTGCATGTCAAATATAGGCTGCTGGCACACAACACCTCTGCTCCTGTACACAAACAAACAACATTCAATGATTACAGGCTAACTGCAATCAGCTGCCATAAATTCAACTGCTAAAAGTCTGCCTGCATCATTCATCTGCTTAAAAGTGTGCACAGATTACAATAATTGTAAGATTATGACATCTTATATCATGCACCAGGAGGAGAGATGTAAACAGCAGCCTACCGTTGCTCATATCAAAACAGGAAGACCAGAGCAACGTCACGTGACCGCATATGACGGCAAACCATGAGTCTATCTTCCACCAGGGGAGGGCGCTGTTGTTCAACCAAGGTTATATAGAGAACACAGCATAGAATGCAATATCTAGGCAGTACATTGTGTTTAGACATTGTTGATTGACTATATTTTGACGAACTTCATTCAAATAAGATAACATTAAATGACTCCTGTTACACATAAACCAAATATATTTCAATTATTTCATTCTGGAATTTTGGACTTGTAGAATTAAAATAATTTGACTGCATGCTTTCAAAATCAGAATCATATTTAGAATACCAGCTGCAAAAATCACGAAAATTGCCCTGTGAGTCTGACTCTTTCCCCTCCCTGTGTCCACGGAAAGGCAATCCAAGTTTAGACAACAGACAACAGACATCAACCACTTTGCACAAATAAGATCTGTTCTTCTCAACAGTAGCTTTATGACTATCTGATAGTTTAGCTGCAATAGAGCCTGTAGATGCACTCTTTTTAAAGTTGTCCCATTTAATGATGCAGTTCTTATGGCCTTCAGATATTGCGTGTTTGTCCAGTTTAGAGCCCAGCTTACTCCAGTCACTCACTCCATCCTTACGAAATGAATCCTTGACTCTGCTGTCATTCTGGAACTGCCGGCAGGGAAAACAAAAGACGGCGTCCTTTGCAATAGAAGATTCCATCCATGGGTGCTTATGTAATAAATGGTGGAAAAAGATCTTCTGCTTTTTCCAATCATTTTTTGGGGGAATTCAGATAGAACAGGTTGCTTGTGTTTTTCCCCAAGATCATCCACCGAAGGCCCCGCGGCCTCATCCACTCTAACTGATGGCCCCGGGCTGGGTGGTGGTTCTGGGGCTGCTGCTAGCGGCTGCGGGCTTGGCGGCTCTGCTGGGGCCGCTGGTATCTCGGCAGAATCTGCTGCTATGGTCGGGACCGGCTGCTGTTGGCTGCCGTCGTCAGGCGGCTGCGGCTCCTGTGTTGGCGTTTTACGCTTCAGAAATGGACGGATATCCATGTTTGCTGCTGAATTTGTTTGAGCTATCAGTCACGCTACAGGTACACACCACAGATATAAAAAGCTAGATACCTCGTCGACCCACTGCAGTTGATTGGAGCGACCCGTCTCGCCTTGGTGGGCTCAAAAGAGGAAGTGTCGAGGGCAGGCTGCCACTCAAAAACACTACTGGCCAATCACAACGGGTCTTTTCCGGGACTTTTCCATTCAAACCTGCCCACCGACCTTACGCACACAGAAGCCTGTCAATCAAAAATGCCCACCAAGGCGAGACGGGTACCAGAGAGCCGGAAGAGGCGTCTACCTTTTTATGTCTGTGGGTTCAGGTAGGAAGAGGGAAGACTCACTTACTTCCGTCTTCCATTCCATCGCACGTGAATGCCAAAAGAAAATCATGTCACATGACATGACTAGGCCTACTCTTAAATTAAATTATTACAAAACAACTAAACATAATAGAATTCATATGTATTTCCCACAATTGTTTTATTTGTATTGATAGTTAAAAAGTGCACGCAAAAAATATATATTTTATTGAACATGTTTTGTCTAAAGTGCACAAGTCTGCCCGCCTGTCCCCCTGGCCATTTGGAGTGCTCTCCTTTTTTTCATTGGTTGAACAAATGTATTTAATTTAAGGTAGATATTTGTTTTGTAGAAAGCAATATATTTTTTTCTAAATTAAGAGATGCTTATAAAATTTGGTAATTTTCCTTCTTTGATGTGATGCTATACACTATTAATATAAAGACTAATTTAGCTGTGGACCTCCTTGAACCCCCTCAAGGACCCCTGGGGGTCCTCGGAACCCCACTTTGAGAACCACTGGCCTTTAAATAAAGACAAAAAGTAGTAGGATGAAAGATTAGACCTGCACACTGCCTCTTACTAGTTCAAGACAATCATGTATTAGAGCAACATTACAATTTACTGCAATCCCTAACTTTTTGTCTCCACCAGCCGAAAGGCATGGGGAGAGACTCAGTTTTCGACCATGTCCGTCCGTCCGTGTGTGAGTGTCTGTGTGTCTGTGCGTCCGTCCATCAGGTTTGACCAGCTAATCTCTGGCGCCGTTGGCCTGGTCACTGCCAAACGGTGCACACACACTCCCTGGATACCAATTCAGAACCTCTGCCCCACGTTTTTAATTCACATGGGCCTGTTCTAGCGCCACCATGAAGCAGACTTTTGCAAAACTAACTTTTGCCAGTACTCCTGCAGATTTTGTCCAAAAATCACACAAATGGGTAGACAGTATCTCTACAGGCAGCTTGTGATTACAGAGACATTCTGCATGCACATTCCCACTAGCTCAAGGAACAACCACTCTTTTCACATTGGCCTGTTATAGTGCCACCAGCAGGTCGACTTTTGCCAAACACATTTTTGGATCAAAATGCCTCAAATCATGCATGCAATCATGTCACATTGCCGTTAAAGGCCAAAGAAAACATGCCACCCTTTTCACATTTAGCGGCGCGGCGGACGCGCCACCAGGACCAACCTGACCTGGTGGAGACCTGTGCTCGGAAGAGCACTGCTTCTAGTTTTTTTTCTTTTGTGAATAGGACATTATTTTGACCACTCTGGAGTATAGAGTATGTTATGTTATGTTCCTGTGGTCAGGTAGGACACCTACAGGTTGAAGAGGGGTACTGCAGTAACTAAAAACAGAAGGTAATAAATCCATGCTGGAACATGAACGTTAATCTGATTGTATTGAATGTTTCCATTTCCCACAAAAGAATATTAAAAACTAAATGTATTAGTAGGACAGTATGAGTCACCAGAAAAAAGGATGTTTTTGATGACTTTATCCTGGTTAAAATGGAGTTTGAAGTTACAATGGGTGTGTATGGGAACAGGCCCAGACAGCATAATGCATTTCATATTAATCACACAGCTGATTAGAGTAAATGAGCTTGACCTGAGGATTTAAAGTATACCACTATTAAGGAAACTGCAAAGATTTGGTTGTATTCAACATTTATTTTTTATAAAAGTAGAAAAAAGGTCCACAGTAAATTGGAATTGTCTGATGGATATAAACATATTTGGTAAAATAATTTGTGACTCTCCCTCTGGCAGAGTCACCTTCCTTTGTTGCAAAGAACAAAAACAAATCACGCAACAAATGCTTCACACAAAATTAAAATAATGCATAAGTAAAAGCAAAAACATAGCTATAATAATAAAAAACAGTAATAGACACTAGGACAGTGGTCTATTACTGTTCATGAAACCAAAACCAACCTATTCATGAAACCAAAACACACTGATGATTGTGCCGTCAAACAATGAAACTATATGGAATCTATGGGTTGTGGGGGTCCCTGCTTCATCTCTCTCTCAACTAAGGGGTCCTTGGCCTGAAAACGTTGAAGACCCCTGCCTTACAGGGTATTGTTTGGACAAGAAATTGATTTGCCAGTGGAAGTTATGCTAAACATAAGCAACAACGACACATGCAATATAAACATGGAATGCATTTTTAAAGGTGAGTGCAGTGACCACTTATCCATTGCATCCTATGGGCGGTGGGGTTCATTTGGTGCAGACCTGCGCCTGCATTGTTAAGGCATCTATAGAGACACACGGGAACCTACAAATTCACACCCACAATTGAGACAGTGACACCACTTGGGGTAAGGGAGAACGGTGCACTGCAAGCCAGCCCATAGAAGTCAAATTGCAATTCAACTGTAGTTAGCCTACTTTTAAAATAATCCTACATGAACTGAAGACAATATTGAAGTAAAAATATGTTTCCAAATGTATGGACTGTCTTAGTCAACATACCTTCTTGTTTTCTAAATAGATGAAGTGTTTAACATTTAATTTGATACTTGAATGTGTTAGCCATACAGAGCAGAGGGGAGACAGTAGACAGAGAACATGTCTAGAGCACCGCAGTGTGACATTACATTGCTTTGATAATGTAAACATATGTTTTCTCATGCCAATAAAGTTCTTTGAATTGAAATTGAACATTGATTCTATAGAGACACACGGACGCCTACACATTCCAGCCCACGATTGAGACACTGCCACCACTTTGGGTAAGGGAGAACTGTGTACTGCAGCTGCATCCTTATGAGACAGCCCCCCTACCCCCCATTTAGTTTGAGTCATATTTTTGTCATCTGATTTTATTTTAGTTTTAGTCGACTAAAATGTTATTTGGCGGCCATGATGGCATGCCTGATTTTATACTTGGTTGTGTGCTGAAAATAGCAGATCTACAAGCTCACAACCTGTCGCGCTGCGTCACGTTGTGAGCTTGTAGATCGTCTATTTTCAGAGAGCAACACCCGAGCGCAACCAAACATAAAATGACTTGTCTTTTAGTTCTACTGGATCTCTTCTCCACTAATAGTCCCTCCCTGACATTTTACGAAATTGACAATTCTATATTTAGTCTTAGTTTTAGTCATCATAGCTCAGTGTTTGTTTAGCTTTTATTTAGTCAGTGAAAAAAGGAAGTCGACAGACATTTTTCATCATATTTTTAGTCGGTGAAATCAACACAACTTTAAGTACATTTTGATGCCAATACTTTTGCACTTTTACTTGGAATTCTGGACTTTTACTTTTATCAGAGTATTTCTATGTTGCAGTATTGACTGTACTGTAGACATATAAAATATAAATATATACATAAACTATGTTGCTGTCTGCTGGAAACCTTGGATGTCCAAAATGCTTCCTGTGTTCAAACACACATCCATAGCAACCATATTGGTTGATGTCAACTCATCAGAGACATTATCTGTCCTCACAAAGACACACTGAGGAGGAGGAGGAGATTAAGGTTTTTTTTTGCCTAAACCCAGGGTAGAGTGGTTCAGTGAATGTGGACTGGAAGGTATAAAGGTGTTTCAGTGAGTCAGAGGACACCTCATAGAAGGACAGAGTTCCAGCAGCATGGTCTACATACACTGCTACTCTGTTGGAGCCAGAGGAATCAACAGGGAGGAGAGTGGTCCTACTATTGTGACAGACCCAGTAATTGCTTAACCAACAGCCCAGACTCCAGGACAGATCATTGTCCCCAAGTCTATTAGGACCCTCTCCTCTCCTGCCGATTCCTCTGTAAGCCACTCCTATCTCAACATCTCCACTCCTCTCTACCTCCCAGTAACAGCGTCCAGTCAGACCCTCTGCACACAGAACCTGATCCCACTTATCATCAAATCTGTCCTGATGATCAGGGTATGACTGAAGCTCCTCCCCCACTGGCCGAGTCACCTTCCTGTTGCTCTCAGACAGACAGAGTTTTCTGCTCGCTGTGTTTGGATCCAGTGTGAGACGATGGAAGTCTGATGAGAGAACAAGACAGGAAACATTACAAATATTTAATATTTAAAAAGTATTACAATATTCAGAGAGAGAGAGAGAGAAAGAGAGAGAGAGAGAGAGAGAGAGAGAGAGAGAGAGAGAGAGAGAGAGAGAGAGACAGACATTGGTTTACAGTAACTGAGTACACAATAAGTTAATGTTGTGTAGTTAAGGTACTAATACCTGAGTATTTGTATTACTGGATACTTGTGACTTTCACTACATTTCAAAGACACATATTGTACTTTTAACTCCACTACATTTGTAGGAAGAGAAAACATTTATTTATTATGAATTATTATGCCCTGTTTTTAAGTAAAAATTGCTTGTAAGAACGTCTATTTTCATTATGATTGATAGGCTATTAGTGTTGATTTTGTCTAAACTAAAACTATGACGAAAAAAACTTTTTTCACTGGAAAACTAAATAAAAACTAAACACACATTTAAGATAATATGGCTAAAACTAAGACTAAATTTACTGACAATTTTGTAAAAATAAATAAAAGTAGACTAAAATGTTAGGGAGGGACTAGTGGAGACGAGATCCAGTAGAACTAAAAGACAAGTCATTTTATGTTTGGTTCAGCTCGGGTGTTGTGCTCTGAAAATAGCAGATCTACCAGTAAGACTCCCTAATGGGGAGATAATTGACCGTCAGGTCACATATATACACCAGGGGCCGTGGAGTGGAGCAGTAGCTTGTAGATGGGCTACCTTAGACTATTTTCCCATATGTTTTTCCAAGCGGCGTGGGGGTCTGCGGGGTCCGCCTGGGTACCCCCTAGATGCCGGCCCCGTTTCTCGCTGGGGGCCCGAGTTACGGCCTTTTTAGCTGGCTGCAGTGGCGGGGGTCCACAGGTAGGTGGTGGGGGTCTGCCGGTACGTGGTGGGGGTCCGCCGGTAGGTGGCGGGATCTGCCGGTAGGTGGGGGGGGTCTACAGGTAGGTGGCGGGGGTCTACAGGTAGGTGGGGGGGGTCTACAGGTAGGTGGCGGGGTCTACAGGTAGGTGGCGGGGGTCTACAGGTAGGTGGGGGGGTCTACAGGTAGGTGGCGGGGGTCTACAGGTAGGTGGCGGGGGTCTGCCGGTAGGTGGGGGGGGTCTACAGGTAGGTGGCGGGGGTCTACAGGTAGGTGGCGGGGGTCTACAGGTAGGTGGCGGGGTCTGCCGGTAGGTGGCGGGGTCTGCCGGTAGGTGGCGGGGGTCTACAGGTAGGTGGGGGGGGTCTACAGGTAGGTGGGGGGGTCTACAGGTAGGTGGGGGTCTACAGGTAGGTGGTGGGGGTCCACAGGTAGGTGGTGGGGGTCCACAGGTAGGTGGCGGAGGTCCGCCGGTAGGTGGCGGGGGTCCACAGGTAGGTGGTGGGGGTCCACAGGTAGGTGGTGGGGGTCCACAGGTAGGTGGTGGGGGTCCGCCGGTAGGTGGCGGGGGTCCACAGGTAGGTGGTGGGGGTCCACAGGTAGGTGGTGGGGGTCCACAGGTAGGTGGCGGGGGTCCGCCGGTAGGTGGTGGGGGTCCACAGGTAGGTGGTGGGGGTCCGCCGGTAGGTGGTGGGGGTCCACAGGTAGGTGGTGGGGGTCCACAGGTAGGTGGTGGGGGTCCACAGGTAGGTGGGGGGTCCACAGGTAGGTGGCGGGGGTCCGCCGGTAGGTGGTGGGGGTCCACAGGTAGGTGGTGGGGGTCCGCCGGTAGGTGGTGGGGGTCCACAGGTAGGTGGTGTAGGTGGTGGGGGTCCGCCGGTAGGTGGTGGGGGTCCACAGGTAGGTGGGGGGTCCACAGGTAGGTGGGGGTCCACAGGTAGGTGGCGGGGGTCTGCCGGTAGGTGGCGCGAGCACTTTTGCATCCGTTCTGGAGCACCAGGAGTTGGTGGTCCCCGGGAATTCCCCGTGAGCAGCCCCGTTGGGGGGGTCATTTGGTCATTTTTGCACTTTTTGGCAGCGGCGCCAGGGGGTCCCTGGAGCTCCGGGGGTCCTGGAGGTTGTGGTTTGGCAGGCAAGGAGTGTGTGTGCAAAGTTTAGCATGGATAGGGGTAGAGATATAAGTAGGGCAAAAGTGTGACGTGACGTGACGTGACGTGACGTGACAGACAGACAGACTGACTGACAGAAGGACGGACAGACAGCCAGTGGAGCTTTTCATATAGCATATCTACAAGCTCACAACGTGCTGAGATGCAGCGCGTTTTGAGCTTGCAAATCTGCTATTTGTTTGAAAAGCCAAATTATAGGCTTTAAGTGGTTCTGTGTGTATTTTTTATGTATTTTTTTTATTAATCTGAAAAGTAACTATCAACTAACCCTGTCAAATAATTGTAGTGGAGTAAAAAGTACAATATAGGTCTGTAGCCAACTGAAAGGAGGAGACAGTGGCCCTCATTTATCAATGGAGTGTAAAAAACAGTAATTCTTTTTTTCCCAAATATTGCGTAGGCCAAGTTCAAGTGGCATTTATGAACACTTCCTAAAGACACACCTGGAGTACATTTGATCTCAGCCTTGATAAATGCCCAGGCTGAAATTTAAACACGCCCTTAAATATTCTTGAAATGCCCGACTTTACGGCCAGAACAAGCGGAATGCGTCCTAACAACGAAAGGAAAGCTAATAAACTTCCCTTCATGTCCATGTCCCACACAAACCACACACACACACACACACACACACACACACACACACACACACACACACACACACACACACACACACACACACACACACACACACACACACACACACACACACACACACACACACACATAGCATAGAGTGGAGCCTATAAGCCTATCACTTTTACACTATAATTGTTGTGTTCAAAAGTGATTTTCTTTTTCATGAATGTGTTACTAGTTGTCATTACAAACACATCCATGCCTTGGTTGTCCCACACAAGCCACCACAATCTCATAAATAATGTTTTGGGGTGAGCATTCGGCACAAGTGCCAATCAAAGTGACTGCACTGGCCAATCACAGGGCATCTTTTCCGGGACTTGGCAAAACACATAAAAGCATAACATCTGTTAGCTTGTGTGGGACAACGATGACATGGATGTGTTTGTAAGGACAACTAGTACCACATTCATGAAAAATAAAAACACTTTTGACCACAACAAATAGTGTCAAAGTGATAGGCTTATAGGCTCCACTCTATGCTATGACAGCTGCTGGGTTCTGCTGGGGAAACTGGACAACAGAGGAATTATTGCCTAATAGACCCCATGGACAGTCTTTTTGGATCAATATAAGTAGGAAAATGAGCCTAGAAGTGATTTAGGGCGGAGTTGTCCTTTAACACTTTGCCGTCCGAAATAGAATGGTGGTTGGTAGATTAGCCGTGAAATTTCTATTATTGTATTGTGATCTGAGACATAATATTATGTTTATAAACATGAGCCCGCCGCCCTTCCTTCTTGGACAGCGCCATTGTTTTTTCTTTTTTTTTCCCCAGGTCATAAACTCACCGTGATTATCTGGTTCTCCGTTGGGATAGAATGGGGGTTTTGGCCGATCATCGATCTCCCCGTGCGTTTCGCGTGCGCGATCCCTTCACGTAAATGTCCCCGCAAATAATCCATGTGTGACTCAAAAGCAGAACTGAAAATTTTCGCTAGCATAGCCCCAAGCATGGCTGCTGTAGGAGCACCAGGGTACAGACAGCAAACGAATGGCTGGGAGTAGCCTTGGAGAAGGAAAGGAGCTGACGTCACCTCTGCTTCATGTCAGACCGTGCATGAGCTATCAATGCACGAGTGGTGACTAGGGAAGGTTAGACGATCGCCGATTTTCGGATCAAAATCATTTATTACGGTTTTAATGACTAAGTCCGGGAAAGTACAGCGTGGCTGAGACTCCCTGCTGGGATGTGCGATATAGTACGGTTTTAACATTAAGGGGCTCCCCGTGGCTTTGAAAGGGTTAATGACAGATATCCTGGAAACTAAGGCCCCGTACATATGGTAACGCTCTGTAGAGAAAACGGCGAGGTCCCGGGATATTGCCGTTGCGTTTTGCCTTTTTTATCAAGCGTTCATATGAAGCCGAAATGATGTAGTGTCCATGTCACCGAGTGAACGGCAGAAACGCAAGAAGCAACAACGCACGTTAGGCTTTTTCTTTCCTATAAATAGATATTGAATACCCTCCTCAAAGTTGTAGTTTGGTGGCTGAGCGGTTAAGGCATTCTGTTTTCGGTCCATGAGCCGCGGGTTCGCGTCCCCGCTTGCCCACCGCAGATGGCTTTTTTTTTTCTTTTTCTCGGTGATAAAGTTATTATTATTATTACATTATTCACATAACTCGATAACGGCGCTGAGTCGGCTCATTGCCACCGTCATGGATAATAATAATAACTTTATGGACGCAAAAAAAAGGTCATCTGAATGCAGTGGTTGCAGAATGAATGAGGCTCTAAGCATTGATGGATGAAGACTGGCTGGTGTTGAGTGATCTCCAGGTGGCATAAATAAATCCACGGCGCCCACGGGGAAGATGGTGCGCTGTGGGCACAGGTGGAGCGTCGGGTTTCATCATTAACTCCAGCATAGTGTACAGTAGCTACTGTATACATTGAGAGACCCCACGGTTATGTTTGGATATAAATTTAACCCAATATCTGTGACGAGTGCAATGCACGTTTGAGTGCTTAAACTATAGCAATCATGTACCGGTATATACAGTATATTTCCCGCACGGGCTAGCCATCTCCCCGGTGGGCCGTGGACCCCCAAATAAATCATCCACAGCGTGCGCTGGGCTGGGCACAGCCAGGTTTGGACCTTCAGGTTTTATCCTTAATAAAGGACTCACGTCACGGTTTATTGCTGCCATATCACTAGATTTAAATTGCTTGTCATTGTAATTTGGAAATAAAATCAGCGTGCATGTCCATGACGTAGCCGGCTATATGCTTTTATAAAATGTTATATTTTCACAGGATTATTTATTAGTGTGTTAGATATACATTTTCGAGTGGATACATGTGTCCATTGCCTGTCAGATAGTTAGACAATGCTGCCCCGCATGTCTACAATGGAATAAGAGGTGTAAGATGAATCCTACACCACCTCTGAACTTGACGTGAGATTTGATCCTACCCTACGCCAACGTCAAAGTCACATTGAAATGATAAATGCAGAGACTTGCCTACATTTCGGTGTACGCCAACATTGTGATCTGCACCACGTTGATAAATGAGGGCCAGTGTGTTTTGGGGACATTAAGCAGAATGTGTGGCAGAAGGAGGGTTGAACAAAAACAAGCATCAGCTGGTGTGAAGGACCAGGCCAAGAGCAGAGAAACCTCCTGCATTCACTGGAAGCTCTACTGAAGAGCTTTCAGGACAGCATCCAGGGAGGGAGGGGCCAACAGAGGATAAGACACTGTATACAAATACAGACAGACAGACAGACAGACAGACAGACAGACAGACACACAGACACTCACATCTTGTGAGGAGTTGAGGATTAGGATTAGAATTCCAGAATTCGCCTCCATGTTTCACTCTGTAGGAAGTAGAACAACAATGCATCAATGTCTGACTGTCTAACACACCGTCTCCACTACCTGACACTACAGTGTTTCTGCTACCAGTGAAATGACGGGAATTTGCTAAAACTGTGGGAACTTTCAAAAGAAAAATATGTGTTTAGATTAAAAAAGGTGATTGAAAAGGTGACTCACCCTTTCCTTACTAGGCTACTGTCGTATACCTTTATGAACGTGGCAAAGCTCAGTTTACAAGGAGTGCAATGAATGTTGCATCAAGGTGGATTAATTTAAATAGTCATTATTTGAATTTTAACGGAGCAGATAATATAGACATTATGTTTTATTGAGCAAGGGAAGAGATTATATCTTCTGCCCTGAACAGAGTCGGTGCGCGCACACACACACACACACACACGCATGCACGCACACACACACGCACACATGCACGCGCGCGCACATACACACACAGGAGCACTGTTTTTTTCACTGCAGTTTTGCTTCTGTGTCAACATGAACAACGGGTGAGGTGACGACTTTATAAACTTTATGTGTAAAAATGCAGGGTTAATGAAATCATGCAAGCCCAGCTTATTTACGTATTTGCCTGGATATTTTACTGCAACAGATTATACACATAAACATGAATCTTCAGCAGGTGCATGACTATAAAATGGGGTGGGAGGAGGGGATTGTTGGGGCAGACTAGCACAATAGACGTTATGCCATTGGAACATGAAACAAGGGAATCACTGCACTAACCAACATGGACACAGTCCAAGTCTACTCACTGCAGAGACTCCAGTCCAGAGAAGTTCTTCAGTCCAGACACCGGCAACACGTTGAAGTTCAAGTCTAATTCTCTCAAATGAGAAGGATTAGATCTGAGAGCTGAGGCCAGAACTTCACAGCTTCTCTCTGACAACCAGCAGTTCATCAGTCTAAATGAGAAATAAAACACACAATGTTTGATTGTCTGCTATAAAATACATTATTCTGAGAACCTGCTTACAACCACCTATTAAAGGACCTGGTCTGGATGGACTGTCTGGGTTTTAGAGTAGAAAACCAGACAGAGTAACATGAACTAAATAATCTTTACTTAATCTCCCAACAGACAGGAAACAGCAACAGGTTGAAAACAGAAGATCCAGCAAAGTGACTGAAAACAGAGTTTCTAAAATAGTTAATTCCAATACTTGATCCTGATTGGCTGGTTTCTGATTAAACCAGTGTCTAAAAGACACAATAATCCACACCTTGAATCAGTTTATATCAAACCCAGGTGCGTCATTTCTTTCCACAGTGTTGTGAAGCTGAACTAGAGAAGGGAGCGCTTGATTTTCTCTCAAATCCTGCCGTGCAGGGCTTCTAAGCACCACCCACACACATAGGACGGTAACTGAGTGACTGAACAGGGCTTGTAAAAACACCAAGCGCTCCCCTTATACCCCATTCTGATTGCAACAGGTGTTTCTGCAGCCTGGCCGGGAACTACTTTCTTGTAGCTGGGAACTACTTTCTTGTAGCTGGGAACTACTTTCTTGTAGCTGGGAGCTACTTTCTTGTAGCTGGGAAGTGGGAACTATACTTTCTTGTAGCTGGGAACTACTTTCTTGTAGCTGGGAACTACTTTCTTGTAGCTGGGAACTACTTTCTTGCAGACCTTGTAGTGAATTATTAGTGAAATAGAACAGTTTAAATTGGTACATGTCTATGATTTTTCATGTTGCCATATTGCAACCGTTTTAGAAAAGCAAGAAGCCACGCGAGGCATGTGGTTACCTGTATTTTATAACGGCTGAGAGGGTTGGAGACACTCGGCTTGGCTTCGTGTCTCACCACGCCTTTCAGACGTTATAAAATACTGGGTAACCACATGCCTCTTGTGGCTTATTGCTTCATTATACACATAAGACCTAACAGGTCAAAGGTCAATTGGTCAAAGGTCAACTAGAAGCGAGCGTCTAGTCGGCGCCCTGGCCAACTCGGGAACAATGTAAATAGGGGATGAATGCCCCGCCCTTTAATGCAAACCCCATTATGCCTGTTGTCATAGGATCTGTTTTGACCATCTGTTTGTGTGTGTCCATTTATGCCCATATATGGGGATATCTATCTGTCTACGTCCATTTTATGTCCATATATGGAGATCTCTGTAGGACCCGTTTTGACCATCTGTTTGCCTGTGTCCATTTATGCCCATATATGGAGTTATCTGTCTGTCTGCATCCATTTCATGCCCATATATGGAGATCTCTGTATCTGTTTGTCTGTGTCCCTTTATGCCCATTATGGATATCTCTGTATCTGTCTGTGCCTCCAACTGTGTTGCAGACACAGTGCTGTTTCCCCCTTTAATGCAAACCCCATTATACCTGTGAAGTCCAAACTCAGCAGAGGAAGAGAACTACACTTCCCAGAATACAGCAGCAAAATGGCCGCCCACCTAATTGGGAGCACCTGAAAAGGAGTGGAGGTGAATGAGCATTCAGGCAAACAATCCCCAGGGAGCAGAAGCTCTAGAGAGGGATAGGCTTCACAGACCAAATACCAAGTTCCACTCAACTGAATTCAGCCCAAAGACACCAATGGTTGGTCAAAATGTTTATCTACTTTGTAATGTTTAAATGCTGCTTGAATGTGTTCATGTTTGGCTGCTGGGGTTTAATTTGTTTGCCTGACATTGCAGCATTGCTTTCATTTAGCTTTGAAAGCCCCTTTGTGCTTTAAGTTAAGAGTTTAAAGGGTTAAAAGGTTAAAAGCTGAAATGTTTAACATTAAGAAGATTTAAAATGTAAAAGGTTAAGTTTAAAAGTAATGTCATTGACAAAGTCCGATCTCCAAGCTCAGATCAGTTATCCTTTTCCATTTAAAGGGCTTTTCTATGCTCAAAGGGCTGAAATGGGCTATTTCGTTTAAAATGCTAAAAGTATAAAAACAATTGGAAGTTAAAAATGCTCATTTAAAAGCTTACTAGTGGAATTGCCATGTTAAAAGGTTCAAAGTGCCAAGTGAAAAGGGACAGATGTACAAGCAATGTAATGTACAAATTACTTACCTTAAAAGCTTAAATACTGTTTAAAAGCTTAAATACTGTTTAAAAGGTTAATTATCTTAAATACTTACCGTTTAAATACTTAAGCGTTTTAAAAGCTTACTTATTTGAAGACATTTAAGTTGACTTTTGAAATCATTGTTTAAAACCAGTGTTTAGAAGAAATGCTATAATTTGTTGTAAATTACATGTTGATAACCAATGTTTCTTTCTGTATTCGAAGGTTAACAACCTGATTACTGATTATTGACCCAGACCAATCAACGAATGAAGCCAACAATTCAAGAAAAGTTGGAAAATAAAGAGTTGATTTGAGTTTGGAAATCTGAGTTGCGTCCTTGTGTCCTTTTGGAGCCAGAGTCAGAGAGTGACTTGACAGTTGTTAACCAGCGGAAACAGCCTGGACCTGAGGATAAACGGCTTCGGATCCAGAAACGAGCTGTTGACGCGGAGGGTAATTGAAAACCACTGCGGGCAGCCTGGACCTGAGGATAAACGGCTTCGGATCCAGAAATAAGCTATTGACGCGGAGGATGAAGATGGCGGGAGATGACTGGGAGAAGAGGGTCAAGCAACTCAAATTTGAGAGGACCATTGCAAGAAGCAGCTTCGCCAGTCAAGCCGAATATATGGAGAGAAGAGCAAGCAGAATGCTTCAATCTGAATTAAAGGAAGAGTTCACTGAACTTTCAGACCGGTTCAGAAGAATGCTCAAAGTCAATGATGACTACAAGCTGCAGGCTGCAGAAGTGGCAGTGGAAGAGGCAGACCTTGTAAAAGAAGAAGAGACAAAGCTGGTGAAAATAAGAGGCATTGTACAAGCAAACTTGTGGTCAAGATATGGCAAGGGTGAGCTTGAAATGCCAATCATTGCAGCAGAAGAAGCCAATAATTATTGGCTGACTTTGGAAGGATATGAAGAATATGAAATGTTCCTAAATATCTTGGGCAAGAGGATGAAGGAGGCCATATCAGCAATGTCCATATGGAAAAGATGGATCCCTTTGGACTCAAAGAAAGATGTGGAGAGAAGACTTGAGGCCCTGAGAAGATCCCACTACAAGCTTGAGGAAAGGAGGAAATATGAATTTGTCACAGCAAGGTGGAAGTATGATTCCGGAGCAGAGAGCGAGAAAGAAACCACGCCAGCTCAAATGGTGGACATCATTACGGAGGAGGTTCCTTTACTTTGTGACGATGACGCCCAAAATGCCCTAGACGTCAACTTGGAGGACAGTGACGGAGGTACAGTGGACAGTGACGAAGTACCAGAAGAAGCCCTGAAAATAAGCCCTGTGGAAGACGTGGAGGCTGCTGCCCCACTAGAGGCCAAGGAGAGTGAGACTCCAAAACAAAAGTGGCAGGCGACATTAGGTGTGCTAACTGGTGAAGAAGTGTTTGACAGCTGTCCAGCTGCACCCTTTGAACTCACCACCATGGACCCGCTTGGCCCTCATGAAGGGAGTGATGAGGCAAAGTGGGAGGCTACCGCACCCAAGTGGGTGAAAGTGGATATTGGGGTCAAGAAGAAAACAAGCAGCCCTGCACTTCCAGAGCAAGACAGAGGTGAGGAGAAGAGTGCTGGGTTGAAGAGGATGGAAGAAGATAAGACTGTGTGAGCTCTCTGGGTTTAGAAAACCAGGAGCTCAAGTGGGAGGTGTGAAGTCCAAACTCAGCAGAGGAAGAGAACTACACTTCCCAGAATACAGCAGCAAAATGGCCGCCCACCTAATTGGGAGCACCTGAAAAGGAGTGGAGGTGAATGAGCATTCAGGCAAACAATCCCCAGGGAGCAGAAGCTCTAGAGAGGGATAGGCTTCACAGACCAAATACCAAGTTCCACTCAACTGAATTCAGCCCAAAGACACCAATGGTTGGTCAAAATGTTTATCTACTTTGTAATGTTTAAATGCTGCTTGAATGTGTTCATGTTTGGCTGCTGGGGTTTAATTTGTTTGCCTGACATTGCAGCATTGCTTTCATTTAGCTTTGAAAGCCCCTTTGTGCTTTAAGTTAAGAGTTTAAAGGGTTAAAAGGTTAAAAGCTGAAATGTTTAACATTAAGAAGATTTAAAATGTAAAAGGTTAAGTTTAAAAGTAATGTCATTGACAAAGTCCGATCTCCAAGCTCAGATCAGTTATCCTTTTCCATTTAAAGGGCTTTTCTATGCTCAAAGGGCTGAAATGGGCTATTTCGTTTAAAATGCTAAAAGTATAAAAACAATTGGAAGTTAAAAATGCTCATTTAAAAGCTTACTAGTGGAATTGCCATGTTAAAAGGTTCAAAGTGCCAAGTGAAAAGGGACAGATGTACAAGCAATGTAATGTACAAATTACTTACCTTAAAAGCTTAAATACTGTTTAAAAGCTTAAATACTGTTTAAAAGGTTAATTATCTTAAATACTTACCGTTTAAATACTTAACCTTTTAAACAGTATTTAAGCTTTTAAACAGTATTTAAGCTTTTAAGGTAAGTAATTTGTACATTACATTGCTTGTACATCTGTCCCTTTTCACTTGGCACTTTGAACCTTTTAACATGGCAATAGGACCCGTTTTGACCATCTGTTTGCCTGTGTCCATTTATGCCCATATATGGAGATATCTGTATCTGTCTTTTTGCGTCCATTTTATGCCCAATATGGAGATCTTTGACCATCTGTTTGCCTGTGTCCATTTATGCTCATATGGAGATATCCGTATCTGTCTGTCTACTCTGCATCCATTTATGCCCATAAATGGAGATCTATGCAGACACAGTGCCGGTTCCGGAAAACCCTGATGTCAGACATCAGAATCCAAACCTTTCGTGCTGGTTCCAGAAAATCGGATCGGATCGGGTCGAGGCCGGGCACTGCAATACCTGCTGCGGCGGGGAACGCGCGTGCCGAATTTGAAATAGGGAATGAATGCCCCACCCTTTAATGCAAACCCCATTATACCTGTTGTCATAAGAGCCGTTTTGACCATAATTTGCCTGTGTCCTTTTATGCCCATATAGGAACATCAAAATACGTAACCATGGCATTTTTTGTTGACTCATGTGGCGTACGTGATCTCAGAGCCTTTTATGATGTGATGTCACAATGAGTCAGCGCTTGCGCCGATTTCCTCCGGAACAGCCCCGCATAAGGAGATTCCGAACGTTTCGCGCCGGTTCGGGAAAACCGCGCGTCGGGTCGGGTCGAGGCCCGGCACTGCACTCCGCGCCGCGGCGGGGAACGCGCGTGCCGAATCTGAAGCCGGTGGGACGAGATACGCGGATTACATACACACAGACAGACAGACAGACAGACAGACAGACAGAGATTTGTCGCATTTATAGATAGATAAGACCTAACAGGTCAAAGGTCAATTTATGGACAGTTTAAGACAAGTGAAGCTGATAACTGCTGATGTCACAGACACAGGAAGGACATCTGCTGGAGAAAGAGACGATACAGACCAGTGGTGGAATGGAACTAAGTACATTTACTCAACTTCTGTACTTAAGTACAAGTTTACTTTACTTTACTTGATTATGTCAACTTTGTATATTTTATACTTCTACTGCACTACATCTATAGAGGCAAATACTGTAATTTTTACTCATTAATTATTTGAAAACTTTAGTAACCATTTATTTCAGATCTGATTTAGATTATTGCAATATACATAAACCAAGCTACCTATTATACATTTTTTTCCCCCGACACATTTTGAAAACATAAAAAGGGGGCATTCTGCATAATGATTATTTGGTAATAAAGTGTATTTATTACTTTTACTAGTAACAGAGCTGCATTGTGATATTGCCACTTGGATTTTTTTTTACCGTGATACAGACAGACAGTCTTTGAGTGGTTTGAGTGAATTTAGTGAACATGTACATACTGTAGTTACTGTACCTCCTCATTATCCCAGTCAATGTGTTACTATGATATCAACCTTATTCATGCCACAATATTCATATTATAATCACATGATAAATCACTGATGGAAATAATGATTGTAAATTAATCTCACCGTAGAGTCTCCAGTCTACAATGAGGACTTTTCAGTGCAGCACAGAGTAGATCCAGTAGATCCAGATCCAGGTGGTTGTAACTTAAGTCCAGGTGTCTCAGATGGGATGGATTAGAACTTAGAGCTGAAGACACAACTTCCATGGCTTCCTTCTGGAGGTATTCGCCAAAGCCAACAAGTCTGTAATTAGAGGTGGTCAATCAGACCACGTTCACACACACACACACACACACACACACACACACACACACACACACACACACACACACACACACACACACACACACACACACACACACACACGTCAAGTCCATTTATTTATAAAGCACATTTAAAAACAACCAGGTTGACCAAAGTGCTATACATCATGAGAACACAGTAAAAACAAATACAATACAAAGCAAAAACAATAGAAACATTTGTAAACATTTAAAACCTTGTAAGTACAGCTATAAAAACAAAACATTTAAGATATAAAACAATGACAGATAAAAGGCACAGGGAGGGAGGGGTCTAGGGCTCAAATGCTAGGGTGAAGAGGTCTGTTTTAAGTGGGATGGAAGGCTGTTCCAGAGAGCTGGGCCAGCCACAGAAAAAGCTCTGTGGTCCCGTCTATGGGTGCCAGTCAAGGCGGGAGAGGGTGGAGTTTGCAACCCCTATGCAAAGGGAGTTGAAGTAATCCAGCCTTGACGAGACAAGGGCATGGATTACTTTCTCTAGGTTCTGGGCCGAAAGAAAATATTTTATTTGTGCTACACACGCACGCACGCACGCACGCACGCACGCACGCACACACACACACACACACACACACACACACACACACACACACACACACACACACACACACACACACACACACACACACACACACACACACACACACACACACACACAGTTTGTATCAATTAAACGTTGAATTTATTCTAGCACTTTCTACCCAATATTATGTGTGTGTGTGTGTGCGTACATGCGTGCGTGCGTTCATGCATGCGCGCATGCACGCATGCGTGCGTGCATGCGTGCATACAATACAGTACATTGTTTCTGTTCTAAGTTTTCAATTCACATGACTACTAACCGAGCCTTTCTGCTGTTCCTCACAGCTGGGATGAGTCTGCGTCGGCCCCACTGGTCTGTGTTGTATTTGTCCAGGTCCAACTCCTCCAGAACATCCTCTGACATCTGCAGCATGTGGGCCAGAGCTGAACACTGGGTTGGAGACAGTGTTGTCTTTGATCTGTCCCCTGACTTCAGGTACTGTTGGATCTCCTGATGCACTGAGTGGTCGTTCATCTCCATCAAACAGTGAAAGATGTTGATACATCTGTCAGGAGAGGCATCGGGATCATTCATCTCCTTCAGGTTGTTGATGGCTCTCTGGATGCTCTCTGGACTGTACTGTGTCTGAACCAGTAGACCTCCTAACAGACTCTGGTTGGACGGCAGTGAGAGACCATGAAGGAAGCGGAGAAACAGGTCCAGGTGACCATTCTTACTCTTTATGGCTTTACGGTTGGCTTCGTCCAGGAAGTTCTCCAAAGAACTGACACCGTCTCCCAGGAATGCCTTCAGGACCTTCATGTTCTTCTGTGTGAAACAGTGGAACAGGTAGACTGCAGCCAGAAACTCCTGGATGATCAGATGAACAAAGCAGTAGACTGCTCTCTGGAAGAGCACGCCCTCTCTTTTGAAGATCTCTGTGCACACTCCTGAGTACAGCGAGGCGTCTTTCACATCCAGACCACACTCTTCCAGGTCTTCTTGGTAGAACATGATGCTGCCTTTCTCCAGATGTTCAAACGCCAGCCTGCCCAGCTTCAGAAGAACCTCCCTGTCCTTCTCCATGATCTGATGTTGATTCTCTCTCTCTTTTCTGTTTCTTTTCTTGTTTCTTCTTTCCCCCTCATGAGGCTCATCATACTTCAGCTCCTTCCTCTTTGTCTGGACCAACAGGAAGTGGCAGCACATGGCAGTCAGGGTCGTGGGCAGGTGTCCTGTCTCGTCTGTCTTCACCATGTCCTCCAGAACGGTAGCGCTGATCCAACAGAAGACTGGGATGTGACACATGATGTGGAGGCTCTTTGACGTCTTCATGTGTGAGATGATTCTGCTGGCCAGCTCCTCATCACTGAATCTCTTCCTGAAATATTCCTCCTTCTGGGGATCTGTGAACCCTCGTACTTCTGTCACCAGGTCAACATATGCAGGAGGGATCTGATTGGCTGCTGCAGGTCTGGTGGTTATCCAGATGAGAGCCAATGGGAGCAGATTCCCCTCGATGAGGTTTGTCAACAGCCCGTCCACTGATGATGTCACTGTGACATCAGAGATGATGTCATTGTTGAAGTTGAAGGACAACCTGCTTTCATCCAAACCATCAAAGATGAAGCCAACCTTCCAGACAGCGAGCTGCTCTGCTGTGACCTTCTTCAACGTTGGATGGAAAACATGGATCAGTGAGAGAAGACTGTGCTGCTCATCTCTGACCAAGTTCAGCTCCCGGAATGAGAAGGGAACCAGGAGAATGACATCTTGATTTTCCAAACCCCTTGCCCAGTCCAGAGCGACCTTACGCACAGAGAAGGTTTTTCCAATGCCAGCGACTCCCTTGGTCAGAACTCTTCTGATTGGTGTCTCTCTGCCAAGGAGGAGGGGCTTAAAGATGTCACAGCAGTTGATTGGTTGGTCATGGAGGGTGTTCTTCTTGGAGAGCGTCTCAAGCTGGTAGACCTCATGTTGGTTATTAACCCCTTCACTCTCTCCCACTGTGATGTAGAGCGCTGTGAAGATGCTGCTGAGGGAGGGCACTTCAGTGACGTCTGTCACACGATCCAGACTGTTCAAAGTGATCTTATAAACCTTTAAATCCTCCTGCACACTGACACCTGCTATGAGAAGACAATGAAGACATTTTAAACATTCAGCTTCATTCATAACTTTACATTCTTACAGATGTGTACATACATTAGTGTAACATGTCCTCTGTTAGAAAAATAATTTAATACAAATAGAACCAGTAAGACTCCCTAAATCGGGAGATAAGCGACCGTCAGGTCGCATAAACAAACTAGTTAGTAGGCAATCAGGAGAGAATATGGGAAATGGGACAGATCCATATTGATGACATGACTTTAGAGATACTGTGTACCGCTTTGCGTGATTTTAGGGCAAAATCTGTAGGCGCTGTGTCTAAAAATGTGTTTTTCAAAGATCGGCCAGATGGTGGCGCTAGATGGGACAGATGCATTTTGATGACATGACTGTGGAGATAATGTGTACCAGTTTGCGTGATTTTAGGGAAAATCTGTAGCAGCAGTGTCCAAAAATGTGTCTGCAAGAATCGGCCTCATGGTGGTGCTAGAAGAGGGCCATGTGAGAAATGAGGGGTTGTGGTTTGGCAGCTAAGGAGTGTGTGTGCAAAGTTTGGCATGGATCGGGGCAACGGTGGCGGAGATATGAGGCGGGGGAAAGTGTGACGTGTGACGTGACGGAGGGACAGACAGACAGACAGACTGACTGACTGACTGACTGACAGCCGGTGGAGGTTTTGATAGTAACTGCTACCTGACGGTCGCAATAAGAAAATAAATGGCAGGAAAATAATAGTGTGTGATATTTTTGTCTTTAGCTACACTATTTGAAAATGTCTTCTACCATCTAAATATTAAAGTAATTAACGAATTAGTGTAAATTGTGTCCAGTCTTACTGTGTCCACTGCTGGTGTGACTGGGTGTCTTCAGTCTACGTCTGGTCCTGAAGATCTTTCCACACTGGGGACAGTCATGGTGTCCTGTTGGAGCAGACTGCTCCCAGTATGAGGTGATGCACTGTCTGCAGAACCAGTGTCCACAGCTGCTAGAGACTGGATCTGTCAGAACCTCCTCACACACTGAACACCTGGACGCCTGCTCTGTCACAACACACACCCTCTTCCTCTTCCTGTGGAGGAGAAGAATGATGTATTAGGACTATAGTCCTGGTGGATAGAAGGATATTTATTTATATTATTTATTATGATTATATTCCTGGTGGATAGAAGGATATTTATTTATAGTATTTATTATGACTATAGTCCTGCTGGATAGAAGGATATTTATTTATATTATTTATTATGGCTATAGTCCTGGTGGATAGAAGGATATTTATTAGTGTTATTTATTATGACTATATTCCTGGAGGATAGAAGGATATTTATTTATATTATTTATTATGACTATAGTCCTGGTGGATAGAAGGATATTTATTTATATTATTTATTATGACTATATTCCTGGTGGATAGAAGGATATTTATTTATATTATTTATTATGACTATAGTCCTGGTGGATAGAAGGATATTTATTTATATTATTTATTATGACTATAGTCCTGCTGGATAGAAGGATATTTATTTATATTATTTATTATGATTATATTCATGGAGGATAGAAGGATATTTATTTATATTATTCATTATGATTATATTCCTATATAAGGATATTTCTTATACTGCTTGGGGTTGGAATTATTCATGATTCTTATTTGCTCTGTAAATTAATACAATGTGTACATTTGTAAATTAGTAAAAAAGTGAATACACTCCTATAGAGCATCGCAGCGGAGGTGGTTTACTGATCCCTCTAAAAAATCTCCCATTAATTTCCCCCTTAGACTTTTACAAAAATATGACAAAACAATTATGTTAAGCCTAGAACCAAGCCATCCAGGATTGCAGTGAATCATGACCATAAAACCTTTGATCCTATGTGAAAACATATTTTAACATTACATTATTTGATATTCTACATTTAATACCCTTTGGGTATTAAATGGTGGGAGGGGGGGGGGGGGGGGGGGGTTGGACTGAGTTACTAGGGCCCAATAAGGCACTCTGTGAGCTTGTATATCTGCTATTTTTCAATAGTTAAAGCACAAAATAACGTGTAATAATGCGTTCCCAGTCTAAATGGGTTAAACCCCACCCCCCCTATGAAGAGCATTCATGGGGGGCCCACAGTGAATCCTTGTACCCAGGGCCCAGAATTTGGTGCGACACCCCTGCCAACAGGAGCGGAATTGGAGCGGAGGACGATCCTCGATCGCTCCAAGCTGTTCTTGCGGATTTTAAAACTACTTATTAACAGTCACAATTAACCGTTAGTGTTTACTGGTAACCTATTTGGCTTTCTCTACTACTGTGATATTCTGAATAGGCCTAATGTTCTGATAATGTACTTTTCATAAAAAATAAATTAAAAAAATGAACCAATTAATTTAGAACTTTGATTGCCAACATAATGAACGGAGGTTTGAACCTACAAACGTTCGGTTACAGCCCTGGCAGTTACAAGACATTGTTTGTGTTGTTCCAGTTGAAGTTCACAGAGATCAGTGTTTCACTATAATTTGTGTATTTGGTATTTTCTTACAGTCCATATCTGTAACCAAACACTTTCCAGTTGAACTTCACAGATATACGTAGGTGATCTTACCTTGTGTGTGGAGGTCCAGGTTCACTGAAGTCTGGAGGATGATGTTTAGAGCGGTCACTCTTCATAGACACACAGCTGGGTGTTGGAGACTCTGCTCTGTGGTCAACACTTCTGGAATCACAACAATATTCATACAATTATCATTGTGAAGTCAATGTGTTCATGATCATTTGTTGTCCCATTACAGAACACGCTACAATAACATAACACAACATCTCAGGGTTTATCTCCTGTACATTGTTGTATAGTTGAACTTCATGTAAACAAAGGAACACAACACCAGTAAGACTCCCTAATCGGGAGATAAGCGACCGTAGGTCACTTATCTCCACAAATAGGGCAAAAATTTGTTTTGCCAAAATCTTCCTGATCCATGTTGATGACATGAGTGTAGACATACTGTGTAGTGATTTTCGTGATTTTAGGGCAAAATCTGTAGGAGCAGTGTCCAAAAATGTGTTTTTAAAAATCGGCCTGGAGGTGGCGCTATATGGGAGAGATTCATGTTGATGGGATGAGTGTAGACATACTGTGTACCGATTTGCGTGATTTTAGGGCAAAAATTGTAGGAGCAGTGTCCAAAAATGTGTTTTGCAAGAATCGGCCTCATGGTGGCGCTAGAAGAGGGCCATGTGAGAAATGAGGGGTGGGGTCTCCGCGCCGCCAAGGCGGACGAATAGGTACCGGCCCCGGCTGTCCCAGTCGCTCCTAGCCGGAGTTACGGCATTTTATGTGAGCTGCAGTGTAGGGGGTCCTCCACTGGGGGCGCCACCACTTTTGCATCCGTTCTGGAGCACCAGGAGTCGGTGGTCCCCGGGAATTCCCCGTGAGCAGCCCCGTTGGGGTGGTCATTTGGTCAGTTTAGCACATTTGATCATTTTTTACATCTGGGGGTCCCCCAGGGACCTGGGTCCCTGGATTTCCGGGGGTGGCATGGATCGGGGCAACGGTTGCGGAGATATGAGCAGGGCAAGAGTGTGACGTGTGACGTGTGACTGACGGACTGACTCACTCACGGACAGCCTCATATAAACAAAGTAACACGCAGTCAGTCTGTATACTGAACACATTGTGAATTGTACAATTCTTTCACAAACAGCACACATAGTAGCTTGACTTCTATAGATTAGTGGTTCTCAACCTGTGGGTCATGACCCCCAGGAGGGTCCCCATATGATTTTTGGGGGTTGCCAAATGACAGTCACAATTTAAGTAAGCTTTTTCATACTAAAAATGTTAAAAAAGTTGAAAAAAAGAAGAATCCTTTATTACTCCATCAAAATTAATCATATAAAAAAGTAAGAAAATGGTCAAATAATATAAGAGAGAGGCTCATTTTTTGAAAATAGCCAATCTACAAGCTCACAACACCTCACATCTTAAGGCATTGTGAGCTTGTATATCTATAGCATTGGGTATATTGTATAGTGTTATAGTGTGTATTGTGTAATAGGAGGATTGACATACTGTGTGTGTGGAGGTCCAGGTTCACTGAAGTCTGGAGGATGTATTTTAGACCAGTCACTCTTCATAGACACACAGCTGGGTGTTGGAGACTCTGCTCTGTGGTCAACACTTCTGGAATCACAACAATATTCATACAATTATCATTGTTAATTACCCGGCTTGTTTGGATGCTTGATTCTGATTGGTCGAGCGCTGAAATCAGCGGTGAATTATGAGCGTATAATGACCGCTCCACTCTATAATTCACCGCTGCCTAATCAACGGCTCAGAGCAGCTGCTGCATTCAGGCTGCGCTGTGTGAATTTAGTGCCGTATCCAACATGTCTACCATGTAAACAAACACACAGCGTCATTTGCAACTAAACATTGCTCTGAAGAATGTCTTTAAAAACATTTTAGGCGAGAAATAGACAACGCAGTAACAGAAAATGGATTCCATTTGACCAGCACTTCTTTGTTTTCCAAGGCGACCGTGTTACGCTGGGGGGACACACTTCCAGCCGTCTGTAAACAAGGAAATACTTTGTTTTGTTTTTAGTTTTGAGTCAAATTATTCATTTTATTTAGCAGCCGGGTAATAAGCGGGATAACATCTCGCTCAGCAGGTTGATATGCCACCTCCGCTTCGCGTCGGTGGCATATCAACCTGTCAGGCTCCTATCACTCTATAATGACTGCTGAGAGAGATGTTATCCCTTACGAAGTCAATGTGATCATGATCATTTGTTGGCCCATTACAGAACAATAACATAGCACAACATCTCAATTCTTTCACTGACTGTAAATTGTACAACAAAACGTACATTGAAAATAGCCGATCTACAAGCTCACAGCACCTCACATCTCAAGGCGTTATGAGCTTGTAGATCTTCTATGTTCACTCTATCTATGGAACGGAGTGAAACTAAATTGAATGCCTCAACTACTACATTCCAAGTCAGGGTGTGGGGGTCCCTGTTTCAAATAGAGCTGTCCTCGACTCAGGATTTATCAAGTGGACTCGAGTCGCGGGGGTTATTCCGACGCGTCGACAAATCGTTTATGTAAAAAAAGTAAAAAAGTGAAAAAAAGACTGTATCAAGTACATATACAGACCTGCCAACCTTGGGAAATTTTTTTGAGTACTACACATGCGCGGGCGCGAAGCGCCCGCGCGCCGCCCGCAGGACCCGCAGCGCCCGCAGGACCCGCGCCGCGAATTTTGAGGTTTTCCCCGCACAGCGCATTATTTTTTTTTTTTCACCTTTATGGGTGGGACCTTTAGAGTTAGATTTAAGAAATCTCACACCAGAAATGTAGCACATTGCATGTCTTGTCTTGTCTTGTCTTGTCTTGTCTTGACTTACATTAAATGGAGGCAAGCCGTTACCTTTTAAATAAAAATAACATTGGTCCGGAGAAAAAGTATTTACCAGGTAATACCCTAACTGCACTTGGTCAGAGTTAGTTATAGACTAGCACAACAGTCGATCACCAGTGACTTAAAAAAAAAACACATTTCTGTGCACTATTTGCATGAAGTTGAAAGTATTCAACTCATGTAGGTTTCTATAAAATAATGATAGAGTAATCATTTTGGCCATTGTCAGACTGACTTTGTTTATATCCCTCTCCTATTTTATATGGATTGATACGGGATTCAAACAAAGTCAGTCTGACAATGAATGGCCAAATTAAATGATTATTTTACACTTCAATTTTGATAGAAACACATATGAAGCTTAATCTTTTTATAAAACATTTTCAAAACTTTTATTTTAGGGTCCGTTTTTCAAGAAAGTTGACCATAGCTCCTTTAAGTGCACATGAAATTAAGGGGTATTCAATAGAATATTGCTTATTAGGAACAGACCGCTTATACCACTTTCCCCCACAAGGTGTCAATGAAGGCCCTTTCTTTTTTACCAAATAATGTTCTCAGGCTGCAAGGCAGTTCAGTTGCTCAGCTCTGGTCCATAGCGTTAGGAGTTCTCCTTCTGACACTGGCCGCTCGAAACGCATCAAAATATATACGCCCCCATTTGTTTTCATCATTTTGGATTCTAAAGCCTTATTTACAGCCAGGGGTGAGATGCCGTGGGCTCGCTTATTTTGCTGCACGCACGCGCGCCTCATATGCATACACTAAACACTCTTGACAATAAAAACAGCGTTCACGCATGTCATGAATTTAGAGGACCCACACTTCTAAAATCCATATCACACCACTGCTATTTATCCCCAATGTAAGCTTCTACGACCGGAGTCACGCAGCGAACACACGGGCGAACTTGCTTGACGGACGGTGGATAAGGCTTCTCCCATGGTGTTCAGTGTTCCAGCTGATCAGTTGTCGCAGCTGCATCCAATTTAAGGAGATTGTAGCAGGGAGGGGAGGGGCGAGCGGGCGGGCAGGCATTCTCTCACCAGCGCTCAGCAAGTTTTTTTCTCTCTCTCTTTTTTTTGGGTTAATTGTTTTACTGCACCCATGACACAAAATTGCGTAGAGGTCATTGGATAAAGCGTACCTGCGTACAGAGCCTTAAAATGCGTGCTAAGTACGCAAAATGCGTACGGGTTGGCAGGTCTGCATATAGTATAAGTATCTTTTACCAATTATATCGGGTTTAAATGGTACCGGATATGCAGCTCAGTAAATTAAAGGTGAATTGATTCCAGTGAATGACGGAGGACGATATCACAATGAATTAAATCTTTTTTATCATGATAAACGATAACATCGCATATCATCCCATCCCTACTGTCCACATCTGTGAGCAGATACAAGACATTGTTTGTGTTGTTCCACAGAAGATCAGTGTTTCACTATAATGTGTGTATTTGGTATTTTCTTACAGTCCATATCTGTAACCAAACACTTTCCAGTTGAACTTCACAGATATACGTAGGTGATCTTACCTTGTGTGTGGAGGTCCAGGTTCACTGAAGTCTGGAGGATGATGTTTAGAGTGGTCACTCTTCATAGACACACAGCTGGGTGTTGGAGACTCTGCTCTGTGGTAAACACTTCTGGAATCACAACAATATTCATACAATTATCATTGTGAAGTCAATGTGTTCATGATCATTTGTTGTCCCATTACAGAACAATAACATAGCACAACATCTCAGGGTTTATCTCCTGTACATTGTTGTATAGTTGAACTTCATGTAAACAAAGGAACACGACACAATGATTACTGAATGAATGTCAACATGAATTAAATAAAATCATATAAACAAAGTAACACACAGTCAGTCTGTATATTGAACACATTGTGAATTGGACAATTCTTTCACAAACAGCACACATAGTACCTTGAATTCTATAGATTAGTGGTTCTCAACCTGTGGGTCGGGACCCCCAGGCGGGTCCCCATATGATTTTTGGGGGGTCGCCAAATGACAGTGACAATTTAAGTAACCTTTTTCCTAAAAAAATCCAAAAAAAGTTGAAAAAGTTGAAAAAAAGAAGAACCCTTTAATCAAACTATAAAAAAGTAAGGTGGACAATTCTCTTGAATGCAGCCTTCAGTTATCGTATGGAAAGGGAAAATTTGCATTTATTTTACCATAGTAAAAAAGAAATGCATTCATGGTCTGAAGAGGGCACTTGGATAAAAGGGCAGGGGCTCAAGCCCCCTTTTGTCTATGTGTGCACGTGCCTGGCACAGCCACATCACATTAGACTTTTTATTTCAATCCCATTGTTTCTTTGCAAAAACACATTTCTTTTAGGAAACATTTGTATTCTTGTTTCTCCTAGTTTTATTGTTTTTATTTTATTTTTATTATGGGGAAAAACAGTATTGTGTATTTTCCTTTTTTAAATCTCTAAAATAGCTTATTTTTTAACACATGTCCTTAACGGTTAACGGTTATCGGTTAAGAAAAATTCTCCATTTGGTCATCCCTAGTATATTGTATAGTGTTATAGTGTGTATTGTATAATAGGAGGATTGACATACTGTGTGTGTGGAGGTCCAGGTTCACTGAAGTGAGGAGGATTTCCCATAGACCAGTCACTCTTCATAGACACACAGCTGGGTGTTGGAGACTCTGCTCTGTGGTCAACACTTCTGGAATCACAACAATATTCAAACAATTATCATTGTGAAGTCAATGTGTTCATGATCATTTGTTGGCCCACTCAATTCTTTCACTCACAGTAAATTGTACAACAAGCAGAGATGGGCGAAAATACATTGAAAAGTATTTTGATACAAAATACAAATACTGGGTCAAAAAATGAATCAAAATACAAAATATAAATACAGGCCAGAGAAATGTATTTAAGATTCAAATACGTATTTTGTATTTTGAAAATACATAAATACTTTTTATAAAAATTGATGCAATGATTAGCACTTTTATAGATTGACTGCCAAGTATTAAATTAACTGGCGAGGCGAGCGGGCACGGTCCCGTGAATTCCTCGCGATTGTGCTCGTTTGTGCATGCATATGTGGGCGGTGAGAGATGGATTGTGTTCATCTTTGTGAAATACCGCGTGCGGTAACCGCTGACCCAATCGGCAGCCATAGCGGTGACCGCGTATCGTGTGGAAGGCACTTAAATTGACCATACTATGGTGTTAGTCTTGAGCAGGCTGCCTAAATGTTTACCACTGTGTGCCAGTGTGTGAGAGCTCAGGCTAGAAGTGCCTTCCACACGATAAGCGGTCAACGCTACGGCTACGGCTGCCGCTTGGGTTACCGCACCGCGGTGAGACACAAACACACTTGCTCAGTGAGTAAACGCCACAAGGTATTTCACAAAGATGAACACAATCCATCTCTCACTGCCCATGTACGCATGCACAAACGAGCACGCTCGTTGGGATTTTCACAGGACTGCGCCCGCTCGCCTCGCCGCCTCAAAACTTCGCTGCGCGGCAGAAATAGCCGCCCACCTCTCATTGAAAATGAATTACTAGGAGGTGGTGACCGCGTATCGTCTGGAACCCACTTTACCGTTATCCTCTAAAGGAACTATGGCATGAGACTGAATGCACAGTTGCCTCTGCGCCAGTACTTCATAGAGTGCAAAACCCGCTCTGCCAGCCTTATTATAACTAAAACTGCACTCTGTTGAGGTGCCAACTTGCTCCTTGTGCAGGCCATGTATGTATGGCCTGCTTGCACGCCAGCAGAACGCGCCATGAGGTGCGCTCACTACTGGCATCACCACTGGCGATGCCAGTGATATCACCACTGACATCACCAGGAATGCTGGTCCCTCATTGGCTGTTAATGATTACATTGCCAGAAATGCTGGTCCCTTATTGTGCTACATGCTTAAACACACACAGCTACCTACCTACCAACCATACATACATACGCAGATGAATCCAGTACTTGCGTGCAAGTAATTCGAAATTGTAATCATAATGCACGATACATTTGAAGCAAACCAAAGTCAAGTGCTATGGCTGTATCACACACACACAAACCAACAGCAAATTAGATTGAAAGAAAATGTGTCTTTCCCCCTACAGTTTAAACCTTTGTGAATGTTTAAAATGTGTCCATTTGAGAATAAAATTACATAAAAAGTATTTTGTATTTCAAATACAGAAAATACTAGACCTGAAAGTATTTTGATACAAATTACATCCATTTTTTTCCGTCCCAGCCACATACAAATTACAAAATACAAAAAAGTATTTCAAATACGTATTTCAAATACATGTATTTCAAATACTGCCCATCTCTGACAACAAGAAAGTACATTTGAAAATAGCCGATCTACAAGCTCACAACACCTCACATCTCAAGGCGTTGTGAGCTTGTAGATCTTGATCTATGTTCACTATTTATCTATGGAACAGAGTGAAACTAAATTGAATGCCTCAACTACTACATTCCAAGTCAGGGTGTGGGGGTCCCTGTTTGAAATATGATTATTTTGGGGGTCAAGGCCTATAAAGGTTGAGAACCACTGCTATGAATAAAGCTTGAAAGGGGAGGATACTGTTATTAGACTCTGTGTTGTGTTATGATGTTGTGTATATTGTATAGTGTTAATAGGAGGATTGACATACTGTGTGTGTGGAGGTCCAGGTTCACTGAAGTGAGGAGGATTTCCCATAGACCAGTCACTCTTCATAGACACACAGCTGGGTGTTGGAGACTCTGCTCTGTGGTCAACACTTCTGGAATCACAACAATATTCATACAATGATCATGTGAATGAACACATAGATCCCTCTCCTCCCAATTCCCCTGTCCCCATCTCTTGACCATAAAAAAGCAAAGCGCTCTGATCGGCTACTTCTCCCTTTGCGTTTGTTGTCTCTTCTTGGTTGGTGCATCGCTATGATCGGTTTGCCCGAAACTGAAGGTTCTGTGGTGCAAAAACTAAGTGTGATTAAAATAAGTAATTTTTTTAATCGCGTTAATGTTCTGTCATTAATTAATCGCAATTAATCAGTTAAAGTCCCAGCCCTAGTATAAATACCTCAAAAGTGTACTTAGTTACTTTACACCACTGCCATTGTGTGTATATGGTACAGGAGGATTGTCTTACTTTAAGCGTGGAGGTCCAGGTTCATCTTTAGACCCACAGCTGGCTGTTGGAGACTCTGCTCTGTGGATGAGATGTTTGTCTCTTCCCTCCTCCTCCTCTCTCTCCACACACTCACTCATCTTTGGTCTTTATTTAACATGTCAAGATTAGCAGAAAATAGTAAATGATTAATGAATGAATGTACAAAACACACACACACACACACGCGCGCGCACACGTGACGCTGCGCCGCGCCGCGTTGTGAGCTTGGAGGTCGGTTATTTACGGAGCTTGATACCACACTGAACTAAGCAATCAAGTGAATACTGTAGATGTGGTGTAACGGCATGGATTTCTACACAGAGAGGGTAATGCTTTCAATATAAGTTCTTTCAACATAATAACAAGCTGCATTCAAGTTCAAGAGAGTTGGACTAGGCCTAGGCTATTCACGAATAGTGATTTTTAGAATTCGAATTATTCAACCTCAAAGTATTTGAATAGTTGAATATTCGGCAGGACTGGCCAAACTGTCAAATATTAAGTAAGCAAGAGGTGAACATTGTGAAAATAGCCGATCTACATGCTCACAACACATGTAGATCTGCTATTTTTACAATATTTATCTGCGGAACCGAGTCACATTAAATGTAATAACTACAATTCTAAATGCTTGTCAGGGCGGGGGTCCCCAGTTCAAATATATTTATTTTGGGGGTCACAGCCTAAAAAGGTTTGAGAACCCCTGGTATAGAGCATTAACAAATTCATCCACCAGGGGCATTGACAACTCATTCTTATGACTTCCTATCTACCCAAGCTTTATAAACTATATATTTTTTAAGAGAAAAATAAATAAAGAAATAAGCAAATATTCGACTTCGGTGAAAAAGTTCGAATAGTGACTTTGATATTTGAATATTTGGTGAATGCCCTAGTTTGGACATGGCATTCTCTTGAATGCTGCCTTCAGGTATGGCATGGAAAGAGAGCATTTGCATTTCTTTCACCATAGTAAAAACTGCATTCATGGTCTGGAGAGGGCACTTTTTTATAGAGAGATAAAAGGGCAGGGGTTCAAGCCCCATTTGATGTCTATGTGTGCACAAGCCTGCACACACACACACACACACACACACACACACACACACACACACACACACACACACACACACACACACACACACACACACACACACACACAGAGCAGCCACTAGGGTTGTGCAAGTGGTGCGGTTGCAAAGGCCTCGCACCTGGCCGCCTTTTTTTTGTTTGTTTAGTTGCCGACAACAACTAGAACAGTGTCGGTAATATGTTCAATCTCATTCTGTATTATCAATATGCCATTGACATAGGATGATATGTTGAAATATTAGAGCTGCTATGAGGCAACAATATCACCACATAATGCTGAGACTACAGTAGATTAACAACAATATCACCATCATAATGATGAGACTACAGTAGATGAACAACAATATCACCATCATAATGCTGAGACTACAGTAGATGAACAACAATATCACCATCATAATGCTGAGACTACAGTAGATGAACAACAATATCACCATCATAATGATGAGACTACAGTGGATGAACAACAATATCACCATCATAATGCTGAGACTACAGTAGATGAACAACAATATCACCATCATAATGCTGAGACTACAGTAGATGAACAACAATATCACCATCATAATGATGAGACTACAGTGGATGAACAACAATATCATCATAATAATGATGAGACTACAGTGGATGAACAACAATATCACCATCATAATGCTGAGACTACAGTAGATGAACAACAATATCACCATCATAATGCTGAGACTACAGTAGATGAACAACAATATCACCATCATAATGCTGAGACTACAGTAGATGAACAACAATATCACCATCATAATGCTGAGACTACAGTAGATGAACAACAATATCACCATCATAATGCTGAGACTACAGTAGATGAACAACAATATCACCATCATAATGATGAGACTACAGTAGATGAACAACAATATCACCATCATAATGCTGAGACTACAGTAGATGAACAACAATATCACCATCATAATGATGAGACTACAGTAGATGAACAACAATATCACCATCATAATGCTGAGACTACAGTAGATGAACAACACTATCACCATCATAATGATGAGACTACAGTAGATGAACAACAATATCACCATCATAATGCTGAGACTACAGTAGATGAACAACACTATCACCATCATAATGATGAGACTACAGTAGATGCAGATGCATGCAGTAGCTCTTGTCAACCAACAGGTGTCCTACTGCACCACAGAATTGAAATATCACAATAGAAGAACAGGGAGACGCTCATGTTCCAACAGAACAAGGTAGACCTTTGAATATCATGTTAATAATACTATTGATTAACATACTTTACCCTGGTTAAAATAATGTTTCATTCACTAAACCAAGTCATGGACTGCTGGCAGCTTTGAGATGTCGGTTAGTTCCTTTGTATTAAAATATTTAAAATATACAGTACATATTGTTCTTGATTGGATTACAATTATTTTTATTCTAAAACTGTTAATTGTAACATTGCTTACTACATTCACAAACACTAAATACTCAAAAGGAAACCAACCAAACCCCACCACACCCTTAAAACAACTTCTCCCTCACATAGTTTACAGTTTACAGTTTAGGCATTTAGCAGACGCTTTTAATCCAAAGCGACTTACAATAAGCAGATAATACATCACTATAATCAGTAAAGAAAAAAGGATTCTAAAAAACTAGACCAGGTCAACCTGGTTGTGCCAGACCCCCTGTCTGTCATCATCATTTATGACATCATGCCTTTTGTAGGCATGTCATCATCATGTCATCATCATATATACCCTTTATATAGAAAACCCGGACAGACAGACAGACCGACATTTGCTTATGTAGGCCTACCCATTTCATGGGTCTGGCAAAAACTAAAAACAAATGCTAACTAGCTTCATGTATGGTCATTGAGTGTTTCAGTAGTGCTATGGTTTAGGTAGAGTCTGAAAAGGTGAGTCATAGGCATAGGCAGACATAGGCAGCCTCCTCTTATATTCAAGCAGAGTAGACATTGAAACTGGGATCAAGTCTATCTGCATGTTGCACATCTGGTCTGCAACGGAAACGCTCTGTGTTTGCATGTGTGCTCCATTCCACTAGCAGTGTGTGTGTGTGTGTGTGTGTGTGTGTGTGTGTGTGTGTGTGTGTGTGTGTGTGTGTGTGTGTGTGTGTGTGTGTGTGTGTGTGTGTGTGTGTGTGTGTGTGTGCAAATAACAGGATACAGTAGGCGGGCTCTAGACCGGATGACACTGTTAACTCACAATAAAACCGACAAGGTTTCAGCCGAGTGGGAAAAGACTGCAGAGTGCAACGCTGAAGCAGCAGGTTTACCGTCATAAAAGGTCATAAATAATTATACCAAATGCATGCGTCACTTATATGGTTAAATAATCAACATAATTATGTAATAATGTTCTGCTCCGTCTAAATAAGTATTTTGCTGGTGACATCAATCATAAGATTCATAACCAGATTAACCACAGAGTACAGACAGGCAGACTAGACAACAGGGAGTGGTAGCTTTACTAGACACCAGAAGCATAAAGTAGCCTATAAACTGTTCCTGTGAGAACCAAGTGGTTCTAGTAGTGAATATTAAAACAACAACACTTACTTTACGTAAAGTTGGTTAAGTTTGGTCCATTCTGTTTTGTTTTGTCATCCGCACAGACTGTCAAGTTCACAGTTGTTGTCGTGTCTCAAAATGGTTCCCGAGCTGCGCACTTTAATTTCCTTTATAATGTGACTTTGACCCGCCTCTACAGCTCTAGGGCTACAGTCAGTTAGATGATATCTTTATAATGTGACTTTGACCCGCCTCTACAGCTCTAGGGCTACAGTCAGTTAGATGATATCGTCATACACAGGTGAACACATGATAGTCAGGGAACGAGTTGGGCAAGTCCCACCATGTCTCATTCCAACTCCAACTTATTATGTTATGAGTAGCCTATGCTATGACTGTAGTCAGTGTTTAAACACACAATAGAAGATCATTGGGCTGACTGACGTGAGGACAGGGTTCACCCTGCATGAACACAAGCTGAAATACAATTGGCACACTAGCCTATTCACACAACAGACAGACACGGCCGTTTAAGAGCCATTTCGCCTACCCTCTGTCCATGTTTGCATATTATCCCTTTGTAATTTAAATTGACAGTGGTGACACCTGTCAAACCATGACCATTAGTAGGTCTGGTATACACACGGCTATCCTGACCTTATGAACTCCATAGTAATCACACCAATAGTTTTAGGCGAATTTGCCTGACAACAATAAAATAAACAGAAGAAGCTGATGTTTACAGTGGAAAGGGGAGGTGAGTGTGGGCTTAGATAGATGTCGTTCATATCCAGTCTATATTCTAATCTTATTGTATCTTTACCACTGGCTGTTGCTGCTGTTGTTATATGACACCCAGGTCTCTCTCTCTCTCTCTCTCTCTCTCTCTCTCTCTCTCTCTCTCTCTCTCTCTCTCTCTCTCATGGCCATTGGCCAACTGCTGCTGAAGACACGTGATTTACAGTAAAGTAGAAAGAGGGATACCCATGTACCTGACAAACTAAAGGTCAAGGATGTCCACGATCACAACACCAGAGGCAGCTCCACTAATCATGTTCAACCTAGATTCATCACTAAACAAGGCTCTAATTCATTCTCCTGCTATACCACCAGCATGTGGAACACCCTACCTCAGGCCTTAAAGGAGAGCGAATCCCTTGCCTCCTTCAAAAATGGTCTGAAAAGTCACCTTCAGGCCTAAATACACTAGACCCATCTGTAGTTTTTATTGCCCTGTTTTTTTTTTTTTTTTCTGCTTTTGTAATTTATGTTATCCTATGCATAGTACTATGTTCTCTCCGTCTGTCTTTCAGTGTTATATGAGATACATGAAGTGGTTCCTGTGTAAATAAGCCGTAAAGCTTATTTGGATCTCCTAATATGTAGTTGAACTTGTACCAGTCATTTGTGCTGTCATGAAACTGTATACTTTATTTCTATTGCAAACTGCTAATAAACTCTTCAATCAATCAAAACCATAGATAAAATAACAGCATTTTTGTAGTGAAAGTCAACATTTTGGAATTGACATGCTTTTGTGAATCCATTGTTAAAGGTTGTAGGTTGTCCCCTGACTGTTCAGATGCTGCTGATGTGCATGGCAGAAATACATGTGCAAAGAGTCCAGGAGGAGTGGCTTCATCTGATTTTAATTTTTTCCGAATGTAGGGTTTTGTTGGTAATATGTGTTGTTTCTTGTTTACAGGAGGAATGATATAGTACTTGTATGTGTTTTAAATGCCCTCTCCTAATGTAGGGTTACTGTTTGTTGGTATGTATTGTTTTGTCTTCATGTGGGGACTACGGATGAAATTTAGCATTCTTGCTAATTCCGGTGTATTTACATTGCATTTATGTAGTGTTCATTAATATGCATTGTCCCGTCTAAATAAACAAATAAAGTAAAGTAAAGAAAGGCATTGCTCATCATGAGGGTGAACCTGCATTCACACCACAGAAAGCCATTGCTCATCATGAGGGTGAAGCTGCATTCACACCACAGAAACAAACACACAGTCTAAGCTCATAGGAACTCATTCTGTACTCCTCCAGTCCACCACGGCTGTTGTTGATTGACAGTCACTCTGTGGCAAGGGTCTTCAACAGGGGGTCCGGGACCCCTAGGGGGTCCTCAGAGTTACTACAGGGTGTCCTCCAAATCTTTGTGTGATAGAAGCTTTTTTTCCTCCTTTTTTATATTAACCACTTGAACCCTAGCGTCCATATTCTGATAACTTTAGCCAAAAATAGCCGATCTGAAAGCTCACAACGCCTCGCAGCGAAAAAGAGCAGACTAAGTACAGCGTGAAAGGCCAAATGTATTATTGACGGTTCAAGTGGTTAAATATCTGAAAACACAAATTGACATGAATCCAAAATACACTGATGATTGTGCCGTCAAATGATGAAACTATATGGAATCTATGGGTTGTGGGGGTCCCTGCTTCATCTCTCTCTCAACTAAGGGGTCCTTAGCCTTAGAACGTTGAAGACCCCTGCTCTGTGGGATCACTTCCCTGTCATTCCTCACAGCCACACCTACACCTAGCCTCGTAGATGGGAGGAGTCAGTTTACAAGGCTAACATACACCTGCTACACACAGAGCAGTGCTACTTTCATGTCATAAGCCGCTTTCCAATCCGAAGGGTTCAAACACTTTGAAGTGCGCATTTCAAGGGCTATGACATCACTGGTCACAGATCTACAAGCTCACAAGCTTGTAGATTGCTATTTGGCCCAGTGACGTCATAGCCCTTTAAATGCGCACCTCAAAGTGTGAACCCTTCGGATTGGAAAGCGGCTATAGGGTCTGCTTGCTGGTGCCTGCTATATTTGCTTCAACGTACAATGGCCTCGTGCTGGGACAAAAAAGCTAACCTACAAGTCCACACCACGTTATGTCAGCGGTGCGTTGTGGGCTTGCAGATTGACTGGGGCGGAGCTAACTCAACTAAATGTTGTAGTCATAGACAGACGAGTGAAGAGAGCAGGCAGTGAGTCTGGAGTGAAACCAGTGAGTGACAGAGAGCAGCAGAGAACAGAGAAGCTGCTTACAGCTCCTTTACATTACAGACGGACAAATATTACATTACATTTTCACTGTTGTCATAATTATTACAGTTTCTTAAATGTTTCTTTCAAGAGAAGCTCATGGAGGGAACTTTAAGGAAGAGAGGAGAGCAGTCTTTTCCTGCCTCTCCTCTGTCTGCAGCTGAAACAACGGTGTCGGGTGTCACTAACATACACAGAGCAAAACACAACGTATAACTGTCTTTCTCTGTGTGCAGTCAGTGTGCATGCCCTGGCCACACACTCAATTATTATTAGATACAATTATTATATATATTATTTTAACATTTTGACAGTTCTCCTTTTTACAACTAGACACAAAGAGTCTGCTTTGTTCCCTATGGAGACACAAAGAGCCTGCTTTGTTCCCTATGGAGACACAAAGAGCCTGCTTTGTTCCCTATGGAGACACAAAGAGCCTGCTTTGTTCTCTATGGAGACAGAAAGAGCCTGCTTTGTTCCCTATGGAGAAACAAAGAGCCTGCTTTGTTCTCTATGGAGACACAAAGAGCCTGCTTTGTTCCCTATGGAGACACAAAGAGCCTGCTTTGTTCCCTATGGAGACACAAAGAGCCTGCTTTGTTCCCTATGGAGACACAAAGAGTGCTTTGTTCCCTATGGAGACACAAAGAGCCTGCTTTGTTCCCTATGGAGACACAAATAACCTGCTTTGTTCCCTATTGAGACACAAAGAGCCTGCTTTGTTCCCTATGGAGACACAAAGAGCCTGCTTTGTTCCCTATGGAGACACAAAGAGCCTGCTTTGTTCCCTATGGAGACACAAAGAGCCTGCAAAGAGTCTGCTTTGTTCCATATAGAGACACAAAGAGCCTGCAAAGAGTCTGCTTTGTTCCCTATAGAGACACAAAGAGCCTGCAAAGAGTCTGATTTGTTCCCTATAGAGACACAAAGAGCCTCCTCAAATTATTGTCGCTGGAATGCGATAAAAACAAAGACAAATGTCCATGAATTCATTCTCCATGGGGTGAGTAATGGATAGGAAAAAACACAATTCTGGGGATGAAAAATCCATTTAACACGGTAGTGATTAAAATCACTTACCCTGCAACAATCTTTACGCCTTGGACTCCATTTTGTTTTGCCAAGTAAAACGGATCAGACTCTTCAGGTGAATCAAACTAAATGGAGTCCAGTCTCTTCAGGTGAATCAAACTAAATGGAGTCCAGACTCTACAGGTGAATCAAACTAAATGGAGTCCAGACTCTTCAGGTGAATCAAACTAAATGGAGTCCAGACTCTTCAGGTGAATCAAACTAAATGGAGTCCAGACTCTTCAGGTGAATCAAACTAAATGGAGTCCAGACTCTTCAGGTGAATCAAACTAAATGGAGTCCAGTCTCTTCAGGTGAATCAAACTAAATGGAGTCCAGTCTCTTCAGGTGAACGTGAATCAACTCACTAACAGCTGTGTGTTGTTCTCAATCCTAGAGGACGGACTGCCCCGCCCCCATTATGAAACAATGTGGTACATTGACCTGCAGCCATATCACATGCACGCACGCACGCACGCACGCACGCACGCACGCACGCACGCACGCACGCACGCACGCACGCACGCACGCACGCACACACACACACACACACACACACACACACACACACACACACACACACACACACACACACACACACACACACACACACACACACACACACACGGTCAATGTTTAACCATATTGTGTGACTGGTAAGATAAGACACCATGCTTGTTCTCTCTCAGTGATATATGGGTAGAAACAGAGCCAACCTGCAAAGCAAGGTTCAGGGTTCCATTCCAAGCCCCGCTATGTGTCACCATGTCTATGAATTATCTGACCCTCTAACTGTGTAGAGGTCACCTGGGTGGAGCTAAATATTTCCCCAGCAGGATCAACTAGATCTAATCATAATGAATGGGTGGGGGGTGTCTACATTTCAATGTTTTAAAGACAAATTCTTATACAGAATAATGGAGTGTTGGTCTGAATGAATCAGTCAGTTCAGAAAAAGCTGGTCCCATCCTATTTTACAGTACACTTTAAGACATAATAAGACAGAATATATATAATCTTTATTCAGGAAACACACAGGGGGTCCATATCAAAAACACCAATGACAACAACAGCAACAATACATTATACAAAAATACATAAAATACATAAAAGGCACATAACTACCATATGCTGTCAGTGCGCAACAAAAAGGCTTCTGCGCCAATGGCGCCACAGACTTGAGCTATACCTAAGAGAGCTTTTAGTAGGGTCCGTTAGTTTCATTAGAATGTCATTCTCAGATTCATTCAACCGACACATGAATCTGTACATCAAGTTTCTTAGTAGGGCTTTAAAAGTAGGTAACTGCAGGCTAACAAATAATTGGCTGGCGCTGTGCCATCTAGGCACACGCAATAACAGCCGCAGAGCATCATTGTAGGCTACATTCAGTCGCTGTAAGGATTTAGCCATGTACCTGCCCCACAGGTGAGCAGTGTATAAGGGTAAAGCCATAATAAGAAATAATGTGGTGGTAATTAGAGCTAATATATTTTATTAGACAGAAACAAAGACAGAATAGTAGAAAGAGCAAATACATTCTCTGGCACCGGCACCTGCCGCGGAACTGCAGCGACAGACACTGCCACACGACTGGCAGTTCGACCAGCAGTCGCACTGCATCACCGGCGATAGGACCAGCATTCCCGCCGCACGGACCAGCAGGTCCCGTAGAGGTAAACTTCCCGTCCGTGTGGTGGTGGCTGCAGCGGCTGTTACCAGCGATGCCGGTCCTACCTACCGTTCCGTGCGGCAGCCGCCGGTCCTACTGCCGGGACTGCTTTATTATCTTATAAAATAATATTAGTTCTAATTACCAACACATTATTTCTTATTATGGCTTTATTCTGTCTTATTATGTCTTAAAGTGTACTGTAAAATAGGATGGGACCAAAAGGTATGGCAACATGACTGGTGTCTTGCACACGCGTGAAGCACCAGTCATGTTGCCATACCTTAGCAACAGGTATGATACATTTTTTCCCCTGTTTCTACGGTTTCTTGGGCTGGATATGGCAGCCTGGAACGGTTGTTCAAGTGCAGCTATACAGGAGTGTATAAAACAGAACAGACAATACGGTATGTCTTTAAACTAAACAGGAGTTTCTCCAGTTTGACGAAATCAGGAGAGAAAGACAAACACAAGTGTGTGCTGTAACAACACCATCCCCACCCTGTGTGTGTGTGTGTGTGTGTGTGTGTGTGTGTGTGTGTGTGTGTGTGTGTGTGTGTGTGTGTGTGTGTGTGTGTGTGTATCCAAGGCGCTTTACAGAGATTGTGCATTACATTACCATTCACACACTGACACACACACACACACACACACACACACTCATCACATTCACATAAACATTCATTACATTCACACACACACACACACACACACACACACACACACACACACACACACACACACACACACACACACACACACACACACACACACACACACACACACACACACACACACACACACACACACACCTAAACGTCCTCAAGTGCTCTTGGCATGGTGCCAGACTGCACCCATCTCTCTGTGAGTCAAACCAGTCCAACAGCAACAGACCAGAGACAAACACACAGAAAGACAGGACCAAACACACAGAGACAAACACACAGAAAGACAGGACCAAACACACAGAAAGACAGGACCAAACACACAGAGACAAACACACAGAAAGACAGGACCAAACACACAGAGACAAACACACAGAAAGACAGGACCAAACACACAGAGACAAACACACAGAAAGACAGGACCAACCACACAGAAAGACAGGACCAAACACACAGAAAGACAGGACCAAACACACAGAAACAAACACACAGAAAGACAGGACCAAACACAACTCTCTCTAAGGCCTCCTATGCATGACATGGATTCTTGTATAAAAACATTTACTGCAAAAGTGGTGAAATTGATATAAAGCTGAACCCAAACTACAAATAGGCCTTGGAGGGTGATCACTGAGTGAGAAAATCCTAGTCCACTCACATCTACAGTTTATACAAATTACATCCTGTAAGATGAGGGATGTCCTTTAAGCCTTGGTTCTCTAACCTTTAGATGCCAAGGACCCCCAAATGTATGTTTGGCCGAGGAACCCCCAGAACAGGACAGGGACCCCCAGAAGAGAGCATTTGTGTTAAACAATTTTCACAATTATTTTAAATATTCTAAACATTTTCGATATATATATATATATATATATATATATATATATATATATATATATATATATATATATATATATATATATATATATATTTCTTTTCAAATATTTTCAAACACCTACAAGCTGTGAGCTTGTAGATCTGCTATTTTTGAATAGCCAACATAACAATGGATAAAGTGGTTCAATTGATTGTGATGCTATGTTAACTACTTTTCCTGGGGACCCTCCCAAGGACCCCTGGGGCTCCCCAGACCTCACTTTGAGAACCAATGGCTTAGAACATCATGTTATGCCATATACAGAGCCACAATAATTGTAACCTATTGTATAATTCACAAATAGCAGATGTGCAAGCTCACAGCACATCACAAGCTTGTACATGTGCTATTTTCTAAGTATTTTGAAGAACAAAAAACATGCACAAACAAGCAAACTCCATGATGCTGCACTTAGATGCCACCCCGTGGTCACATTGGGTAACTACACTTCAGTGATCACAACAATAATCAGTGCAAAGTCATGCAAACACCAACACACTGACTGAACTGAGACGGTTGGTTCTGGAGAATGAATAAATAGAAACACATGGACCTGTAAGGGTCCATTTAGAACCCACTGGAGGAACCCCGGGGGTCCCTTTGAGAAACACCGTACTGAGCTCATTTCCTATGTTCCCCAGGTTCTATGTTCCCTATTTACCCCCGCAAAAAAAGGTTCTATGTTCCCCAGGTTCTATGTTCCCCACTTACCCCCACCTACTGAATGAAAAATACACGTACCCCTGGGTACTTTGAGAACCACTGGCCTTGCGTATAGTTTATAGAGAAAAGAATGAAAACAAACGTGCCTCGATCTTGCAAGTTCAAGAGAATAATTTATTAGATCAACGTTTGGGTCATGAGACCTTCCCCTTTCTTGTGTTGTGTTAATAGGACATTATTTTGACCATGTTATGTTCCTGTGGTCTTTTAGGACACCTACAGGTTGACAAAGGTACTGCATTAAACAGGCTGATGTTAAATCCATGCTGGAACATTGGAACATTAATGTTCTTTTACATGTTTGGACAATATACAGTATTATAGTACAGTATTCTGTAACATTGCATACTTTTGAATGACAGTAATTATGGCAGGATTGAAAAAGGATTGAAAAAAGCTGGTAAGATGAGTTTGGTGTCTTAGTGGCGCTCAAACAGTTTCATGTCAAGGACATTTTCAATATATCTACACAGGAACCATTTAGTAAAATATTAATGGTATTGTTGATAGAGCATCAAATAATGTCCTATTATTAACGTCATAATGCATTTATTAATCACAGACTGAGACAAATATTTAATTAAAGTTTACATCTATTAAGCGAACTACAGAGTACGATTAGTGAACTGTAGAATAATTACATTCGCTGATTGGGGAGTGGTGACCGCTGTGGTGCATCTGTAAGAATGCAAGAGAGGCTTCTTCTTCTCTTTAACTTTTTAGCCGCCGTTGACAGTCCTCACCGTCATTGAAAGGGTTAATACCATGGCGCCGTTGACGGTGAGGACTGTGAATCTTACTGTATATACAGTAAAGATATGATTACTTACTGTACGTCGCTCCGGTCCCGCCCGCATCGGTAATGTCGGCGATTTGTTTACAACGCACGTTGGGCGTGCACGCGAAGTGAAGCTCCTCAATGTTAAGTCAATGGAGAGGCCCATAAAGAAACTTCATTTAAACAAAATAGCCATTTTGAGACATTTTGCAGCAGATCTAAATGTAAACAAGGCTTAAGGCAGGGCGCAGCCATCTTTCCTCTTCTTGTCCCACACTGTCATGTGACTAGATGACGTAATCGTTGCCGTCAAGTGATAATCCAAAAAAACAAAAACAACCCCCTTCCAGCCCTTCAAAATAATAGCGGCGGCCGACGGAGGAAACGACGTGGCGCCGAGGCACCAAGCAACCTTCAGATTAAGAGGCAGTAGATGTGTTAAGTAGTTTTATTCCAAACAAAAAGGTTCACAAAAGGGTGCTTGAACGCAGTCCCAAATTTGCATATAAGGAAAATAAAGTCTCTTATGTAATGTTATCCAAAAACACAAGAATAATGTCCAAACAGGTGAAAAACTGCTCCTCACTCATCTAAACAGCTCCTCACTCTCTGAATGCTGCAGACAAACTGAGCTGAACTAGCAGCAACCCCCACACTCCAGGACACACCTGGCACCTGCAATTAGCTGCCAATCCCTCTCTCTAGGCTGAAACACAAATTATCAATAATCAATAATCAATCAAGTAATTAAATAGAATGTCCTTCATCACAATTAGGATGTTTACAAAGTATTTTATTTCATGAAAATAGAAAAAGTTCATATCAATCAGGCACAGTCAGATACATATAAAAAGCCATAAGTGTTTAAAACAGGTTGTTCTTACATAAATAATTAGTTCTTGGTCTTCAGCAGCCAAGAACTCTTTGGTCCAAACGAGAAACATCCACAACTACAGGAGTGACTCCATCATTACATTTTAGTTGCTGATTCATTATCATACAAACAATGATATCAACAACAATAATATTGGCCTTGAACGTTGACACAAGAATAGAAGAATATTTTTATGCTTTTATGCTTTGTTACCAAACATTGCACTAGAAGAAAGATATGATGACTTAAATACACAAATTAATGACAATGACAATGTCCGTTAACAATAATCTTAATACATCATTTGTAGGGCAATATTACGTTTTTAATACTTTAAATATGCTTTTATAGTGCAAATAGTTTATAGTGCAAGTGAGCTTGTGACCTTGTGGACTTTTAGAAACCAATTTTGACCAAAACCAATTTTAAACAAAACCAATGTTGTTTTTCAACAGATTCATTCATACAGATGAAGGGAAAGGATTCTGAGGAATATGTAAAATAATTGTGATTATCTTATAGTGATCAGTGTCTTTAAGAGATAACCTCGCGTCACCTGGCTTTCTGGGGAAAGCCTGGTATTCGTTTACTAAAAAGGTCGGTTGATCCGGTCTAGACCGGATGATATCCTACGTTATTTTGTAGTAAAAACGGACTACATTTTGGCCGGAACTACCGAACCGGAATCAGTTTTAACCCAAAACTAAATTACTTGTGCATGCGCTAACTACTTGCGCTTGCGATGACAGGGTTAAAACTGATTCCAGTAGGCAGGCTTTGTAATACATTAATCTCAATTAATCACATTTTAATCACACAATGATATTTGACATACCTGGAAACAGTGCGATTTTTTTTATATATAACTATATATACCTTCGACTTTCGACTTTCTCTGGTGGGAGTTGACTTGTGTAATGAAGTCGACAGAGTCGACTTGTCGACTTTTTCGTTATGCCCTAGTGTGGACAAGACAAATCTTGGCTCTGAGAGGCTAAATCTCATAATGGTGGTCCGTGGCTCAAATGCAGAACAATGAATGGACCTTGTGTGAGGGGGAGATAGCGATGCCTTGCCTGATGTGATGTGTGTGCGGGGGGTGTTTAATAAAACGTGAGAATGACACAACTGTCCTTTTTTATGATCCCATTCATTTTATTACAGTTTTTAGAGGTGTTTCTGCAGGCTTTGTATAACATAGTTGCTCAACGTATGTACATCAGTACAGGTGGCTTAAAATTCTCTGAAACAAGAGTTTCAAGGTAGTAGTCGGGGACCCACATGGCCAAAAGCTCAAAGAAAAGAGGGGTACCTGTGATTTTCTGCCGTACTTTTTATTTCTATTTTATCTATTAGTTTGGTCATTAAGGTCCACAGAATGAGAGGCCTGCTCTGCCGGAAAGTTCGCGAAAAAAAGTTAGAGGCATTTTTGTGTAACAAACAAAGCCTTCATTTTTTGACCCTGTGATATGAACTAGGTTTCCTTTCTTAAAGTGCTCATTATGTTGTGTAAAATGTCAATAAATCATTCCCAGAAACACAGAACACATGTGTGAACAACACCAAGTCAAGAAATAATCTCCCAAAGCCTTTCCAAATGATTTATAGCCATTTTATGTACAAAAATGTACCCGTTTCTTGCATTTTTCCCAATAATTTTATCTTTACTTCAATTGTAATCAACTTTGCCATGGCTTATGACATCAGGCAATTTTTCATCCTTTTCAGCAATCTTTATAGTTATTCCACACAAAATATTATTAAAATCAACCCTAAATTAAAGGAACTGTGGTGATTTTATAACCCTTATGCTCCGAATTCATATAGCCTTTTTCTGGCAGAAAACAAAACCTTTACCCCCTCAAAAAACAAAACAAACATGTAACACAACAAATTCAAGTATTGTTTTATCATAAACAGCTGTTATCTTATACCGTATATGAATTGATAAAACAGGAAATTAAACATTTAGCTGAATAAAATCTAATATCACGAAAATGAAAATAACTAACGATTAACTCATTCACTGTCACTGTCCTCAAGTATGAGTTCAACTCGTGAACATTTGTTGTACGAGTTCAACTCGTGAACATTTGTTGGGGTCCCCAGTGCAGAGACATGCAATTACACACTTGGCCCCGGCTCTTGCACATGAGCATCCTCTGGTACACTTGCTCTTCTTATTTGGTGCGTTTATATTCTGCAGGTTTGGCATCCTTCAGCATCATGGTTGCCACTAGCTTACCACTGACAAGCTCTCTCCCAAAGTTGGTTGCAACAGGGTAAGTTGGCTGAGACGTGTGCTTGTTTACATACAGCCAACTGATGCAGGGCTCTGTAAAGGTGTAATTGGAAGGCATCTTCAGTAGGTGGAAGACAACGCATGTCTCCTTTGATGTTGCCAAAAAGATGAGCTCGCAGTGCATCCAGATTACCACTGAAATCACTCCTCTCATACAGTGAAACCATGTATCGTCTAGCCACCGTCACAACATCTTCTGTAACTTCCAGACTTTCCCCAGAGTCTCCATATCGGCACAGAGGCAGAAGGACTTTTGGGTGCTCAACAGCAGTTTTGTAGGCACGTCTTTTTCCTCTTCTGTAAAGATAGCTCACTGTGTCACATCCAGTCAGTATGTAGCTGCTGAGGAGTATGCATGAAAGATCTAAAGCTTCAACATCATACTTCACTGCCAGGGCATCCACAATTGCATGAGCAGGTAGGTAAGTGTCCATCTTCTTTACCCATAACTCATGTAGGCCATCCATGTGTGTGATGTAGTATATGCACATCATGATCACATCTGTGTCAGTAGCCACAACAACTACAGCCCGTTCGTGGTGCAGATGTTGTACTGCGAGCACTGCGAGCTCATCTTTTTGGCAACATCAAAGGAGACATACGTTGTCTTCCACCTACTGAAGATGCCTTCCAATTACACCTTTACAGAGCCCTGCATCAGTTGGCTGTATGTAAACAAGCACACGTCTCAGCCAACTTACCCTGTTGCAACCAACTTTGGGAGAGAGCTTGTCAGTGGTAAGCTAGTGGCAACCATGATGCTGAAGGATGCCAAACCTGCAGAATATAAACGCACCAAATACTGCCACTGCAAGAAGAGCAAGTGTACCAGAGGATGCTCATGTGCAAGAGCCGGGGTCAAGTGTGTAATTGCATGTCTCTGCACTGGGGACCCAAACAAATGTTCACGAGTTGAACTCATACTTGAGGACAGTGACAGTGAAAGTGAATGAGTTAATCGTTAGTTATTTTCATTTTCGTGATATTAGATATCATAATCTTGATTTTATTCAGCTAATTGTTTAATTTCCTGTTTTATCAATTCATATACTGTATAAGATAACAGCTGTTTATGATAAAAAAAAATACTTGAATTTGTTGTGTTACATGTTTGTTTTGTTTTTTGAGGGGGTACAGGTTTTTTTCTGCCAAAAAAAGGCTAAATGAATTCGGAGCATAAGGGTAATAAAATCACCACAGTTCCTTTAATTTAGGGTTGATTTTAATAATATTTTGTGTGGAATAACTGTAAAGATTGCTGAAAAGGATGAAACATTGCCTGATGTCATAAGCCATGGCAAAGTTGATTACAATTGAAGTAAAGATAGAATTATTGGGAAAAACGCAAGAAACGGGTACATTTTTGTACATAAAATGGCTATAAATCATTTGGAAAGGCTTTGGGAGATTATTTCTTGACTTGGTGTTGTTCACACATGTGTTCTGTGTATCTGGGAATGATTTATTGACATTCTACACAACTTAAAGAGCACTTTAAGAAAGGAAACCTAGTTCACATCACAGGGTCAAAAAATGAAGGCTTTATTACACAAAAATGCCTCTAACTTTTTTTCGCGAACTTTCCGGCAGAGCAGGCCTCTCATTCTGTGGACCTTAATTGCCAAACTAATAGATAAAACAGAAATAAAAAGTACGGCAGAACATCACAGGTCCTCTCCATTTTTGGGGACTGGGTCCCCGACTAGTAGGGCATTAACGAAAAAGTCGACAAGTCGACTCAGTCAACTTCATTACACAAGTCGACTCCCACCAGAGAAAGTCGAAGTTGCCAAAAAAAAAAAAAAAAAAAAAAAACGTTCTATTGTGAAAATAGCAGATCTACATGCATGTAGATCTGCTATTTTCACAATTTCTGGCTCTATATATTTGACAATTTTGACAATGTTTAATCTGTCATTTTAGAGGTATTAAAAAGTCCTTAAATTGTCACTTTAGAAATGTGAAGATGCCCTCTATACACTTAAACTTTATGTTGGTTTGTTTACAGCTGAGTGAGAAACAATGTTTCACATTAAGTTAATCATCTGGGGACCCCCCCAAAATAATTGGGGGGTCCTGTGTGATGTGATGTCGTCAGACTTCAACTCAACTTTTTACTGAGTCGAGTCGACTTGCAAAAATCACAGTTCGTTAATGCCCTAGTTCAAGGTCCATAAATTAATTGTGAAAAAAATACAATAATTCATCCATTAATACATGTGCTCTTACTCTTAGGCCTGAATGGGTTAAAAACATGAACTCTTGAATACTTACATTTAAAATCAATTTTACTCTTACTCAAGTAACATTTGACTGAGCTACTTTTACTTGTTGTGTAGAGTGTCTGTACTCTTACTCCTTATTCCTATCCACCTCTTTCCGCAGGAATTTACTGGAGAATGTTTTGCACCATACTGCACCACACTTTAACAGCAGACATACAAGCTCACGTCGCGTCGCAGATGCAGCCGTTGTGAGCTTGTAGATCACACTCGGCTGCGGTGCAGCAAGCTCCGTCCAATAGAGGGTATGCATGTCCACTGGGACCCGCCCCCCTAATCTAGACTGAGTGGCAAAACATTGAGCAGCCTGGAGCATTGGAGTTTTGGAAGTGCTAGTTGCAAATCACTCAATGGCCCTGCATACCACCTGTTTCTAATTTGCACATAATGCAGGAGGCAGCAGGATGTTGTGTTGTAGAAAACGAGTGCTTCCAAACTCTGACACTTGGAAAAATAAAAACCTGCACAGAAGGTCTTGACAGAAAGTAGCTCATAACATGCCTATGGTGGATTTTTATGAAACAAAAACTTTGCAGATAGAAATAGGATAATTCAAGCTTTCAGTACAGCCACAATGTTGGTGAGTTAACTTTGTTTAATACAATTCAGATAGGACTTTTCTGTTTGGATGTATGAAATTAGTGTTTTGCCACTCAGTAGGCGTGTTCCCACATAACTTCCAGCAACAGTGATGTCACGCGCATACCCTCTATTTCTGCGCAATGCACGATGGGATCTTGGAAACTTGTGGATATATATATATATTTTTTTAATAACGTTGAATACGTTCATAATGTTCTTGTTTTGGTCCATTTCATGTTTCTATGTGTCTTTGTTTTCTGTGTACTGAGGTTTTACCACCCAGGTCACACTGACTTCGTGACAGCTGATTCAGATCTGTTGATGAGCAAGGGTGGTTTAAGGATCTCTGTTAATTAGAGCTGAGGTAGAGGCAGTTCACAGTTCTGAACAGAGCACTCTGAGGCTGCACTTGTTGTGTATTTCGAGGCAAATTAGACTGAAAATGAGAGTGCAAATCCATGTATATTTCTAAGTCTTTCTGGAGAAGAAGTGGTCGAGAAAACTCAGAGAGACAGGCAAAAAGAGGTTCTTCCGTAGGTTTATTTCAAAGATGGGTTCCCAGTGTGGAGCTCCCCCTCAAGCAGCCTGTCGGCCTGCCCAAGTTGCCCATAATGACAGCATCTTACAACAAATATTTATACCCAGTACATGCATGTAATTAAAACAGGGTGTTCACCATTTGCTTGCTGGAGCCTCCTCTCAGACTGCCTAAATAGATAAAATCAACATAGTCCATTGTCTTAAGAAGGCCTTGCATAGTAAGTAGGTTTACCAAACACTGTTAAACAAAAGAGGTGCTATCTCAGCATCTCTCTAGCAGAAGACCAATGAATATCAGCTTGGTCCTTGTTTCTCGCAGACTTACTGTCTCCATAGTATAGAGAGTGACAATATAGGCCTACCAAGAAATATTGGGTTATTAATATTGCCAGATTCACATCACATTCCCCTCTTCGAAACATGAATAACATGTTTCGAAACCAACAAAATAACTGCACAATGATAGATTACAGTTCCACATACATACATTGTGTCACAAGTGATTTACATCATTTCATCCATTTACATCCAATCAGCATTCAGAATTTTCTCTCTCTTAAACTCTCGGTCAAAATGTTAACATAAAATAAAACAAACTTCTCGATTCCAAAACCCAAAGATACTTCTAATAATATTCCCACATTTAATACCAAAATCCAAAGAGAAAATTAAAATCCTTCATCAACACTGACATATCACACATTGGAATGAAACTTTGTTATTAATACATAGGATACACACACTTAAACAAATACAATTGTTGATAAAATAGCCTTCTTTCACTTCCTAATCCTAAAACAATAATTCACAAATCAGTCAACTTGAATTTGTTCTTGGCATGCTTATGTTATGATTTTTACCATAACAATACCAACTGGCTCATCTTGTTTGCCCTGAAATTATGAAAAAAAGCTTTCTTCAGCTTTCTATCCGCCCAAACCCCAATTTTGGATATATGAGATAAAATATCTGTTTGTTACTTTAAAACTCTGTGTCCCAAGATAATAGCCCGCATCCACGCTGTCGTCTTATTTACGCACCAGGCTGCCCGTCAACTAATTATTAGTTGGAATTCCAGAGTTTAATCCATAAGAAACTAATAATCGTCACAATCATGGCAAATATACCTCAGTTGACACATTCGTTCAAATTAGATCATTTAGTTACATAATCAAACATTCCTCTTATGTCAACATCCCCACTAATTAGTCATCATGATAATTTGTTTGGCTAAAATCAACAACACATAAACTTCAACAAATGAAATGTTGAATAAACACACATTTAAACTGATTCACCTTTGAATTCTTCTTCATTATGATGCTTCTGGTATCCTCTGGCAAAAGTCAACGTTTCTCACCTAAGCAGTGGTGTGTAGGCTAGGCCCACTGTGTCTTCTGTAAACTGCAAGCAGGTCCATGGCTGAACCCCTCTTGATACTGCAGCTGTCCATTGTCCTCGAAAAGTTTTACTGTAGTCTGATCTCCTCTCCCCTCTTGCGGTGGACCAGAAATGGTTCGCCGCATCGATTTCCCCCTTTTTCGTCACAGCGGTGTTGCCGTGAGGTATAAACGTGTAGTCATCACAGGAGTTGAACGCTGCGAGGTCGAATCCTTGTAGATGTGTTGAAAAGCAGCTGTTGCTGATCTTCATGTCCCGTCGCTGCGCTGCGGAGGCCTACTGCAGAAGCCGCTCCGTCGCCGCGTCGGTCTCCTCCTTCGCCATCCCTGCTTCCATGGTAGGCCGCGGCGTCCCGCTGACCAGTAGGAAAACAGGTCTCTGGTCCTCGGTCTGCTCCAGTTAGAGATGCACCGATCAGGTTTTTTGGGGCCGATACCGATCACCGATCAGCTGGAATCAATATCTGCCGATACCGATATTACCGATCGATCAAAGCACCGATATTACCACCGATATTACCGATCGATCACAGCGTGAAATCCATAAATTCTTCTATTGTGTCACTGTCGGAGCATTTATATATTTAATGATTCCTCTTACACAACATTGACATTGTATATATTAATTCAATTCAACTTTATATTTTAAGGTCATGATTTGATTCGATTCTCAATATGATATATTATCGTAAATCATTTTAGTCCTAGGAAAATTCCTCCTCAAGAAAAACAAAACAAAAAGGTTTTCTCATAAAGACAGTGGCAATATTGTCTATCCTTCATTATTTTCAAGGTTATTTGGCTATAATGGTTAATAGCAACAATAATAGGCCAAATAGGCCCTTAAGATTTTCTGTACACTATATACATATTTGGGGTCCTTGCTCTTGGCATGAAAATGTTTGAGAACCACTGTTCTTAAACAATATCAGACAACAACATTTCTGTTTGACTGACCTTCCCAGTTTTTTATTTTTATAGACCTGTTTGCTGGAAAAAACAGGATATGGCAACACTTTTTATAGACCTGTTTGCTTGTTTCTGTCGCAGAAACTAAATGGCAACGCGTCATCCTCCTTACATCTAGTGCTAACGGTTAGCACCTGTGGAAATGACTGTTTTAAACTATATAAGGGAACTACAAACGTTATCCTTAGATCGACAACAACTACCTCCAACTGTTGTCCTCCAATGACTTTGGAATTATGTTTTTTGGAATTAAGTTTAACATCAACGTTACAGCCTCTCTCTCTTCTCTCACGTCGCAGAGAGAGAGAGAGAGAGAGAGAGAGAGAGAGAGAGAGAGAGAGAGAGAGAGACGAGCGGAGCCTCGTTAACCCAAAGAGAGAGAGAGAGAGAGAGAGAGAGAGACACGAGCGGAGCCTCGTTAACCCAAAGAGAGAGAGAGAGAGAGAGACACGAGCGGAGCCTCGTTAACCCAACACAGCTGAAAACGCATTCATCTGATCACTCAAATCGTGGATTTTACTTTGAGAAGTCAACACCTACAAAGGTAGAAGTAGGCTACTATTCCAATGGTGTATCCAATATGTTTAAAACAAACAACTTTCATCTCACTCTGTCCCCCTTTCTTCGGTGCATGTCTGTGTGTGGTGTGGGAGGAGGGGGGGGATTAAGTGGCTCACAGACAGAAGTGAACATGGAGCCGCACGCACGCACGCACGCACAAACACACACACACACACACACACACACACACACACACACAAGAGAAGAGAGGAGAACAGAGCTCTCCTTCGTCAGAAGCACGCATGCACAACGCGCACGTGAATCGAACGTCAACGTCCCTTTTGCTTCAATCCCTTGATCGGCTCGCTTTGATCCAATTATGGAAACACCGATCAAAACCGATATGGCCTTGATCGGCCGATCTGATATCGGAACCGATCAATCGGTTCACCTCTAGCTCCAGTCGTCATCTCAGTTGTCGTGGTGGCCCCTCTTTGTATCGATCCAAAAAGAAGTCATCTCAAGGCAAAAAGTGGAAAAAGAAAGAAAAATGCACACAGACTTCGCACTCATGGAACTAAGGGTTTCCTCCTGAGTTCTTCTGCCTGGAGTGGACATCATCCACACCAACACAACTGGAATTTCGGCACCAATATGTTGTGTATTTCGAGGCAAATTAGACTGAAAATGAGAGTGCAAATCCATGTATATTTCTAAGTCTTTCTGGAGAAGAAGTGGTCGAGAAAACTCAGAGAGACAGGCAAAAAGAGGTTCTTCCGTAGGTTTATTTCAAAGATGGGTTCCCAGTGTGGAGCTCCCCCTCAAGCAGCCTGTCGGCCTGCCCAAGTTGCCCATAATGACAGCATCTTACAACAAATATTTATACCCAGTACATGCATGTAATTAAAACAGGGTGTTCACCATTTGCTTGCTGGAGCCTCCTCTCAGACTGCCTAAATAGATAAAATCAACATAGTCCATTGTCTTAAGAAGGCCTTGCATAGTAAGTGAGTTTACCAAACACTGTTAAACAAAAGAGGTGTTATCTGAGCCTCTCTAGCAGAAGACCAATGAATATCAGCTTGGTCCTCGTTTCTCGCAGACTTACTGTCTCCATGGTAGAGTGACAATATAGGCCTACCAAGAAATATTGGATTATTAATATTGCCAGATTCGCATCATATTCCCCTCTTCGAAACATGAATAACATGTTTCGAAACCAACAAAATAACTGCATAATGATAGATTACAGTTCTACATACATTGTCACAAGTGATTTACATCATTTCATCCATTTTACATTTAATCAGCATTCAGAATTTTCTCTCTCTTCTTAAACTCTCGGTCAAAATGTTAACATAAAATAAAACAAACTTCTCGATTCCAAAACCCAAAGATACTTCTAATAATATTCCCACATTTAATACCAAAATCCAAAGAGAAAATTAAAATCCTTCATCAACACTGAAATATCATACATTGGAATGAAACTTTGTTGTTAATACATAGGATACACACACTTAAACAAATACAATTGTTGATAAAATAGCCTTCTTTCACTTCCTAATCCTAAAACAATAATTCACAAATCAGTCAACTTGAATTTGTTCTTGGCATGCTTATGTTATGATTTTTACCATAACAATACCAACTGGCTCATCTTGTTTGCCCTGAAATTATGAAAAAAAGCTTTCTTCAGCTTTCTATCCGCCCAAACCCCAATTTTGGATATTTGAGATAAAATATCTGTTTGTTACTTTAAAACTCTGTGTCCCAAGATAATAGCCCGCATCCACGCTGTCGTCTTATTTACGCACCAGGCTGCCCGTCAACTAATTATTAGTTGGAATTCCAGAGTTTAATCCATAAGAAACTAATAATCGTCACAATCATGGCAAATATACCTCAGTTGACACATTCGTTCAAATTACATCCTTCAGTTACATAATCAAACATTCCTCTTATGTCAACATTCCCACTAATTAGTCATCATGATAATTTGTTTAGCTAAAATCAACAACACATAAACTTCAACAAATGAAATGTTGAATAAACACACATTTAAACTGATTCACCTTTGAATTCTTCTTCATTATGATGCTTCTGGTATCCACTGGCAAAAGTCAACGTTTCTCACCTAGCATTGGTGAGTAGGCCCACTGTGTCCTCTGTAAACTGCAAGCAGGTCCATGGCTGAACCCCTCTTGATACTGCAGCTGTCCATTGTCCTCGAAAAGTTTTACTGTAGTCTGATCTCCTCTCCCCTCTTGCGGTGGACCAGAAATGGTTCGCCGCATCGATTTCCCCCTTTTTCGTCACAGCGGTGTTGCCGTGAGGTATAAACGTGTAGTCATCACAGGAGTTGAACTCTGCGAGGTCGAATCCTCATAGATGAGTAGAAAAGCAGCTGTTGCTGATCTCCATGTCTCGTCGCTGCGTGGAGGCCTACTGCAGAAGCCGCTCCGTCGCCGCGTCGGTCTCCTCCGTCGCCGTCCCTGCTGCCATAGTAGCCCTCGGCGTCCCGCTGACCAGTAGGATGCAGGTCTCCGGTCCTCGGTCTGCTCCAGTCGTCATCACAGTTGCCGTGGTGGCCCCTCTTTGTATCGATCCAAAAAGAAGTCATCTCAAGGCAAAAAAGAGGAAAAAAAGAAAGAAAAATGCACACAGACTCCGCACTCACAGAACTAAGGTTTTCCTCCTGAGTTCTTCATCCACACCAACACAACCGGAATTTCGGCACCAATATGTTGTGTATTTCGAGGCAAATTAGACTGAAAATGAGAGTGCAAATCCATGTATATTTCTAAGTATTTCTGGAGAAGAAGTGGTCGAGAAAACTCAGAGAGACAGGCAAAAAGAGGTTCTTCCGTAGGTTTATTTCAAAGATGGGTTCCCAGTGTGGAGCTCCCCCTCAAGCAGCCTGTCGGCCTGCCCAAGTTGCCCATAATGACAGCATCTTACAACAAATATTTATACCCAGTACATGCATGTAATTAAAACAGGGTGTTCACCATTTGCTTGCTGGAGCCTCCTCTCAGACTGCCTAAATAGATAAAATCAACATAGTCCATTGTCTTAAGAAGGCCTTGCATAGTAAGTAGGTTTACCAAACACTGTTAAACAAAAGAGGTGCTATCTCAGCATCTCTCTAGCAGAAGATCAATGAATATCAGCTTGGTCCTTGTTTCTCGCAGACTTACTGTCTCCATAGTATAGAGAGTGACAATATAGGCCTACCAAGAAATATTGGGTTATTAATATTGCCAGATTCACATCACACTCACACTGGAACGCACTGTGTTCATCAAAGTTCTGTGTTCAGTCAAAGTCTCTTCCAAAAAATAATACATTTCCCACAATGCTTTGCGGACGTGGGCGGTTCCGCTTGAGGAGGAACCAGATATGGTATTTGGCCATGTAGTTCTTTTGGAGTTTTATTATGAATCATTTTATTATTAATCAATTGCATCTGTGTAGGCATCACTGTCACTATGTATGACATGCAAAGAAATATTTGTGATATTCATTGTTATTTTCAAATGTTTTACTGTGAAACACACTTAACTTTAATATATTTATAATATTTTTCGTTCTGAAATGGAGGTTTCATATCACTGCAGTGCAGACAGGCTCTGCTGCTGTGGATTACAAACTACAAGTGAACACAGCTGTGTGGGATTGCATCATGGCCTTTCTGCCCTATTGGTTGGCAGTTGAACCCTGCCCTTCTGTCTCATCAAGTGCAGTCTGCCCTCTACTGCTTGCCTACAACAGTCCCTGTGCGTGTTGTGTGCTTGTGTGCTTGTGCTTAAGCAACCACAGGACTCTCACTAGACTTCAAACCATGTGACTTCCATCCGGAATGCATTGTGCTGTCTCTGCCCCCCGCTCCCCCCACACAACTCTCACTAGACTTTGTGCCTGCAGGTCTGTAGCCAGCCTGAGGCCACACACACACTCTCAAAACAGCAATAAAACATCAGCAGTGCTCTCTCTGCTGATCTTTTTTATTGCTGTTTTGAGAGTCAAGAGAGATATATGATGATTAAGAGTCAAATGAAGATCAAGGAAGAGTTGAGGTTACAGAAGATTTCAAGATGTATTTCCCCAGAGTTGATGTGGCCAATGAGTTCTCATGGCGTTTGATGCATTGGATGGCATGGTGCTAATACATGCCTGTACAACATAAAGAACACCTTGTGTGCATACATATCAACTGGAGGGAAGACATCAAAGTTGAAACACAAACAAGCATTAAAAACTTGTCTAACAAGCACTGAATAATACGATCTGACAGTGTTACACAAAGGTAAAATGAAATTTAAAGAACTAAAACTGTACATAAGAACAGTACTGGTAATAATGGTATTAAGTTGACTAATATTAGTGACTATCTAAAAGCTCACAACATGTTGCGATGTGTTGTGAGCTTGTACAGTAGATTTGCTGTTGTCCAAAAAGTCTCGACCCAAAGGTGGAATAGTTTTTATTTATTGCGACCGAAGGTTGCATATACTCTGAAGAACCGTGTCACTTGAGTGTCCTTCCTTCCTTCCGTATCCTCGTGACCGTCCGTATCCTCTGTGATGTCAGTGTGATGTCAGCGAGTTGTGACATCACTTCCTGTACAGGGCGGCTACACGAAATGTGGATAACACTATATATGGAGATAGTCCAGTCGATCATGTCATATGGGACTACCGTCATAGAAAGTAGCCATTGTTAGGCCGGAGTCATTGGCTGTCTAAACATGGAGATGTGGATAACACTATATATGGAGATAGTCTAGTCCAATATGTCATATGGGACTACCGTCATAGACAGTAGCCATTGTTAATCCGGAGTCAATGGCTGACTGTCTGTACTGGAAGTGATGTCACATGACATACTTTGTATGCCCATATATGAGTCCTAACATGGAGGTGTGGATAACACTATATATGGAGATAGTCTAGTCCAATATGTCATATGGAACTACCGTCATAGACAGTAGCTATTGTTAGGTCGGAGTCAATGGCTGTCTGTCTGTCTGACTCTGTACAGGAAGTGATGTCACATGACATACTTTTTATGCCCATATATGAGTCCTTCTGTACCACATCTCCATGTTTAGGCAAACTCCACACAGAAAGGCTAAGGCCCTATCGCCAACCCAACCTAGGGTGTGAGCGATAGGGCCTTTCTGTGTGGAGTTTGCATGTTCTCCCCGTGTCTCCTAGGGTTGATACCCTCACAAAAACATGAACAAACTCCCCCCAGAATGGCAACAACTAGAATCGTCAGAGAAACGCTGTGGTTGGCCAGATGGTCAAGAATTGGCGCGACCTCGCCCTTTAGGGCGAGGTCATTTGGACCTATACATGGAGAAATGGAGCAAACCTGTTTGGCCTAAACATGGAGATGTGGTACAGAATGACTCATATATGGGCATAAAAAGTATGTCATGTGACATCACTTCCTGTACAGACAGTCAGACAGACAGCCATTGACTCCGGCCTAACAATTGCTACTGTCTATGACGGTAGTCCCATATGACATGACGGACTGGACTATCTCCATATATAGTGTTCTCCACATCTCCATGTTTAGGCCCTATCGCTCACACCCTAGGTGGGGTTGGCGATAGGGCCTTTCTGTGTGGAGTTTGCATGTTCTCCCCGTGTCTGCTAGGGTTGATACCCTCACAAAAACATGAACAAACTCCCCCAGAATGATAACAACTAGAATCGTCAGAGAAACGCTGTGGTTGGCCAGATAGTCAAGAATTGGCGCGACCTCGCCCTTTAGGGCGAGGTCGCATGTCACCCTTTAGGTCGCATTCCACCCTCAGGTGTCTTACTAGTTTTTAGGTTTTGTAAACAATGTGTCAGCTTGGGAGCTTGTGGTTGGCTGTTTTCTTTATTTAACATTTAACATGTTTAAATTCTAAATACCACTAGAAATACTGTTCCTTCGAAACAGTGTGGGCTCGATTCCAACCCAACAAATAGGATACTTTAAGGTACTGTAAGGTACAGTACCCTACAGTATTGTACTGTACCTTACTATACTGTACTGCACCTTACTGTACTGTACTGTACTGTACTGTAACTTACTGTACTTTACTGTACTCTACTGTAACTTACTGTACTTTACTGTACTCTACTGTACCTTACTGTACTGTACTTTACTGTACTCTACTGTACCTTACTGTACTGTACTGTACCTTACTGTACTGTACCTTACTGTACTGTACCTTACTGTACTCTACTGTACCTTACTGTACTATACTGTACTGTACTCTACTATGCCGTACTATAACTTACTGTACTGTACTCTACTGTACCTTACTATACTGTACTTTACTGTACTCTACTGTACCTTACTGTACTCTACTGTACTTTACTGTACTCTACTGTACCTTACTGTACTGTACTGTATTGTACTTTACTGTACTGTACTTTACTGTACACTACTGTATCTTGCTGTACCGTACTGTGCTGTACGTTACTGTACTTTACTGTACTTTACTGTACACTACTGTACTGTACTGTACCTTACAGTACTGTACTTTACTGTACTCTGCTGTACCTTACTGTACTTTACTGTACTCTACTGTAACTTACTGTACCTTACTGTACTGTACTTTACTCTACTCTACTGTACTGTACCTTACTGTACTTTACTGTACTCTACTGTACCTTACTGTACTGTACCTTACTGTACTGTACTTTACTGTACTCTACTGTACCTTACTGTACTATACTGTACTGTACTCTACTGTGCCGTACTGTACCTTACTGTACTGTACTCTACTGTACCTTACTATACTGTACTTTACTGTACTCTACTGTACCTTACTGTACTCTACTGTACTTTACTGTACTCTACTGTACCTTACTGTACTGTATTGTACTTTACTGTACCTTACTGTACTGTACTCTACTGTACCTTTCTGTACTGTACCTTTCTGTACCTTACTGTACTTTACTGTACTCTACTGAACCTTACTGTACTTTTACTGTACTCTACTGAACCTTACTGTACTGTACATATTCTATGTGTTCTAGATCTACATTTTTGATTCTGTGTTTGGGAACCAGCAACTTTCAAATGGACTCCAACTGTAGTGGAGTATATTGAGTGCATATACTGTAGGCTAACAATCCCAGATCACATCTGTCCTCCACTATGTCTATAACCAAGGCGTTCTTCTATGTGGCCACTCCAGACTGAGGAGTGGAGCATGGCTTTTATTGTGTTTGTGGATCTGACTTGGAAATGCATTGGTTTTGATATCTCCCTGACAACCAACAACAACCACTAATATGGCTGACTGTCCCTGCGGGCTCTAGGATATATGGCTATGGGATTTACATCCCATCGCCCGGACTTGATTCTTGATCACAGCTGTGTAATCAGTAGAGTGGAGAGGGACATTTATTTATAGTTTTAACTATAACTATAGTTTTATACATCACACAGCTTAGACATTTGGATCAAATCAGAGAGCAGACCTGTGTGAACGCAATGATATAGATAGCATATCTGAAGTGTGAACACTGCAGCCACAGCGCCTTAACATAAACATGGGTCTATTATCCTTCTCTCCACTCTACTAAACCCATTGGAAATGCATTGGGTGCTTAAAGTTAAACATTTTTATTTTTTTATATTTATACTACAAAACATTTCAAAAAGAAAAATACACGCACACTTGTCCTCAGTAAGCTGAACACATAAAAATTTGAATGGTGTTGAAAGGTGTAAGCGTTTAAGAGATGAAGCGCGCCAAAGTTTTAGGATACTGACTAGTATAGAAATAAATAAATAATGAAGATAACATACGTGTGCTCGCCTTTAGGCGAGCCCACAATAAATAGGCACACAAGATAGTTAAAAGAGCATGGACAATGCTGTTAGTGCGGAGCCTTAAGGGGTGCCTCGAGATAATTTGATAAGATTTGGAATTCATCAATATCACTACATCAATATCACTTAATACTGTATGCTTAGTAAAACAGACCAGATTTGCACTGTACTTGAGATGAGTTCTTTTTTCATCTATGACAACTCTCTTCACCAACAATAGCAGATCTACAAGGTCACAACGCGGTTCCCCCCAGAATAAGCATGCTGGGGTTCAAGTGGTTAAACATCAAGTATAAAGTTATTTTCAGTCAGTTCTAATGGAAACGGATATTTCTCCAATAGGATGTAACATTCTAAACATTAACAGTGTAACTCAGGGGTGCCATGGATGAAAAAGTTATTTACAGGGGTGCCAGTTTGAAAACCCCTGATATAGACTACCATGTCAGCCAGGCTAGTGCACGCACATTTCCATTGTCCACTCACGAGCTTAATCTCACAGACACTGAGTGGTCCTTCTGGTATGTGTGGACATGACAAAAAAGTATAGTAGCCTACTGATCACACTCACAGCTCCTTGTTACACCATTGTGCGGGGAATACACACGTAACTGTAATGGGGCTTTTAAGCCGTGACATCATTTCGTAGTCAGACCTCCAAGCAGATTTATTATCAATATCTGTCCCTCGCTATTTCAACAGATCCGTGACGACTAAAGTACAGTAAAATTCTATCACTTTCCTTTCAACAACAAAGAGAAGAAAAAATAGTAAATAGTAAAAAGATTCACGGGCGCTGGGGCCTTTTGGCCCCAAAAGTTCTCCTCTGCCTACAAAATGATGTCAGACTTAACAGCCCCATAAAATAAAACCCAAAACCGGATAAAACCACGAGGTTGCAACACCCTATACATATTGCTGAAATAGGCTACACAATATTCATCTCTTCAGTACAAAAGGACTCAACATTAGTGGGTTCAACCCATTCAAAGGACGGACACATATTGAAACTACAAATATTGTTCCTCCGAAACAATAGTGAGACCACTATTGTTTCGGAGGAACAATATTTGTTCAAAAACAAAAACAAAAAATAATGTCCATAAAAGTACAAACTGTCAAGATCGCAGGCACTGCTCTCTTTGAGCGTTACTGACGTAAAATGGTAATCAAACTACAATGCAGACAAGCAGTGTTATACATGAACTGAACAATTAAATGCAAATCTAAATGTGTATTAATGTACAGTATGCATGAGTGGTACTGTATGTACTGTATGGCAGCAGCGTGCTCCCTTAAATGCACAAATACATTTTCGTTGTACTGTGAATGTACTGGTATGTGTACTGTTCTTTGAAAATGAGTTGATCGTTGACAAATGAAACTGTGCCTGTGTACCTGTACTGTATTGTTACAATGACAAATAAACTCTAATCTCTTTAATCTCTTTTTTAAAATTAGGCTATATGGTGTGTCATCATCATCACCTTTATTTATAATCGAAGTACAGTTGAGGGCAAGCCCTCATTTTCAATGTATGTGCAGGGTGCATGGATGGAAAGTAGGCAAAGTTAACAAAAAGGGCACATTGAATCGCGTATCTCCCCAAAGTTTTGAGGAGATACCGACCTATAAATAATGAAGATAACATACGTCTGCTCGCCTTCAGCGAGCCCGCAATTAACCCTATACCTTAAGAACAATTTGCACAGAGGAAAGGTTTTGCTTAAGTAAAAGTATCACTAGGCCTACTGCAATGAAGAAATGAAATATAATAAAAAGTCTGGTAATTAAAATGTGAAAAGGGCCGTTACTGTTCCTTGTACAGTTATGGACATCAGCCCGTACACATTGGCGCAATTGGATATTAAAAAAAAAAAAAAAAAAGTTTAGGCCTAGGCCGACTAACATTTTTAGGCCTACTTTTAATTAAAATAATAATAAAATAAACAACATGTAATGTTTGATACTGATCACAACATAAGCTCTTATTGTGAAGTTTGAGATACACGTTATGAGACACTTTATTGTGACAAGCACTAGACCGGAAGTTAGTTGATCCCCGGTACTCCTAGAGGACGTTGAATAAACAAGAGCTCCCGCGTTAAGCTGAAAGTTATATCTTGTACCTGTGTCTATTATTATATAGTTGGCTATAGTACACGTTGTATATAGACCATCACAACACAACACACAGTTATGGATGCAGTGCCGGACTGCATTCCAGTACTGGTTGAGGGTTCTTGTCCCTCGGCGGTAGGCCTACTGGCGTCGGAGCATCTGAAGCCTGTTGGAGAAAATAATTAGTTCATTAACATCATTAATACATGAACGGGTGAACACATTTTGGTGTGCACAATAAGTGCACTGTAGTCCACTGTATTTCAGCTTCATGTGGTCACACTCCCCTGCTCCGCTGTGGGAGCTCCTCTAATGACCAAGCCTCCACCTGCTCCTTGGACCCCCAGGCCCTCAGCCTTTTATTATTACATTTTCCTTAGTATGAATAAACTCTCGAACCTCTTCTCCAACCTGCGCCACTTCAGTCACTGGGGGGGTTGGTGGCCGATCCCCGCGCTCAGCCTGGGCGCACACCGTCTCCACCAGCCTCTGTTCGCCCTTGATTTGTGGGATGAACACCCAGATGGAGGGGTGGCGCCTGCCTACACGGGCATTCCATCTGTGATGGAAACCTGAAATCATCATAGATTTATTACAACTATAGGATACATGCAGGACACATGGCACATGGCCCGCATTAACGTTTCATTCACATGTTGCTTAGAGATATTGAAGCAAATACAACAGATTTGGAACGAAAAAATATTATTAATAATAATAGTAGTAGTAGTAGTAGAGATGCAACGTTCGCGAACAAATATTTTGAACGGCTCTTTGAAGTGAACGATGGGATCCGGTTTGCGGAGTAGGGAGCCGTTCATTTGGCTGAATTGGCTCGCGGCGCGGCAATGTGCAGCTATCTAGGAAGCAAATTAAGACACTACAGTTTGATTTGATCATACCTTAGACAATTATTAAGCGATTTCTATAATTAAAACGTCTCCATATTGCTTGGGAAGTCCACTTCCATGAAATATATTATGTCCCTGTAAATATTTAAATGTTTGCTATTTTAACTTTTTCCCTGCCAGATGTTGTTATTTATTATTGGGTTTTGTGCCAGCAAAAGCACCTTACCTTTGCGATGATATAGACAAAGGTGTATTCATTTTTTTTTTGAAATTTTCTCTTAAAGAGGTGTGCCGTGGCTCTACCAGCAGTAGGGGGCAGCCTCATGCAAGAATTAATGTGAAAATGGTCTCAGATCGACTCTTGCTTGTCAAGGCTGTTCAAGGCTGATGAGTCGCTACAGAGCAATAGATCCAGAGAAAAACACATGGAAGAGTGTTGTGACTCCATTGATGTTAACGTCCAGTTGGATTTTAAGAGTACTTTTATGGGAGCTGTTTCAACGGTAGACACCCGCGCGACCCCTCATCAGGTTACAGACATCAAACCAAGGTACAAAAGAACGAGCCAAAGAACGTACAATTGGCATTCCGCCGCCGTAAAAAATGGGGCGAACGTGAACGTTCAAAGCGTTGATAGAGTTAAAATAGCCGATGTACAAGCTCACATTGTGCCAGGCCTAGCCAGTTGGTAAATCCTGGTTATATACGCCGCTATGGAGGAGCGAGTTCATTGTTGCCTGCTTGGTTTTTTTAAGGTGTTGCATGGATAACATTAGTCAAGGTAGCTTAATTTACACACACATGTTTTATAAAAAGGGTAAATACAAAATTGTGATCTCAAATGTCAGCAGAGGAATGTGGTGCCAGACCGTGCCACCTTGTGGATTCATGTTTCAACGAAAATATTTTAAATATGCAATGAGCCAAAAGAGCCAAATGAGCCAGTCTTTTGAACGGCTCTTTGAAGTGACTTCAAAGAGCCATAAATTGCATCTCTAAGTAGTAGTAGTAGTAGTAAAGTAAATACATGCAAGTTCTTACCCTCCACTGCATTGTTGCTGCGGTTTGTCATTACGACGGTGATGAACACACCAGACTGCTGGTGGGAACAGGGCATGTTCCCCCACATAGGTGTCCTCCATGTAGGTGATGAAGTCACCTATAGGTGTCCTCCATGTAGGTGATGAAGTCACCTATAGGTGTCCTCCATGTAGGTAATGAAGTCACCTAAAGGTGTCCTCCATGTAGGTGATGAAGTCACCTAAAGGTGTCCTCCATCTAGGTGATGAAGTCACCTAAAGGTGTCCTCCATGTAGGTGATGAAGTCACCTATAGGTGTCCTCCATGTAGGTGATGAAGTCACCTATCGCGGGGTACCGGCGGAGCTGGCGGCGGGTCTCTCTGCTGGCGCAAAAGGTCCGGAAATTCTGCTTCAGGATAGGCAGAGGCAGGTAGCCAGGTAGCCAGTGGCCATGGCCTTCCAGAACCATCCTCACAGGTGCCTGTCCTGCCTGTATGGACCTGTATAGAGGAAAAGTTGAGTGAAGTAAAAGTTACTTATACTACTTAAACTTATACTACTACTTACTTGTTACTTAAAGCTTATTTTATTTGTATTTATTTTTTATTTTACTGTATAGTAAAGTCTATGATAGAGTCTATGGCATGTTCTGTGTGTCAAATTTTATGCTACTATCATAAAGTGCACGATTTGTGCACGAAACCCTCGGATCATTACTTATTTCCCATCAATACAAAGTTATTCTGAGAGATCACCTTTATCTTTTTGTAGGTGACGCCTCCATTGGCGGGCATGGAGTATAATTGTATGTCGCCGCCACAGCTCTTTGTCACACCTGATGGCGTGGGCAACCATTCGGAGGCTCAGTGCCTGAGCATGTTCCAACTGGGAGTTTGGGAAAAGTAGTTAGAGATGTATCGATACCATTTTTGGCTATTGGGCCATCGCAGATTTGTCTTGGGAAACCAATGTGTGCCAAATGTTATGCTACTATCATAAAGTGCACGATTTGTGCACGAAACCCTCAGACAATATCTTATTTCCCATAACTACAGTATACGCATTACGTTGGTATGTGACGTCTCCATTGGCCTCCGTGGTGATCATCTCGAGGTTGCCGCCACAGCCCCGCTGATCGCTGGGCTTCAACTCCGTCACACCTGATGGCGTGGGAAACCATTCTGAGGAGCAGCGCCCGAGCATGTTCCAACTGGACTGGCCAAACTGTCAAATATGAATTAAGCAAGAGGCAAACATTGTGAAAATGGCAGATCTACATGCTTACAACGCCTCGCAACAATATTTATCTGCGGAAACCGAGTCACATTAAATGTAATACCTACGATTCCTGGCAGGGTGGGGTCCCCAGTTCAAATATGTTTATTTTGGGGGTCACGGCCTAAAAAGGTTTGAGAACCCCTGGTATAGAGCATTAACAAATTCATCCACCAGGGGCATTGACAACTCATTCTTATGACTCCCTATCTCACCAAGCTTTATAAACTATATGTTTTTTAAAGAGAAAACAATTAAAAAATAAAAATAAGCGAATATTCGACTTTGGGGAACAACGTCGAATAGTGACTTTGATATTCGAATATTCGAATATTTGGTGAATGCCCTAAATTATGCCATTTTCAGAGTGTACCAATGGGTCCAGTGCAGGTTCCCACTAGCCTGACACTCAGCCTGAATTGACATTTCGTTTCACTCCATTATTCAGTCTGAACTTGCTCTCGTCCAAGGCAATTTCTGGGATGGGCGTTGCCAAAGAGGCAGTCTTCTGCGATTGGTTCACCGTCTGACCATCACAACAGTAGCAAAGCAGATGACGTAGTGTTGTTATGTGGCTGGCTAGTGGCTAGCATGTTGCTTGCTAGTGCTACTTGGCTTGCTAACTAATGAAACAGGCAGAATAGGAGCACTACGAACTAGGAATCAAACACAACATAACATGCCTGCTACTGGTGTTTCATAGCAAGATCGATACGATCGCATATAAGCCTACTGCGACGGGCGATGCGATGAGCGGTACGGTCCGGCGGCGGCGCTTGTTTACTTGGAAACGCACATGAGTTCAGGGAAAACCCCACCCACGCTGCTCACAAGACGCTGATTTACGACGCTGATTCGCCGTACGGATTTTCGAACGAGGAAAGCCTCTTCAATGAGAGCTCTTCTAGACCCCTGAATCGCCAAAACAAAATTGTAAAGGGGTGTGGCTAGCGATTAAGGATCTGGAACTAGGCTAGGGTTCCCACACATTTTCAATGAATTTCCAAAACCTTTCCAGAATATTTAACCCAATTTTCAGGATTATATAACAATCATTCAGCGCAATTTTCATTCAGTGCAAACGAGTCTCTTACTCCTGTGTGCAATGCCCAGAGAGAGGTAAGGTAGCAAACATAAAGCATATAATCTTGCAGATCTGCAAGCACTTTGTGAGCTTGTAGATCTGTTTTTTTTGTCACATTAGTCTGCAATCATGCAGCCCGTTGTGAAAAACAACTAATATGACATATTTTCATGTTATGTTATATGTGATTTATAAAATGCTTTATCAACAAAAGGAATAACTAAAAATAATGCATAGTCACATTCTCCAGGACACTTGATCAATTCTCCTTTTCCAGTACTAGGAATTTCATGACCGTACTAGGAATTATGGGGTCCTTGAGTTTGAGAACCACTGATATGATCAAGGAACCAGTAAGACTCCCTAATCACATAGGGCAAAAATTTGTTTTTCCAAAATCTTCCTGATCCATGTTGATGACATGAGTGTAGACATGCTGTGTAGTGATTTTCGTGATTTTAGGGCAAAATCTGTAGGAGCAGTGTCCAAAAATGTGTTTTTAAAAATCTGCCTGAAGGTGGCGCTGTATGGGACAGATTCATGTTGATGGGATGAGTGTAGACATACTGTGTAGCGATTTGCGTGATTTTAGGGCAAAAACTGTAGGAGCAGTGTCCAAAAATGTGTTAGGTGTGAAGGTGGCGCTAGAAGAGGGCCATGTGAGAAATGAGGGGTGGGGTCTCCGTGTTGCCTTGGTGGACGAATAGGTACCGGGCCCGGCTCTCCCGGACGCTCCTAGCCCGAGTTACGGCATTTTATGTGAGCTGCAGTGGAGGGGGTCCTCCACTGGGGGCGCCACCACTTTTGCATCCGTTCTGGAGCACCAGGAGTGGGTGGTCCCCAGGAATTCCCCGTGAGCAGCCCCGTTGGGGTGGTCATTTGGTCATTTTTGCACATTTGGTCATTTTTTACACCTGGGGGTCCCCCAGGGACCTGGGGATCCCTGAAGCTCCGGGGGTCCTTGGAGGTTATAGTTTGGCAGGTAAGGAGTGTGTGTGCAAAATTTGGCATGGATGCGGGCAACGGTTGTGGAGATATGAGCAGGGCAAAAGTGTGACGTGTGACGTGTGACGGACGGAGAGACAGACAGACAGACAGCCGGTGGAGGTTTCTGTAGTAAATGCGACCTACGGTCGCAATAAAGTAAACATCCATTAACTAGAAGCACTGCTCTTCCGAGCACAGGTCTCCGCCAGGTCAGGTAGGTTATTGTGGCCTCCTGGTGGCACTATAATAGGCCAATGTGAAAAGGGTGCCATGTCATCTGCGGCTTGTCATGATTTAAGGCATTTTGTTTAAAAAGATTCATAATAGCAATAATGTCACATGCACGCTGCTCTGAAATGTGTTCACTTGGACCGCGCAGAGGTGCCAAAAGTCGGGGGGACGAAGATTTACAATTTACTTTTAGCCGGGGAGCCACTGGGCCAAAATGAGAGAGGACCTGTGATGTCATGACATACTCCAAATTTTAGTTTTTCCTATTAATTTGGTCAATAAGGTACACAGAATGAGAGGACTGCTCTGCAGGAAATCCTGCGAAAAAAAGTTTCCCATTGACTTCACTATACTGGAAAAAGACACACCAAAAAAAGTAGCATGTGAGGGGTCAAACTAAGGGTTCTTCATGATTCTGAATCCATTGCAAGCATTTGTTTTGCATGAAAAACATTCCTTGGGCTAGATTTCAGCCTCTCAAACCTGTGAAAAGTGATGAGTCATCAAGTGATGAGTCATCACTTTTCACCGTTATTTTGGTCCGTTTTCTAGCCCAAGGAATGTTTTTCATGCAAAACAAATGCTTGCAATGGATTCAGAATCATCAAGAATCCCTAGTTTGACCCCTCACATGCTACTTAAAGCATATTTTTTTGGGTGTGTTTCTTTCCTTTATATTGAAGTCGATGGAGTGAATATACAAATGGCCATAACTTTTTTTCGCAGGATTTCCGGCAGAGCAGGCCTCTCATTCTGTGGACCTTGATGACCAAATTAATAGAAAAAACAAAAATTAAAAGTATGTCATGACATCACAGGTAACATCCTATTCTTTGAGCTTTTGGGCCTGTGGCTCCCCGGCTATTTACAAACATACTTTTTCCACCGCTGGTGTGAAGGACAGTGGTTCTTAAAGAGGGGTCCGGGGACCCCCAGGGGTCCTTGATGGAGTTCCTGGGGGTCCCATAGGCGGACTTTGCCATTTGCCCTAGTGGGGGCAGTCTTGAGCAACATGTCAATTGTCAACCCCTCAGCACAACATTATTTGGAAGCACACCACAGCTCTCAGCCCAACGATGACTGCACGTCTTAATCATAGTATTCATATGATATTGGCGAACACAGCACAAGGCATAGAAAAGAAAGATCTCACAACAACATATGGCTGCTCATCCAGACCATGATGTTTACTGTAACAAATAAAACAAATCCAATTTACTGTGCCAGACTCTGCCACCATTATTCCATATACAATAATACAGCGATCCAACACAGTTATAGACCACTATCTGGCAGGCACACAGCCTACATACACATACAGTATTATTAACATGAGCACACAACTGTCTGAAGCACAGCCTATATATATCAGTACTCACTGAGTGAACCAAATTATGCACAGAGCGCAGCCGTGCACGCACGCACGCACACGCCCACACACACACACACACACAGTACAGTAAACAGTATACAGCCGGCTGTAAGTCATATTGAATCATTGTCTCACCTAGTGTAGAATTAAACGCCTGTTCTTGCGTCCTGCATGTATATCCACAATCTTCTCAGGCGACAACTTTGCTGTTAAGTCATCCTCAATGTTCAGAATGGCAAGTGTTGTTGAGCGCAGCCAACATGGAATCCTCCTCATGGCAGAGAAACTCCTCTCTGTGGTAGCAGATCCAATTGGCAGAGTCAGTGCCAACTGTAGCATCTTGAACAGATTGGGATAGCTGTCCTTTTTAACTGTCTTTTTAAGATGGTCAAGGTCAAGTGAAACTGTTGATGAGGCAGCCGAGGCTTTCACCAGATCCATCTCTGCTCCAAGCAGGACAGGATGGATTTTCAGTGGCTGTGCATATCTTTCTAGGAGAGGTTCGACTCTGTTCTTGTCACATTTAAACACTGCTGCACATGTCTGTGCAAGTTCTATTGACTCCCCCGTGAACCGCCTGTCTAGTTCGGCGATCAGAGAATCCAATACGGGCAGATAAAGGTGTTGGCGAAATGTGTCACTCTTTGTCACGCTCTGACTCACTTCTGTGACTGTCTCACTTTCATCATCCATTTGGCGTTGGCCCAAAGTAGACGTTATCAGGAAACCCGACAGCGAGGAGCAGGGGCGTCACACCAAATTCTGGGCCCTGGGTACAAGGTGTCACTGCGGGCCCCCCATGAATGTTAACTATTGAAAAATAGCAGATATACAAGCTCACAGCGCGGCACCGAGTGCCGCGCTGTGAGCTTGTAGATCTGCTATTTTTGAGAAAATGTGTGCAAGAAACCTATGTCAAGGACCCCCAAGATGATATGTATTTGGCCACGGACCCCGATCTCAAAATATTTAGTTCCAGGGACCCCCAGAAGCAAAATTTGAGTTCGAAATGTTCGCTTAAAAATACATATATTCAAAGATTTTCAAAAAATTTCACAACTTTTCAAAAATAACAGATCTACAAGCTCGCAGCGCGGCACTCGGTGCCGCGTTGTGAGCTTGTACATCTGCTATTTTTCAATAGCTAAAGTTACTAGGGCCCCTCCACCTTGGGCCCCGGTAACTCAGTCCCACTTTCCTACCCCTTGTGACGCCCCTGGGGAGGAGGGGGGTGGAGTCACTGGAGTGGTCTGCAGTTGGGCCAGGGGCAGGGGCTGCTGCTGCTTCAGCATCCTCCTCAGTTACAGTCACCGCCGCCACGTCTTTCACCTTGTCCTCGCTGAACCTTTTCTCTGATTCCCACACCGTGCTCCACGTGTCAGTGTTTGCCTGCCTCAGAGATTTGAAGTGAGCTTTTAGATTTTCTGCAGCCTGGCAGAGCGTGGAGTTGCTGGACTGCAGGGCCTTGTGTGTAACGTGGATCACACGCAGCATATCCTCAGATAAAACCAGACATGCAATGAATGACATTCTTGTCATGTGTTCATTTAGGCCAGTGGCATCAACAGCCCATCTCCCTCCCTCATCACTAATGTCTTTTAGGCACCCAGTGATAGCAGAGTAGTGGGTTTTAACTGCATGCACGGCCCTCCACTTACATGCCCATCTCGTCTCACTGGGCTGTACGATTTCCTTTTTTTCCATGTGCAGTGATTTCTGGACTTCAATACATTTATGGTGATTTGACGGTTGTGCAAATACAGAGAACAGTTTATCAATAACGTTCAGGAATGTTTTCACGCTGCGATTGACAGTGCAACACTCTACAAGCACCAGATTTAGTTTGTGTGCCAAGCAGTGAATATAAGCTGCGTAGGGATAGGTCTCTTTGATGCGCTGCTGTACTCCTGACAGGTGCCCCGACATTACAGAGGCACCATCGTAACTCTGTGCAACAATTGGGATGTTTTTGAGACCACCCATCTCCAGTCCTGTGTTTATAGCGTCCACGATCCCAGCCGCATCACGAGATGCTGAACAGTCAAGGAAACACAGAAAACGCTACTTGATTTCAAGCTTCTCTGTATATCTTAAATCGACAACTGTTCCGTTTTGGAGGACCTGGCCTCGTCTGCCATAATAGAAAATAATAATAATATGTATCCTGCACAGTTTTTGCAATGTCTGCATAAACCAAATTAGCACATATTTCAATTATTTCAATTTTGGACTTGTATAAATAAATAATTTTACTGCATGCTTTCAAAATCAGAATCATATTTAGAATACCAGCTGCAAAACTCACGAAAATTGCCCTGTGAGTCTGACTCTTTCCCCTCCCTGTGTCCACGGAAAGGCAATCCAAGTTTAGACAACAGACAACAGACATCAACCACTTTGCACAAATAAGATCTGTTCTTCTCAACAGTAGCTTTATGACTATCTGATAGTTTAGCTGCAATAGAGCCTGTAGATGTGCTCTTTTTAAAGTTGTCCCATTTAATGATGCAGTTCTTATGGCCTTCAGATATTGCGTGTTTGTCCAGTTTAGAGCCCAGCTTACTCCAGTCACTCACTCCATCCTTACGAAATGAATCCTTGACGCTGCTGTCATTCTGGAACTGCCGGCAGGGAAAACAAAAGACGGCGTCCTTTGCAATAGAATATTCCATCCATGGGTGCTTATTGCAATAAATGGTGGAAAAAGATTTTTGCTTTTTCCAATAATTTTTTGGGGGAATTCAGATAGAACAGGTTGCTTGTGTTTTTCCCCAAGATCATCCACCGAAGGCCCCGCGGTCTCATCCACTCTAACTGATGGCCCCGGGCTGGGTGGTGGTTCTGGGGCCTCATCCACTCTAACTGATGGCCCCGGGCTGGGTGGTGGTTCTGGGGCCTCATCCACTCTAACTGATGGCCCCAGGCTGGGTGGTGGTTCTGGGGCCTCATCCACTCTAACTGATGGCCCCGAGCTGGGTGGTGGTTCTGGGGCCTCATCCACTCTAACTGATGGCCCCGGGCTGGGTGGTGGTTCTGGGGCCTCATCCACTCTAACTGATGGCCCCGGGCTGGGTGGTGGTTCTGGGGCCTCATCCACTCTAACTGATGGCCCCAGGCTGGGTGGTGGTTCTGGGGCCTCATCCACTCTAACTGATGGCCCCGGGCTGGGTGGTGGTTCTGGGGCCTCATCCACTCTAACTGATGGCCCCGGGCTGGGTGGTGGTTCTGGGGCCTCATCCACTCTAACTGATGGCCCCAGGCTGGGTGGTGGTTCTGGGGCCTCATCCACTCTAACTGATGGCCCCGAGCTGGGTGGTGGTTCTGGGGCCTCATCCACTCTAACTGATGGCCCCGGGCTGGGTGGTGGTTCTGGGGCCTCATCCACTCTAACTGATGGCCCCGGGCTGGGTGGTGGTTCTGGGGCCTCATCCACTCTAACTGATGGCCCCGGGCTGGGTGGTGGTTCTGGGGCCTCATCCACTCTAACTGATGGCCCCGGGCTGGGTGGTGGTTCTGGGGCCTCATCCACTCTAACTGATGGCCCCGGGCTGGGTGGTGGTTCTGGGGCCTCATCCACTCTAACTGATGGCCCCGGGCTGGGTGGTGGTTCTGGGGCCTCATCCACTCTAACTGATGGCCCCGGGCTGGGTGGTGGTTCTGGGGCCTCATCCACTCTAACTGATGGCCCCGGGCTGGATGGTGGTTCTGGGGCCTCATCCACTCTAACTGATGGCCCCGGGCTGGGTGGTGGTTCTGGGGCCTCATCCACTCTAACTGATGGCCCCGGGCTGGGTGGTGGTTCTGGGGCCTCATCCACTCTAACTGATGGCCCCGGGCTGGGTGGTGGTTCTGGGGCCTCATCCACTCTAACTGATGGCCCCGGGCTGGATGGTGGTTCTGGGGCCTCATCCACTCTAACTGATGGCCCCAGGCTGGGTGGTGGTTCTGGGGCCTCATCCACTCTAACTGATGGCCCCGAGCTGGGTGGTGGTTCTGGGGCCTCATCCACTCTAACTGATGGCCCCGGGCTGGGTGGTGGTTCTGGGGCCTCATCCACTCTAACTGATGGCCCCGGGCTGGGTGGTGGTTCTGGGGCCTCATCCACTCTAACTGATGGCCCCGGGCTGGGTGGTGGTTCTGGGGCCTCATCCACTCTAACTGATGGCCCCAGGCTGGGTGGTGGTTCTGGGGCCTCATCCACTCTAACTGATGGCCCCGGGCTGGGTGGTGGTTCTGGGGCCTCATCCACTCTAACTGATGGCCCCGAGCTGGGTGGTGGTTCTGGGGCCTCATCCACTCTAACTGATGGCCCCAGGCTGGGTGGTGGTTCTGGGGCCTCATCCACTCTAACTGATGGCCCCGGGCTGGGTGGTGGTTCTGGGGCCTCATCCACTCTAACTGATGGCCCCGGGCTGGGTGGTGGTTCTGGGGCCTCATCCACTCTAACTGATGGCCCCAGGCTGGGTGGTGGTTCTGGGGCTGCTGCTAGCGGCCGGGCCTGCCGGCCTGGCGGCTCTGCTGGGGCCGCTGGTATCTCGGCAGAATGCTCGGCAGAATGCGGCTCCTGTGTTGGCGTTTTACGCTTCAGAACTGTCAATCAAAAATGCCCACCAAGGCGAGACGGGTACCAGAGAGCCGGAAGAGGCGTCGACCTTTTTATGTCTGTGGTACACACAGGTTCAGGTAGGAAGAGGGCAGACTCACTTATAGTCGGGGATCCACATGCCCTAAAGCTCAAGGAATAGGGTTGAACCTGTGATGTTCTGCCGCACTTTTTATTTCTGTTTTATCTATTAGTTTGGTCATTAAGGTCCACAGAATGAGAGGCCTGCTCTGCCGGAAACATCGCGAAAAAAAGTTATGGCCATTTGTATATTCACTGTCCCATTGACTCCACTACACAGGAAAGGAAATATATTATAAAAAAGAAAAATTCTGCTTTAAGTAGCATGTGAGGGGTCAAAATGGAGAGTTTTCATGATTGTGAATCCATTGCAAGCATTTGTTTTGCACAAAAAACTTTCCTTGGGCAAGAAAACTAACCAACAAAAGTGTGAAAAGTGATGAGTCATCACTTTTCACAGTCATCACAGTGATGAGTCATAACTTTTGACACTTTTGTTGGTTTGTTTTCTAGCCCAAGGAATGTTTTTTGTGCAAAACAAATGCTTGCAATGGATTCAGAATCATGAAAACCCTCCATTTTGACCCCTCACGTGCTACTTAAAGCAGATTTTTTCTTGTTTATAATATATTTCCTTTCCTGTGTAGTGGAGTCAATGGGACAGTGAATATACAAATGGCCATAACTTTTTTTCGCGATGTTTCCGGCAGAGCAGGCCTCTCATTCTGTGGACCTTAGTGACCAAACTAATAGATAAAACAGAAATAAGAAGTGCGGCAGAACATCACAGGTCCCCTCCCATTTTGAGGGACTGGATCCCCGGCTATTACTTCCGTCTTCCATTCCATCGCACGTAAATGCGAACAGAAAATCATGTCACATGATATGACTTGTTTTATTTTTATTGATAGTTAAAAAGTGCACGCAAAAAATATATATTTTATTGAACATGTTTTGTCTAAAGTGCACAAGTCTGCCCGCCTGTCCCCCTGGCCATTTTGAGTGCTCTCCTTTTTTTCATTGGTTGAACAAATGTATTTAATTTAAGGTAGCTATCTGTTTTGTAGAAAGCAATATATGTTTTTCTAAATTACACAAATGGGTAGACAGTATCTCTACAGGCAGCTTGTGATTACAGAGACATTCTGCATGCACATTCCCACTAGCTCAAGGAACAACCACTCTTTTCACATTGGCCTGTTATAGTGCCACCAGCAGGTCCACTTTTGCCAAACACATTTTTGGATCAAAATGCCTCAAATCATGCATGCAATCATGTCACATTGCCGTTAAAGGCCAAAGAAAACATGACACCCTTTTCACATTTAGCGACGAGCCACCAGGACCTACCTGACCTGGTGGAGACCTGTGCTCGGAAGAGCACTGCTTCTAGTTTTGTTCTTTTGTGAATAGGACATTATTTTGACCACTCTGGAGTATAGAGTATGTTATGTTATGTTCCTATGGTCAGGTAGGACACCTACAGGTTGAAGAGGGGTACTGCAGTAACTAAAAACAGAAGGTGATAAATCCATGCTGGAACATGAACTTAATCTGATTGTATTGAATGTTTCCATTTCCCACAAAAGAATATTAAAAACTAAATGTATTAGTAGGACAGTATGAGTCACCAGAAAAAAAGGATGTTTTTGATGACTTTATCCTGGTTAAAATGGAGTTTGAAGTTACAATGGGTGTGTATGGGGACGGGCCCAGACAGCATAATGCATTTCATATTAATCACACAGCTGATTAGACTTAATGAGCTTGACCTGAGGATTTAAAGTATACCACTATAAAGGAAACTGCAAAGATTTGGTTGTATTCAACATTTATTTTTTATAAAAGTAGAAAAAAGGTCCACAGTAAGTTGGAATTGTCTGATGGATATAAACATATTTGGTAAAATAATTTGTGACTCTTCCTCTGGCAGAGTCACCTTCCTTTGTTGCAAAGAACAAAAACAAATCACGCAACAAATGCTTCACACAAAATTAAAATAATGCATAAGTAAAAGCAAAAACATAGCTATAATAATAATAAAAAACAGTAATAGACACTAGACAGTGCAAATTGATTGTCATACAAATTATTGCAATCAATGATGTGTGTATTTGGCTTTGGACATTGGAACATTTAAATCAGACTTGCCTTTTAGGCTTTGTAAATAAAAGTTGCATAGAACATAAAAAGGTAAATGGTGCATTTATACAGCGCCACCTACTGCTCATCAGGAGCAACTGGGGGTTCAGAGTCTTGACTTAAATATACAAATAAATGACTGACAGTGACTGCGACCAATCATCAACATACATAATGGACTACGTCCAAAAATACAACAACCTCTTAACAGACACACGTCCATGAAGATGTCACATGACTCCTTACAGCAAGGGTCTTCAACAGGAGGTCTGGGACACGTAGGGGGTCCTCAGAGTTACTACAGGGGGTCCTCCAAATCTTTGTGTGATAGAAGCTTTTTTTTCTCCTTTTTTATATTAATCACTTCTTGAACCCTAGCGTACATATTCTGATAACTTTAGCCAAAAATAGCAGATCTACAAGCTCACAACGCCTCGCACTGCGAGGCGTTGTGAGCTTGTAGATCGGCTATTTTCGGCAAAGAGCTTTCGTGTAGAAGAGAAAAAGAGCAGACTAAGTACAGAGCGAAAGGTCAAGTTTATTAAGTATTGACAGGTCAAGTAGTTAAATATCTGAAAACACAAATTGTCATGAAACCAAAACACACTGATGATTGTGCCGTCAAACAATGAAACTATATGGAATCTATGGGTTGTGGGGGTCCCTGCTTCATCTCTCTCTCAACTAAGGGGTCCTTGGCCTGAAAACATTGAAGACCCCTGCCTTACAGGGTATTGTTTGGACAAGAAATTGATTTGCCAGTGGATGTTATGCTAAACATAAGCAACAACGTCACATGCAATATAAACATGGAATGCATTTTTAAAGGTGAGTGCAGTGACCACTTATCCATTGCATCATATGGGCGGTGGGGTTCATTTGGTGCAGACCTGCGCCTGCATTGTTAAGGCATCTATAGAGACACACGGGAACCTACAGATTCACACCCACAATTGAGACAGTGACACCACTTGGGGTAAGGGAGAACGGTGCACTGCAAGCCAGCCCATAGAAGTCAAATTGCAATTCAACTGTAGTTAGCCTACTTTTAAAATAATCCTACATGAACTGAAGACAATATTGAAGTAAAAATATGTTTCCAAATGTATGGACTGTCTTAGTCAACATACCTTCTTGTTTTCTAAATAGATGAAGTGTTTAACATTTAATTTGATAGTTGAATGTGTTAGCCATACAGAGCAGAGGGGAGACAGTAGACAGAGAACATGTCTAGAGCACCGCAGTGTGACATTACATTGCTTTGATAATGTAAACATATGTTTTCTCATGCCAATAAAGTTCTTTGAATTGAAATTGAACATTGATTCTATAGAGACACACGGACGCCTACACATTCCAGCCCACGATTGAGACACTGCCACCACTTTGGGTAAGGGAGAACTGTGTACTGCAGCTGCATCCTTATGAGACAGCCCCCCTACCCCCCATTTAGTTTGAGTCATATTTTTGTCATCTGATTTTATTTTAGTTTTAGTCGACTACAATGTTATTTGGCGGCCATGATGGCATGCCTGATGTTATACTTGGTTGTGTACTGAAAATAGCAGATCTACAAGCTCACAACCTGTCGCGCTGCGTCACGCTGTGAGCTTGTAGATCGTCTATTTTCAGAGAGCAACACCCGAGCGCAACCAAACATACAATGACTTGTCTTTTAGTTCTACTGGATCTCTTCTCCACTAATAGTCCCTCCCTGACATTTTACGAAATTGACAATTCTATATTTAGTCTTAGTTTTAGTCATCATAGCTCAGTGTTTGTTTAGCTTTTATTTAGTCAGTGAAAAAAGGAAGTCGACAGACATTTTTCATCATATTTTTAGTAAACAAAATCAACACTACTTTAAGTACATTTTGATGCCAATACTTTTGCACTTTTACTCAAGCAAATTTGGAATTCGGGACTTCGGGACTTTTACTTTTATAGTATTTCTACGCTGCAGTATTGACTGTACTGTGGACATATAAAATATATATACCCTATATACCGTACATAAATATATACATAAACTATGTTGCTGTCGGCTGGACACCTTGGATGTCCAAAATGCTTCTTGTGTTCAAACACACATCCATAACAACCATATTGGTTGATGACATCAGAGACATTATCTGTCCTCACAAAGACACACTGAGGAGGAGGGATAAAGCCCAAACCCAGGGTAGAGTGGTTCAGTGAATGTGGACTGGAAGGTGTAAAGATGTTCAAGTGAGTCAGAGGACACCTTATAGAAGGACAGGGTCCCAGCAGCATAGTCTACATACACTGCTACTCTGACTCCAACAGAGGGATCAACAGGGAGGAGAGTCTCCCTACTCCAGTAACCGCCTCCCCAACAGCGTATACTCCAGGACAGATCATTGTCCCCAAGTCTATTAGGACCCTCTCCTCTCCTGCTGATTCCTCTGTAAGCCACTCCTATCTCAACATTTCCACTCGTCTCTACCTCCCAGTAACAGCGTCCAGTCAGACCCTCTGTACACAGAACCTGTGGACACATATCATCAAATCTGTCCTGATAATCAGGGTATGACTGAAGCTCCTCCCCCTTTGGCCGAGTCACCTTCCTGTTGTTCTCAGACAGACAGAGTGTTCTGCTCGCTGTGTTTGGATCCAGTGTGAGACGATGGAAGTCTGATGAGAGAACAAGACAGGAAACATTACAAATATTTAATATTTAAAAAGTATTAAAATATTCACAGAGAGAGAGAGAGAGAGAGAGAGAGAGAGAGAGAGAGAGAGAGAGAGATTGGTTTACAGTAACTGAGTACACAATAAGTTAATGTTGTGTAGTTAAAGTACTAATACCTGAGTATTTGTATTACTGGATACTTGTGACTTTCACTACATTTCAAAGACACATATTGTACTTTTAACTCCACTACATTTGTAGGAAGAGAAAACATTTATTTATTATGAATTATTATGCCCTATGTTGTTTTTTTCAGTAAAAATAGCTTGTAGATCGGGTATTTTTATTATGATTGATAGGCTATTAGTGTTGATTTTGTCAACTAAAACTATGACGAAAAATGTTTGTCAACTTTTGTCACTGTGTGAAACTAAATAAAAACTAAACACACATTTAAGATAATATGACTAAGACTGAATTTACTGTAAATTTTGTAAAAATAAATAAAAGTAGACTAAAATGTTAGGGAGGGACTAGTGGAGACGAGATCCAGTAGAACTAAAAGACAAGTAATTTTATGTTTGATTCTGCTCGGGTGTTGCGCTCTGAAAATAGCAGATCTACCAGTAAAGCAGGTTGCACAGTGCTGCGTTTTTCGGGCCGAATATCGGGGTGAATTTCGGAGCGCGTGAATAAAAAAATCAACCTCACGTTATGTCAGTCACGTTTGCACACTGACGCCCGTTTCGCGCACCACTCGGTCCCTTGCTCTCTCTATATCTCTCTCTCTCCTTGCCCTGAAAAACGCATTTTGCAAAGAAAAACGCAGCAGTGTGCAACCAGCTTAAGACTCCCTAATGGGGGGAGATAAGCGACCGTCAGGTCACATGTATACACCAGGGGCCGTGGAGTGGAGCAGTAGTTTGTAGATCGGCTACCTTAGACTATTTTCCCATGTTTCTTTCCCAGCGGCGTGGGGGTCTGCGGGGTCCGCGAGGGTCCGCCGGGGTGCCCGAGTTACGGCCTTTTTATTGGGCTGCAGTGTCTGCTGCTAGGTGGCGGGGGTCTGCCGGTAGGTGGCGGGGGTCTACAGGTAGGTGGCGGGGGTCCACAGGTAGGTGGCGGGGGTCCGCCGGTAGGTGGCGGGGGTCCACAGGTAGGTGGCGGGGGTCCACAGGTAGGTGGCGGGGGTCTACAGGTAGGTGGCGGGGTCCGCCGTTAGGTGGCGGGGTCCGCCGGTAGGTGGCGGGGGTCCACAGGTAGGTGGCGGGGGTCTACAGGTAGGTGGCGGGGGTCCACAGGTAGGTGGCGGGGGTCCGCCGGTAGGTGGCGGGGGTCTACAGGTAGGTGGCGGGGGTCCGCCGGTAGGTGGCGGGGGTCTACAGGTAGGTGGCGGGGGTCCGCCGGTAGGTGGCGGGGGTCCACAGGTAGGTGGCGGGGGTCCGCCGGTAGGTGGCGGGGGTCTACAGGTAGGTGGCGGGGTCCGCCGGTAGGTGGCGGGGGTCCACAGGTAGGTGGCGGGGATCCACAGGTAGGTGGCGGGGGTCCACAGGTAGGTGGCGGGGGTCTACAGGTAGGTGGGGGGTCCACAGGTAGGTGGCGGGGATCCACAGGTAGGTGGGGGGTCCACAGGTAGGTGGCGGGGGTCCACAGGTAGGTGGCGGGGGTCCGCCGGTAGGTGGCGGGGGTCCACAGGTAGGTGGTGGGGGTCCGCCGGTAGGTGGCGGGGGTCTGCCGGTAGGTGGCGGGGGTCCACAGGTAGGTGGCGGGGGTCCACAGGTAGGTGGCGGGGGTCCACAGGTAGGTGGGGGGGGTCTACAGGTAGGTGGTTCTTTCCCAGCGGCGTGGGGGTCTGCGGGGTCCGCGAGGGTCCGCCGGGGTGCCCGAGTTACGGCCTTTTTATTGGGCTGCAGTGTCTGCTGCTAGGTGGCGGGGGTCTGCCGGTAGGTGGGGGGGGTCTGCCGGTAGGTGGCGGGGTCTGCCGGTAGGTGGTGGGGGTCTACAGGTAGGTGGCGGGGGTCCACAGGTAGGTGGCGGGGGTCCACAGGTAGGTGGTGGGGGTCTACAGGTAGGTGGTGGGGGTCTGCCGGTAGGTGGTGGGGGTCTACAGGTAGGTGGTGGGGGTCCACAGGTAGGTGGCGGGGGTCCACAGGTAGGTGGCGGGGGTCTACAGGTAGGTGGTGGGGGTCTGCCGGTAGGTGGGGGGTCCACAGGTAGGTGGTGGGGTTCTGCCGGTAGGTGGTGGGGGTCTGCCGGTAGGTGGCGGGGGTCTACAGGTAGGTGGCGGGGTCCGCCGGTAGGTGGCGGGGGTCCACAGGTAGGTGGCGGGGATCCACAGGTAGGTGGCGGGGGTCCACAGGTAGGTGGCGGGGGTCTACAGGTAGGTGGGGGGTCCACAGGTAGGTGGCGGGGATCCACAGGTAGGTGGGGGGTCCACAGGTAGGTGGCGGGGGTCCACAGGTAGGTGGCGGGGGTCCGCCGGTAGGTGGCGGGGGTCCACAGGTAGGTGGTGGGGGTCCGCCGGTAGGTGGCGGGGGTCTGCCGGTAGGTGGCGGGGGTCCACAGGTAGGTGGCGGGGGTCCACAGGTAGGTGGCGGGGGTCCACAGGTAGGTGGGGGGGGTCTACAGGTAGGTGGTTCTTTCCCAGCGGCGTGGGGGTCTGCGGGGTCCGCGAGGGTCCGCCGGGGTGCCCGAGTTACGGCCTTTTTATTGGGCTGCAGTGTCTGCTGCTAGGTGGCGGGGGTCTGCCGGTAGGTGGGGGGGGTCTGCCGGTAGGTGGCGGGGTCTGCCGGTAGGTGGTGGGGGTCTACAGGTAGGTGGCGGGGGTCCACAGGTAGGTGGCGGGGGTCCACAGGTAGGTGGTGGGGGTCTACAGGTAGGTGGTGGGGGTCTGCCGGTAGGTGGTGGGGGTCTACAGGTAGGTGGTGGGGGTCCACAGGTAGGTGGCGGGGGTCCACAGGTAGGTGGCGGGGGTCTACAGGTAGGTGGTGGGGGTCTGCCGGTAGGTGGGGGGTCCACAGGTAGGTGGTGGGGTTCTGCCGGTAGGTGGTGGGGGTCTGCCGGTAGGTGGTGGGGGTCTACAGGTAGGTGGTGGGGGTCTACAGGTAGGTGGTGGGGGTCTACAGGTAGGTGGTGGGGGTCTACAGGTAGGTCTACAGGTAGGTGGTGGGGGTCTACAGGTAGGTGGTGGGGGTCTACAGGTAGGTGGTGGGGGTCTACAGGTAGGTCTACAGGTAGGTGGTGGGGGTCTACAGGTAGGTGGTGGGGGTCTACAGGTAGGTGGTGGGGGTCTACAGGTAGGTCTACAGGTAGGTGGTGGGGGTCTACAGGTAGGTGGTGGGGGTCTACAGGTAGGTGGTGGGGGTCTACAGGTAGGTGGTGGGGGTCTACAGGTAGGTCTACAGGTAGGTGGTGGGGGTCTACAGGTAGGTGGTGGGGGTCTACAGGTAGGTGGTGGGGGTCTACAGGTAGGTCTACAGGTAGGTGGCGGGGGTCCACAGGTAGGTGGGGGGTCCACAGGTAGGTGGTGGGGGTCTACAGGTAGGTGGCGGGGGTCTACAGGTAGGTGGCGGGGGTCTACAGGTAGGTGGTGGAGGTCTACAGGTAGGTGGTGGGGGTCTACAGGTAGGTGGTGGGGGTCTACAGGTAGGTGGCGGGGGTCTACAGGTAGGTGGGGGGGGTCTACAGGTAGGTGGTGGAGGTCTACAGGTAGGTGGGGGGGGTCTACAGGTAGGTGGTGGGGGTCTACAGGTAGGTGGTGGGGGTCTACAGGTAGGTGGTGGGGGTCTACAGGTAGGTCTACAGGTAGGTGGCGGGGGTCCACAGGTAGGTGGGGGGTCCACAGGTAGGTGGTGGGGGTCTACAGGTAGGTGGCGGGGGTCTACAGGTAGGTGGCGGGGGTCTACAGGTAGGTGGTGGAGGTCTACAGGTAGGTGGTGGGGGTCTACAGGTAGGTGGTGGGGGTCTACAGGTAGGTGGCGGGGGTCTACAGGTAGGTGGGGGGGGTCTACAGGTAGGTGGTGGAGGTCTACAGGTAGGTGGGGGGGGTCTACAGGTAGGTGGTGGGGGTCTACAGGTAGGTGGTGGGGGTCTACAGGTAGGTGGTGGGGGTCTACAGGTAGGTGGTGGGGGTCTACAGGTAGGTGGGGGGGTCTACAGGTAGGTGGTGGGGGTCTACAGGTAGGTGGTGGGGGTCTACAGGTAGGTGGGGGGGTCTACAGGTAGGTGGCGGGGGTCTACAGGTAGGTGGGGGGGGTCTACAGGTAGGTGGTGGGGGTCTACAGGTAGGTGGTGGGGGTCTACAGGTAGGTGGGGGGGTCTACAGGTAGGTGGTGGGGGTCTACAGGTAGGTGGTGGGGGTCTACAGGTAGGTGGGGGGGTCTACAGGTAGGTGGCGGGGGTCTACAGGTAGGTGGGGGGGGTCTACAGGTAGGTGGTGGGGGTCTACAGGTAGGTGGGGGTCTACAGGTAGGTGGCGGGGGTCTACAGGTAGGTGGCGGCGGACGGCCCCAACTTTACGGCCAGAACAAGTGGAATACGTCCTAACAACAGGGCTCGGGCTGAATTTTTAAGCTCAAACACACACTCTCACACAGACACACACACTCTCACACAGACACACAGACACACAGACACACACACACACACACACACACACACACACACACACACACACACACACACACACACACACACACACACACACACACACACACACACACACACACACACACACACACACACACACACACACACACACACACACACACAACTAGGCTTGGAACAGCATCATTTTGGTTTACACAGCAGTCTTTGACAGTGGGAATGTGGGATTAACCAACGGTACAATCTTTGACAAGGAGGCTATAGCACTGCAGCCGACATGAATGACACAAGTCACTGCCATGAATACTTTGGGATATTAATTTAAACCATATCCGTGCGCGTTCATTTGGTTACAAGCAATAATTCCCCATGGCCATGATCTCACGGGCTCGCCACATTAATGACAGATATCCTGGAAACTAAAGGTCATCTGAATGCAGTGGTTGCAGAATGAATGAGGCTCTAAGCATTGATGGATGAAGGCTGGCTGGTGTTGAGTGATCTCCAGGTGGCATAAATAAATCCACGGCGCCCACGGGGAAGATGGTGCGCTGTGGGCACAGGTGGAGCGTCGGGTTTCATCATTAACTCCAGCATAGTGTACAGTACTAACTGTATACATTGAGAGACCCCACGGTTATGTTTGGATATAAATTTAACCCAATATCTGTGACGAGTGCAATGCACGTTTGAGTGCTTAAACTATAGCAATCATGTACCGGTATATACAGTATATTTCCCGCACGGGCTAGCCATCTCCCTGGTGGGCCGTGGACCCCCAAATAAATCATCCATAGCGTGCGCTGGGCTGGGCACAGCCAGGTTTGGACCTTCAGGTTTTATCCTTAATAAAGGACTCACGTCACTGTTTAAATTGGATGCTCACAGTCCACGAAAATGTAAGATTACAGCGGCGCCGAGCTGGTCCCAAAAATGCTCTTGCATGCGTTCGTATCTGTGCTTGTTCTGAGCCAGATCTGCAATAGACTGTTAGTGTTAAAGCACTTAATGTAGATTGCTGCCATATCACTAGATTTAAATTGCTTGTCATTGTAATTTGGAAATAAAATCAGCGTGCATGTCCATGACGTAGCCGGCTATATGCTTTTATAAAATGTTATATTTTCACAGGATTATTTATTAGTGTGTTAGATATACATTTTCGAGTGGATACATGTGTCCATTGTCTGTCAGATAGTTAGACAATGCTGCCCTGCATGTCTACAATGGAATAAGAGGTGTAAGATGAATCCTACACCACCTCTGAACTTGACGTGAGATTTGATCCTACCCTACGCCAACGTCAAAGTCACATTGAAATGATAAATGCAGAGACTTGCCTAAATTTCGGTGTACGCCAAAATTGTGATCTGCACCAAATGAGGGCCAGTGTGTTTTGGGGACATTAAGCAGAATGTGTGGCAGAAGGAGGGTTGAACATTACAGAAGGTGTGTCAGGTAGAGGGAGTGTTTTGTAAACAAGCATCAGTTGGTGTGAAGGACCAGGCCAAGAGCAGAGAAACCTCCTGCATTCACTGGAAGCTCTACTGAAGAGCTTTCAGGACAGCATCCAGGGAGGGAGGGGCCAACAGAGGATAAAACACTGTATACAAATACAGACAGACAGACAGACAGACAGACAGACAGACAGACAGACAGACAGACAGACAGACAGACAGATACTCACATCTTGTAAGGAGTTCAGGATTAGTCCAGAATTCTCCTCCATGTTTCACTCTGTAGGAAGTAGAACAACAATGCATCAATGTCTGACTGTCTAACACAACGTCTCCACTACCTGACACTACAGTGTTTCTGCTACTAGTGAAATGATGGGAATTTGCTAAAATTGTGGGAACTTGCAAAAGAAAAATATGTGTTTTGATTAAAAAAAGGTGATTGAAAAGGTGACACACCCTTTTCTTACTAGGCTACTGTAGTATACCTTTATGAACGTGGCAAAGCTCAGTTTACAAGGAGTGCAATGAATGTTGCATCAAGGTGGATTAATTTAAATTGTCATTATTTGAATTTTAACGGAGCAGATAATATAGACATTATGTTTTATTGAGCAAGGGAAGAGATTATATCTTCTGTCTTGCACAGAGTCGGTGTGCGCACGCACGCACGCACGCATGCGCACACACACACACACACACACACACACACACACACACACACACACACACACACACACACACACACACACACACACACACACACACACACACACACACACACACACACACACACACACACACACACACACACACACACACACACAGGAGCACTGTTTTTTCACAGCAGTTTTGCTTCTGTGTGAACAACTGGTGAGGATGACTTTATAAACTTTATTTGGAAGTGGTGGAAAAAGTACATTTTCTACTTAAGTAAAAGTATCAATACTGCATTGTAGAAGTACTCTGTTACAAGTAGCAGTCCATAATTCAAAATTTACTTGAGTAAAAGTACAAAAGTATTGGCATCAAAATCTACTTAAAATACTAAAAGTAAAAGTCCAAAATGTTTGAAAATAGCAGATCTACAAGCTCACAACGTGTCACGATGTGACGCGTTGTGAGCTTGTAGCTTGGCTATTTTCAAATAGCCAAGGTATAAAATAGGGCTAAAGTGGTTTATGTATGTTTTAACATATTATAATATAGATCAGCAAAGTAACTAGTGTTAATGAAATCTTGCAAGCCCAGCTTATTTTACGTATTTCGCCTGTATATTTTTACTAGCACAATAGACGTTATGCCATTGGAACATGAAACAAGGGAATCACTGCACTAACCAACATGGACACAGTCCAAGTCTACTCACTGCAGAGACTCCAGTCCAGAGAAGTTCTTCAGTCCAGACACCGGCAACACGTTGAAGTTCAAGTCTAATTCTCTCAAAAGAGAAGGATTAGATCTGAGAGCTGAGGCCAGAACTTCACAGCTTCTCTCTGACAACCAGCAGTTCATCAGTCTAAATGAGAAATAAAACACACAATGTTTGATTGTCTGCTATAAAATACATTATTCTGAGAACCTGCTTACAACCACCTATTAAAGGACCTGGTCTGGATGGACTGTCTGGGTTTTAGAATAGAAAACCAGACAGAGTAACATGAACTAAATAATCTTTACTTAATCTCGCAACAGACAGGAAACAGCAACATGTTGAAAACAGATGATCCAGCAAAGAGACTGAAAACAGAGTTTCTAAATGGTTATTTCCAATACTTAATTCTGATTGTCTGGTTTCTGATTAAACCAGTAGATGACATGATAATCCACACCTTGAATCAGTTTATATCAAACCCAGGTGCATTATTTCTTTCCAGTGTTGTGAAGCTGAACTAGAGAAGGGAGCGCTTGATTTTCTCTCAAATCCTGCCGTGCGGGGCTTATAAGCTCCACCCACACACATAGGACTGTAACTGAGTGCCTCTGGGCGGGGCTTGTAAAAACACCAAGCGCCCCCCCTATAACCCATTCTGATTGCAACAGGTGTTTCTGCAGCCTGGCCGGGAACTACTTTCTTGTAGCTGGGAACTACTTTCTTGTAGCTGGGAACTACTTTCTTGTAGCTGGGAACTACTTTCTTGCAGACCTTGTAGTGAATTATTAGTGAAATAGAACAGTTTTAGTTGGTACATGTCTATGATTTATCATGTTGACATATTGTAACGGTTTTAGAAAAGCAAGAAGCCACGCGAGGCATGTGGTTACCTGTATTTTATAACGGCTGAGAGGGTTGGAGACACTCGGCTTCGCTTCGTGTCTCACCACGCCTTTCAGACGTTATAAAATACTGGGTAACCACCATAGACTGTAGAAAAATATGGACAGTGCGACGCCATTGCTTTCTATGCAGCCAAAATGAGTTTTTTTCCCCCCTTGTATGGGTGTCGCCATCTTTGTTTGAATGGTACCCCAGGAATCATAAGGAAAGCTATTGGCTGCCAACGGTCACGTGCAACCGCAGAGCTACATGGGAGAATGTGTTGAGCTCTGCCGAAAATATAGCAGACGAAGAAGAGAACGTGGACCGCCCACAAGCCAGCCAGCAAAAAACAAATCCAGTATGGCTGACACAGACGGACCGCAGTGACAGTAAATGTCCGAATAACTTTTTAATTTTGCCACGGAGATTTGAGCACCGAACGTTTGGACTCTGGAGTAGCCGCTGCAGCCTAACCAAGCCTGGGTTCCCCTGCCGAGGGCAGGAGGGAGAAATCGCTCCCTCCTGCTTCCCGAGGCTACCGCTAACCTGACCGGGCCGTCTAGGACTCTGTACCCCGCATTGGAAGCCTTATGTTGAGGACTCCACTTTTGAAAGTGCCCGTGTAGTTCCGCTGGGTCTTATAATAATCCAGTTGTCCACTAGCCCCATATAGAACCTCACCCGTCGCTGCATACTGTTGTGTCTCGAGGTTCTATATGGGGCTAGTTGTCCACTAGACTTTTCACAAAGCAAAGAGGCATTCGTCCAGAGAAATATGCATGTGTTTATTCATATTTATTAACAGGGATTTGTGATGTTTATAGGACTGAGGTTGCATTCATAGTTCATAGTTGCATTCATAGTTCTGTCACACCTCTTAACAAAAGCTGACAACAATTTGACACCTATGTTAACAATGCGAATAATGTAGGAATGGATGCAATATGCATATGAATTGTCTATTGTGACTACAGTCTGTGATTGTGACATGCTAAGTAGCCTACAGTAGAAGAGAAGCTGGATTCACGAATGGATTCATGAACTAATTATTGAGCTGACATGCAGTATCGTGGGTTAATTATTCCGGGAGGCTAAAGAGGTTATTTCAATCAGCGATCGTAAATGCGTTTGATTCATGTCATTTTTGTTTGATTGAGGTTTTTTACAGTAGTACATCATTCAGCATATTCCTCCTCTTTGATTCAGTCAATTTCATTCTGGTTTATATTTTGGAAATAAAATGTGAGATCAACCTATGTCTATTTGTGTGCGTTCCTATGCAAATTTGTGTGACATTTGTATGTGTGAGTGAATTGTGCTAACTTAGTTTGACGTGCAGACAGACTGTTCTATTGACAATTATACTGTAGCCTCAGTGTTATTTTCAAATGTTTTAATTAATACCATTTGGTGAGGCTAAATGTTGAGTGTTTCTTTTTAGTTGTATATTCTATTATAGGCTATACCACTTTATATACGAGTGGTTACTTGGGAGAAATACATTATTACCTAATAGCCGTTCTAAACCTACAAAAAGCCAGATAATTGCCATAACATCACGTCGCCGAAGCCTGCTATGACCAACTTCAAAGTCCAAAAGAGCTCCCGACCGAGATCTCCCATCCTGGCTCCAACAACAGGTATATGAGGTATGGCAATTATACAGGATAGCAGGACATGCAACTTCATATAAAAAGTGCTGTTTTCAGTTTCCAAAATGTTACATGAAATATTTGATAAATGGTCTGAAGTAGGCCTAATGTAAGTAAGTCTGTGGTAGGCATAAGACAAATTATCAAGAATGCCATATGCCAATGTTAAAGAGGAGTTTATAAAATAATATAGGCTTCCCTTGGCTTAGAACATAGGCTATTTTGGCTGTAAGTGGCCACTGATAATATATTGGCTGGTGTCCATATGTTTATGTAGGGCTATTAGCTTAATGGCATGCCATACTTGCACAAATCATGACGAGAAAAAACAAATAAAGACGCATTGTTTTGGTGGCATTATATAGGCTTGTTACACAATCGGGCAGTAGGTAGCCTTCATAATAAATAAATACAAAGTCGTGTATTTGTGGCTCATATGCCTATAAGAGTAAATACATTGTAGGCGTATGTCCTCACTCATTTTAATAGCTCTGGATTAAGCGTCTGCTAAATGTACATTGTAACCTGGGTTTGTATAATAGATTTATTTTGTAAAAATGTCTACACGCCGTTGTACAAAAAAAAAACGATCTAGCTAACAGTGCGTCGCATTACGACGAGTTAGATCTGCTCTGCTCTGGGTAACTAGTTGAATTGTGCATCAGTGCATGCAGGCTGGCCGCAGATCAGTGTCATCAGAAGTCGGCCCCGCCCCCACCCCGCAACTTTATAATTTATTTTAAAATACATTGGACCAAATTTCGACAAAACGCATATGATGGTGATTGAAAGGCTAGCAATAACTAGCGATAGGAACCATAAAGTATGTATGACGATGTGTATTAAGGTTAGAAAATCAAAGGGGAAAATGAATGGGATCCAATGCAGAATAATTCTTTTTGGTACCTTGCAGGGGGAAAACAGCGCAACTAGCGGCCAATCATAGGAACTTTGACTTCCGTGTTGGCTTCAGATAAAATCCTGTGAACGACACGCCTGGTAACCACATGCCTCTTGTGGCTTTATTGCTTCATTATACACATAAGACCTAACAGGTCAAAGGTCAATTGATGGACAGTTTAAGACAAGTGAAGCTGATAACTGCTGATGTCACAGACACAGGAAGGACATCTGCTGGAGAAAGAGACGATACAGACCAGTGGTGGAATGGAACTAAGTACATTTACTCAACTTCTGTACTTAAGTACAAGTTTAGTTTACTTTATTTACTTTACTTGATTATGTCAACTTTGTATATTTTATACTTCTACTGCACTACATCTATAGAGGCAAATACTGTAATCTTTACTCATTATTTGAAAACTTTAGTAACCATTTACTTCAGATCTGATTTAGATTATTGCAATATACATAAACGAGCTATTGTATCACCTATTATACACTTCTTTTTTTTTTGACACATGTTGAAAACATAAAAAGGGGGTATTCTGCAGATTGAGTTTTTGGTAATAAAGTGTATTTATTACTTTTACTAGTAACAGAGCTGCATTGTGGTATTGCCACTTGGATTATTTTTTACCCTGATACAGACAGACAGTCTTTGAGTGGTTTGAGTGAATTTAGTAAACATGTACATACTGTAGTTACTGTACCTCCTCATTATCCCAGTTAATGTGTTACTATGATATCAACCTTATTCATGCCACAATATTCACATTATAATCACATGATAAATCACTGATGGAAATAATGATTGTAAATGAATCTCACCGTAGAGTCTCCAGTCTACAATGAGGACTTTTCAGTGCAGCACAGAGTAGATCCAGTAGATCCAGGTCCAGGTGGTTGTAACTTAAGTCCAGGTGTCTCAGATGGGATGGATTAGAACTGAGAGCTGAAGACACAACTTCCATGTGTTCCTTCTGGAGGTCATGACCAAAGCCAACAAGTCTGTAATTAGAGGTGGTCAATCAGACCACGTGCACACACACACACACACACACACACACACACACACACACACACACACACACACACACACACACACACACACACACACACACACACACACACACACGTCAAGTCCATTTATTTATAAAGCAGATTTAAAAACAACCAGGTTGACCAAAGTGCTGTACATCATGAGAACGCAGTAAAAACAAATACAATACAAAGCAAAAACAATAGAAACATTTGTAAACATTTAAAACCTTGTAAGAACAGCTATAAAAACAAAACATTTAAGATATAAAACACTGACAGATAAAAGGCACAGGGAGGGAGGGGTCTAGGGCTCAAATGCTAGGGTGAAGAGGTGTGTTTTAAGTGGGATGGAAGGCTGTTCCAGAGAGCTGGGCCAGCCACAGAAAAAGCTCTGTGGTCCCGTCTATGGGTGCCAGTCAAGGCGGGAGAGGGTGGAGTTTGCAACCCCTATGTAAAGGGAGTTGAAGTAATCCAGCCTTGACGAGACAAGGGCATGGATTACTTTCTCTAGGTTCTGGGCCGAAAGAAAATATTTTATTTGTGCTACACACGCACACACACACTCACACACGCACGCGCGCGCACGCACGCACGCACGCACGCACGCACGCACGCACGCGCGCGCGCGCGCACACACACACACACACACACACACACACACACACACACACACACACACACACACACACACACACACACACACACACACACAGTTTGTATCAATTAAATGTTGAATTTATTCTAGCACTTTCTACCCAATATTGTGTGTGTGTGTGTGTGTGCGTACATGCGTGCGTGCGTTCATGCATGCGCGCATGCACGCATGCGTGCGTGCATGCGTGCATACAATACAGTACATTGTTTCTGTTCTAAGTTTTCAATTCACATGACTACTAACCGAGCCTTTCTGCTGTTCCTCACAGCTGGGATGAGTCTGCCTCGGCCCCCCGCTGATGTGTTGTATTTGTCCAGGTCCAACTCCTCCAGAACATCCTCTGACATCTGCAGCATGTGGGCCAGAGCTGAACACTGGGTTGGAGACAGTGTTGTCTTTGATCTGTCCCCTGACTTCAGGTACTGTTGGATCTCCTGATGCACTGAGTGGTCGTTCATCTCCATCAAACAGTGGAAGATGTTGATACATCTGTCAGGAGAGGAAAAGGGATCATTCATGTTCTTCAGGTTGTTGATGGCTCTCTGGATGCTCTCTGGACTGTACTGTGTCTGAACCAGTAGACCTCCTAACAGACTCTGGTTGGACGGCAGTGAGAGACCATGAAGGAAGCGGAGAAACAGGTCCAGGTGACCATTCTTACTACATATGGCTTTACGGTTGGCTGCGTCCAGGAAGTCCTCCAAAGAACTGACACCGTCTCCCAGGAATGTCTTCAGGACCTCCATGTTCTTCTGTGTGAAACAGTGGAACAGGTAGACTGCAGCCAGAAACTCCTGGATGATCAGATGAACAAAGCAGTAGACTGCTCTCTGGAAGAGCACGCCCTCTCTTTTGAAGATCTCTGTGCACACTCCTGAGTACAGCGAGGCGTCTTTCACATCCAGACCACACTCTTCCAGGTCTTCTTGGTAGAACATGATGCTGCCTTTCTCCAGATGTTCAAACGCCAGCCTGCCCAGCTTCAGAAGAACCTCCCTGTCCTTCTCCATGATCTGATGTTGATTCTCTCTCTCTTTTCTGTTTCTTTTCTTGTTTCTTCTTTCCCCCTCATGAGGCTCATCATACTTCAGCTCCTTCCTCTTTGTCTGGACCAACAGGAAGTGGCAGCACATGGCAGTCAGGGTCGTGGGCAGCTGTCCTGTCTCGTCTGTCTTCACCATGTCCTCCAGAACGGTAGCGCTGATCCAACAGAAGACTGGGATGTGACACATGATGTGGAGGCTCTTTGACGTCTTCATGTGTGAGATGATTCTGCTGGCCAGCTCCTCATCACTGAATCTCTTCCTGAAATATTCCTCCTTCTGGGGATCTGTGAACCCTCGTACTTCTGTCACCAGGTCAACATATGCAGGAGGGATCTGATTGGCTGCTGCAGGTCTGGTGGTTATCCAGATGAGAGCCAATGGGAGCAGATTCCCCTCGATGAGGTTTGTCAACAGCCCGTCCACTGATGATGTCACTGTGACATCAGAGATGATGTCATTGTTGAAGTTGAAGGACAACCTGCTTTCATCCAAACCATCAAAGATGAAGCCAACCTTCCAGACAGCGAGCTGCTCTGCTGTGACCTTCTTCAACGTTGGATGGAAAACATGGATCAGTGAGAGAAGACTGTGCTGCTCATCTCTGACCAAGTTCAGTTCCCGGAATGAGAAGGGAACCAGGAGAATGACATCTTGATTTTCCAAACCCTTTGCCCAGTCCAGAGCGACCTTACGCACAGAGAAGGTTTTTCCAATGCCAGCGACTCCCTTGGTCAGAACTCTTCTGATTGGTGTCTCTCTGCCAAGGAGGAGGGGCTTAAAGATGTCACAGCAGTTGATTGGTTGGTCATGGAGGGTGTTCTTCTTGGAGAGCGTCTCAAGCTGGTAGACCTCATGTTGGTTATTAACCCCTTCACTCTCTCCCACTGTGATGTAGAGCGCTGTGAAGATGCTGCTGAGAGAGGGCACTTCAGTGACGTCTGTCACACGATCCAGACTGTTCAAAGTGATCTTATAAACCTTTAAATCCTCCTGCACACTGACACCTGCTATGAGAAGACAATGAAGACATTTTAAACATTCAGCTTCATTCATAACTTTACATTCTTACAGATGTGTACATACATTAGTGTTACATGTCCTCTGTTAGAAAAATAATTTAATACAAATAGAACCAGTAAGACTCCCTAAATCGGGAGATAAGCGACCGTCAGGTCGCATAAACAAACTAGTTAGTAGGCAATCAGGAGAGAATATGGGAAATGGGACAGATCCATATTGATGACATGACTTTAGAGATACTGTGTACCGCTTTGCGTGATTTTAGGGCAAAATCTGTAGGCGCTGTGTCTAAAAATGTGTTTTTCAAAGATCGGCCAGATGGTGGCGCTAGATGGGACAGATGCATTTTGATGACATGACTGTGGAGATAATGTGTACCAGTTTGCGTGATTTTAGGGAAAATCTGTAGCAGCAGTGTCCAAAAATGTGTCTGCAAGAATCGGCCTCATGGTGGTGCTAGAAGAGGGCCATGTGAGAAATGAGGGGTTGTGGTTTGGCAGCTAAGGAGTGTGTGTGCAAAGTTTGGCATGGATCGGGGCAACGGTGGCGGAGATATGAGGCGGGGGAAAGTGTGACGTGTGACGTGACGGAGGGACAGACAGACAGACTGACTGATTGACTGACAGCCGGTGGAGGTTTTGATAGTAACTGCTACCTGACGGTCGCAATAAGAAAATAAATGCCAGGAAAATAATAGTGTGTGATATTTTTGTCTTTAGCTACACTATTTGAAAATGTCTTCTACCATCTACATATTAAAGTAATTAACAGTGAATGTTAATTAGTGTAAATTGTGTCCAGTCTTACTGTGTCCACTGCTGGTGTGACTGGGTGTCTTCAGTCTACGTCTGGTCCTGAAGATCTTTCCACACTGGGGACAGTCATGGTGTCCTGTTGGAGCAGACTGCTCCCAGTATGAGGTGATGCACTGTCTGCAGAACCAGTGTCCACAGCTGCTAGAGACTGGATCTGTCAGAACCTCCTCACACACTGAACACCTGGACGCCTGCTCTGTCACAACACACACCCTCTTCCTCTTCCTGTGGAGGAGAAGAATGATGTATTAGGACTAATAGTCCTGCTGGATAGAAGGATATTTATTTGTATTATTTATTATGACTATAGTCCTGCTGGATAGAAGGATATTTATTTATATTATTTATTATGACTTTAGTCCTGCTGGATAGAAGGATATTTATTAGTATTATTTATTATGACTATATTCCTGGAGGATAGAAGGATATTTATTTGTATTATTTATTATGCCTATATTCCTGACAAAAATACAGGTCTTTTTTTTTTACTTACATTTTTATCCCACGATTTTGTAACCCATTTTCACCCATTGCCAATTGCCTATGTAATCCTGGGATCCTGGTATCTACCCTAGGAGACACGGGGAAAACATGCAAACTCCACACAGAAAGGCCCTTTCGCTACACCCACCTATAGGTGTGGGCGCTGATGACGCGGAGGAGGAAACACGCCCCCAGCACTCACAGCCCCCCCCCCCCAGCGGGAAAATAAGGCTATTTCTTTACTGCTTGGAGTTGTTATAATAGTGTCCACACTGTCATGCAATTATATAGACCGATTTTTTGAGTGACACCCTGTAGAGAGCATTGCTGCCATTAGCTGTGGTGTAAACAGTAGTGTAAAGTAACTTTTAGCCTATATTTACTTAAGTACTGTACTTTAGTAAAAGTTTGAGTATTTGTACTTGACTTAAGTATTTCCCATTTTTTATCATTTTAATTCTACTCCAACACTGGCTGTGGTTTACACCACAGTAATGACAGCAGCGCCCTCTACAGGGAGCATAGGGAAATCTGTCTATATTCATGATTCTTATTTGGCCTGTAAATTAAGTTAAGTTATTACACTCCTATAACCTGTCTGTCTGTCTGTCTGTCTGTCTGTCTGTCTGTCTGTCTGTCTGTCTGTCTGTCTGTCTGTCTGTCTGTCTGTCTGTCTGTCTGTCTGTATGTCTGTATCATTCTGAGAACTTGAATAACATTAAATCTATCTAATGTACTTTGGACAGTATGATGAGTAACAACTGAAAAGACACACTGTTAATACCATCATAACCTGATAACCATAACTACAACACTAACATTTTAAAGTATAATAAAGTACTAAACTATTAAGAGCCAGAGCATTTATGTATCTACTGCTGTCTACATTGTGAGCAGATACCAGACATTGTTTGTGTCTTTCCAGTTGAAGTTCACAGAGATCAGTGAGCTTACTGTGTGTGTGGAGGTCCAGGTTCATTACTGAAGTCGGGCCCAAGTCCTTTAGACCAGTCACTCTTCACAGACACACAGCTGGGTGTTGGAGACTCTGCTCTGTGGTCAACAGTCATAAATAAACATTATTAAAACGATCACAACCTATTCATAATTTAAAACTAAAGTAATAAGAGCCAGACCATTTATAAACCTGGTGATCTGTGCTCAGTAGAGTTTGATAACAACTAAATCATTCAGTGTGTTTTACATTCTGACCTGTGATCAGTAGAGTGGTGTCCATCTTTGAAGTTAATAGGTCTAATCATGGACCAGTCACTCTTCATGGAGACACAGCTGGGTGTTGGAGACTCTGCTCTGTGCTGATCAACCCTGGTAGAAAGAGAGGATGAACATTGTTTAATTTATTTATATTCAATCATACAATCCATGTGGAATCCACACACACTTCTAGTCAAACATCTCTTCTATGAACTCTTCTTAAAACACTTCAACGTCCTCAGAGTGATAGTGGTGCTGGTGCAGAAATGAACGGTACAAACAACCTGCCCAGTGCCAACCAGTTTCACCATCAGAAGGCAGGTTTGGAGATTTCAAACATAGTTGTATTTTAAATTCATACAAGGACAATGGCTTCCATTGAATTCTCATTATTTAACACTTGTAGATCGTCTATGTTTTATAAAGGAAGTCAGTATTTCAGTAGTATTTTCACTAGATACTTTTACTTCTACTCAAGTCATTATTTTAAAGTAACAATACTTTTCCTTGAGTACAGTCTAGTAGAGTTCTTCCCGGGGGCCCCGAACTCAAAATTACCTGAGGACCAGAGAAACCTGTACAGGGATCGGTCAGTGTTTTATCATAGTCACTCGGAGCCGGGTCGGAATGGCCGCATCTCCCTTGGAACACCGGACTGTAATCATCATGTGTGTTACCCGAGAGGACCCGTACTGTGTGTTTACTTTCTGCATTTTACGCAAACTGTAAAGCAATAAATCAATGTGTGTGTGCGTGCTGGCGTGCGCTATAAGGAACAAACTACTGGAGTTCTGTTTAATGTGTGTGCTCACTATGCTGTGTTTAAGCTGACCTAGGATCAGATCCGTTAGCCGCGTGGCAGCAAGATGAACGGCTGTGTAACTGTGAGATGATAATGCTGGTCTAGGATCAGTTTAACAGTGGGGGAAAAAGAGCTTGGTGTGTGCGTAATGCATGCGTGATGCGTAGCTACTCCTGCTGCCAGGCTGATGAGAAAGCACCCACGTACAACCATGACAAACAAACCGAAAATGACTTAAGTATTCCTTTGTCCCTTGCTTTTGTTTCGATCTTAATATTATAGATTCCTTGGCAGTCTTCTTCTGCCTGTCAATCAGTTAACAGCACACAGCACACGGCTGCAGTGAGTGAGGGATCTTGGTACATGAAAAGGGGTTTTAATAATGATTTAATGGTCTGGGACTCTGGGTCTCTCGCAACCTCGGAAATAAAAGGATTTCGGGAAAACATGTCACGCGTTACGGTCTGTAAAAAAGAAAGAAAGTCGGAAAGGGACGGAATCGGACGAGACTGTTACGGGGCCACTCGGGTTTGGTTTTGTAATTTGATTATTACTTCGGAACAGGTCGGAATAGGATGAAAATTGGCAGTCCATTTCGATTTCAGTTCATATTTTGGACCCGTGAAGAGCTCTACAGTTTAGGCCTATGCTATGTTCAAGACAACCTAAAAATCAAAGATCACTACAGCTGACAGTGAGATACTCTACTACAGTCTGAATTTTCTCCTTTAGACCAGTCACTCTTCATAGACACACAGCTGGGTGTTGGACCACCTGGTCTGTGGTAAACAGTCATAAATAAACATTATTAAAACGATCACAACCCATTTGTGATTTAATACTATAAGAGCCAGACCATTTATAAACCTGGTGATCTGTGCTCAGTAGAGTTTGATAACAACTAAATCATTCAGTGTGTTTTACATTCTGACCTGTGATCAGTAGAGTGGTGTCCATCTTTGAAGTTAATAGGTCTAATCATGGACCAGTCACTCTTCATGGAGACACAGCTGGGTGTTGGAGACTCTGCTCTGTGCTGATCAACCCTGGTAGAAAGAGAGAATAAACATTGTTTAATGTATTTATATTCAATCATACAATCCATGTGGAATCCACACACACTTCTAGTCAAACATCTCTTCTATGAACTGTCTACTCTGAAGTATAAAACACTTCAACATCCATAGAGTGAAATGACAGAAATGGACGGTACAAACAACCTGCCCAGTGAACCAGTTTCACAATCAGTAGGCAGGTTTGGAGATTTCAAACCTAGTTTTATTTTAAATTCATACAAGAACAATGGCTTCCATTTAATTCTCATTATTTAACACCTGTGTGAACATTCAGCAAAACTAGCAGATCTACAAGCTCACACCATGTCATGTAAGCTTGTAGATTGTCTAGTATTTCAGTAGTATTTTCACTAGATACTTTTACTTCTACTCGAGTCATTATTTTAAAGTAATAATACTTTTCCTTGAGTACCGTCGAGGGCAGTATGGACAGGGCCACTATATTTTCACATTCACTCCAGAGGACCACAATGCACATACTATACAGTAAAACATAAAGTAAAGCAAGTAATAAGTAGTAAAGCAAAAATAGACGATCTACAAGCTCAAAACGCGTTACAGTGCGACGCGTCTTGAGCTTGTAGATCTGCTATTTTTGCTATCTTTGAATTGGAATCCTGAATTAATTTTAGCTATACTTGAAGTAACATTGTTATTTAATTTTAAATGCATTTATATGTTCTTATGTTAAAGGATTCATAGGTAAAATATATACATTTTTAGCAGTAATTTCCCTTCATCACATCAGTAACTATATTATTGTGCTGGGGTGTTTCCTTGCAGAAAGACACATCCCCTGGCTGTATTTTTGTTCTGTTCCACTCTTTATGTTGACATTAAATGTCAACAGAAACAGTGGAGGGAGGTTTTTGTCAGGGGGAGCTCAGCCAGAGCTCTTACTTGCTCCCTTTGAACTTCAAAGGGGTTGTGCACTAAGGTAATTGATTGGGCCATAAAATTGTCAAGTACTCGTCAGTGATCTATTTAATGAATGAAAGCAGTATTTTGCATACATTTTGTGTAGAGGCCAATTTGTGCTTTTACCTATAACCACCGATTAGTGTAAAACGTTGTATGCACACTTCCCAGAGGCCAAGGAAAAACCTGTGCCCTGCATTTTTCACATCTGCCATTTATAGCGCCACCAGAGGGCAGACTTACAGTATGTAAAACACATTCTTCGATATTATTCCTTCAGATTTTATCCGAAAATCACACAAATCAGTACACAGTATCTCTACAGTGATGTAATCATGACGGGTTTGCAGGATCGCTCCTTTTTGAACAAAATGTCTCAAACGCAGCCTGCTATGTGTGTGAGATTTTGTACACACATTCCCACAAGGCCAAGGAACAGATGCCACCCTTCCCACATTGGCCTGTTATAGCGCCACCAGCGGGTCAATTTTTGCAAAACACATTTTTGGAACAAAATGTCTCAAATCCCGCATGCAGCGTCCGATTGCCGTGAAAGGCCCAAGAACACGTGGTACCCTTTTCACTTTGGCCTATTATAGAGTCACCACTAGGCCAAACAAAAACAAAAACACCTGACCTGCCGGAGAACTGTTCGGAAGAACACTGCTTCTAGTTTTCTTTGATTTCTTCTTTGCTTTCCCTTGATGCTTTTTTGCTTTCCTGCTTTTTCTGCCTTGGCCACTTTATCGCTGCTTGCAGCTATATTTTTATTTTAAATTCATCCAAGAACAATGGCTTCCATTTAATTCTCATTATTTAACACCTGTGTGAACATTCAGCAAAACTAGCAGATCTACAAGCTCACACCATGTCACGTAAGCTTGTAGATCGTCTAGTACAGTAGTATTTTCACTAGATACTTTTACTTCTACTCAAATCATTATTTTAAAGTAACAAGACTTTTCCCTGAGTACAGTCTAGGGCTAAGCTATGTCCAAGACAACCTAAAAATTCAAGATCACTACAGCTGACAGTGAGATACTCTACTACTGTCTATATTGTGAGCAGATACAACACATTGTTTGTGTCTTTCCAGTTGAAGTTCACAGAGATCAGTGATCTTACTGTGTGTGTGGAGGTCCAGGTTCATTACTGAAGACGGGCCCAAGTCCTTTAGAGCGGTCACTCTTCATAGATACACAGCTGGGTGTTGGAGACTCTACTCTGTGGTCAACACTTCTGGAATCATAAAGATACACCACAATTAGCATATGGATGATTATTTTAGTTTTTTATTTTTATTATGCTACCTTAAAATTAAAACTAATCTTGAACACTGAGTCCATAGTTTTCATGTTTCCATAGTCTATATGTTAAAGGAATCATAGGTAAAATATATACATTTTTAGCAGTCATTTCCCTTCATCAGTAACTATATTATTGTGCTGGGGTGTTTCCTTGTAGAAAGACACATCCCCTGGCTGTATTTCTGTTCTGTTCCACTCTTTATGTTGACATTAAATGTCAACAGAAACAGTGGAGGGAGGTTTTTGTCAGGGGGAGCTCAGCCAGAGCTCTTACTTGCTCCCTTTGAACTTCAAAGGGGTTGTGCACTAAGGTAATTGATTGGGCCATAAAAGTGTCAAGTACTCGTTAGTGATCTATTTAATTAATGAAAGCATCAAAGACAACTACCTGTTTGATGCCCGTCATAGAGGGGAGGGGGGAATGTTTTTGTGTACACTCAAGCTTGCATATTTTTCCTTCAACTTCATGAACTTGAATACAAATACATTGGGTATAAAAAAAGACTAGTTCATGACACAGTAGTCATTAAACTACTAATATTGACTAAAGCGGGTCATGTTTGCATGTTTGGAATTGTAACAGCTGAAATCAATACTATATCAGTATTCCGATGTTAACCAGTGGGCCGCATTAAGTGAAGGTGGAGGCCGCATGTGGCCCCCGGGCCGCCAGTTGCCCATGTTTGGTCTAGGGCTATGCTATGTCCAAGACAACCTAAAAAAGATAACTACAGATGACAGTGAGATACTCTACTACTGTCTACATTGTGAGCAGATACAACACATTGTTTGTGTCTTTCCAGTTGAAGTTCACAGAGATCAGTGATCTTACTGTGTGTGTGGAGGTCCAGGTTCATTACTGAAGACGGGCCCAAGTCCTTTAGAGCGGTCACTCTTCATAGATACACAGCTGGGTGTTGGAGACTCTGCTCTGTGGTCAACACTTCTGGAATCATAAAGATACACCACAATTAGCATATGGATAATTATTTTAGTTTCTTATTTTTTATTATTATGCTACATTATAAGTCAAACTAATCTTGAACACTGAGTCCATAGTTTTCATATGCATTTATTCATCAAATACAAATAATTGTCAACATTGAAACCTTGCACATTGAGTCTGATGAGTCAGTCTTATTACTGTATTGATTGTGGACATTTCCCAGACCTAAAAAAGTAAATGTAATCATAAATTGCTTTTGCTCTCCATTGTTTTGAAGATCCTCAGTAGGTGAAATACCAGACTTTAGGCTTGCTTCACAGATCAGCTGAGTAGCAACCTTTGACAGGTACATTGTATTCTCAACACTGATGCTAAATCAGAGGCGTAATTTCAGAAAGAAATGGGGAAGGCAAAAAAAAAAGAGACAAAATTGCCACTTAGGCCCCACTTCTAAAATAGTGGATCTACAAGCTGAGCGTTGAGAGCTTGTAGAACAAATATATTCGCAATTTGTTTGGGTGGTTGAAACTTTAAAAAGGACGTGTCTGTACGTGCGTGAGCGTGCTTGTGTGTTGAATTACCAAGACCAGTGACACAAGTATTATTATTAGGTAGTCCCCCCAGGAATCCGCGATTCTGCGATCACGGAATTTTTCGCGGAAATCAAAGCCCTCCGCGGATATCAGAGCCTCCCGCGGATATCATAGCAGTCCGCAGAATATTACATTTTACATGTAGTTTGCATCCCGGCCGCTAGATGTCGCGGTCATATAGACAGACAAGGCTCACAGTCTAGCCGGTCGTCGTGCCGGATACGGAAACGGAAATGGCTTTGTTTGCAGTTGCATACATTCATGTGCTATGTCTTGTGTGTGTGGTGACGATACCAGAGCGGATGGTGCTGATTTTTAATGGAACTAGGCACATCGTCTGACTGTTTATATTGACTCACAGTGAGAAAGACGCACATGGAGTAATGGAGCGATTTCTCCGACCTCCGGCTACGAGGCCGGGTCCGATTCAGAGTAGGCAGGGGAATATATTATGCTGAAAGAGCTAAATCATACACAGAATTACGGGAGGAGAATACAGTCCTTGATCACCGCCGCAACTCAACGATCAAAGACCACTTGGCTGCTTTAATCAGAAGAGAAAACAAGCAACACCCGCAGACACTGTCTTAAAAAGACAAAAAAACATCACAACCACAATCGCCAGCAAAACCGTGGCTGCAGAGGAACGAGAGAAGGTATGCTATCGTTTTAGTAATGTATTCTTGACTTGTGCTCCAGTGGTTTTCAACCAGTGGTCCTTGAGTGTTGTTAACCAAATGGACGCTATATTTAACTATAAATGAAACCCATAAGGGTCCATTTGGTTTAATCATGGGTCCATTTGTTTTCATTTTACACTCTCAAGAGTTAAATTGTTGTTAAAAATCTGCATTCATTAATTTACAATATCCAAAGTCTATACAATTAGAGAATGTAGAAGAGTTGCTATTTTTATCAACGTGTTGCCTGTTTATCTCTTCTATCTATGGCACCAACATCAAATCAATACAGCATAGAATTGTGAACAAAATGTTATCCAACAATAACAAAATATTCTATGTTTTGGGTCTGAGTGAGAGGATAAATGTCATTAAATAATGAATAAATATTGGACCGTGATATGAAAAAGTATGAATTAGTCAAGGTAGATAAATAAATCATTTTAGTTTAGCTCCATTGTATAATCATATAACTGTACTATTTGATCAAAATATGTACAATCAATGTATTGTGTTTTGTATTCTGTTTTGGCAGGCTTTTTGTCAGGCTTGTACATCAGGCTTGTACATCACCACTGTCCAGGTCTGACAGTCCCTTGATGAGAAGTTTCTAATTGCAAAACAGAGAAATTAATGTGGGCCATCCCTGGACATACACAACTGCAAGAGAGGTAAGAGGTTCCCTTTCTTGATGTACCTTGCTCTTTACTGTACTCTGTTCTTGTTTTTATTTTATTTTTTTCATACTTCTTTGTAACTTTGTAAATAACCTTACACTGCTGTGCTGCCTCTGGGCAACTGATTTTCCCCCTTGGGATAATAAAGGTCTCTCTCTCTCTCTTTCTCTCTCTCTCTCTCTGATTCAGAAGGACGCTGCATGCTCAACATAATGGTGTCTCCACTCATCAAGGATGAATCTGGTGAAATCCGCAGCTACCTGGTTGACACGGTTTTCTTAGACAAATGCAGTCATTCAACAGTGGCAAATGCAGCAGACTCTAAATGACTTTGGAGTGAAACAAGAGGATGTGATTTCTTTTGATACTGACAATGCTGCATATACTCTATGCTTAAGGCCTACAAGTCTGCCCTCAAATCCCTGTTTCCCAATTCCATCCACGTGACATGCCTGGCACATATAAATAAATCTGCCCAAGAGGGACAAAGAGAATATTGATGTTGATTATTTGATAACCACAATGTTTCACAGTGTTTTGGTATTGCAATTCATTTCATAAGTTCATTTCTACTTCATTATTACATAAAAAAAATATTTGCTTCATAACTGGTCATTTTAAGTAGTTTTTTAATGCCCGCGGAATATTAACTTTCAAGCCGCGGAAATCAAGAATTGCTCTCCGCAGAATCAGGACTTTTTCTCCGCGGATTCCTGGGGGGACTAATTAGGGCCCGAGCACACACAGTGTGTGAGGACCCTATTGTAATTGCAAAGATTATTATTTTCCCGAAAGTAAATCGCGTTTTTGAGGCGCCAAACATACTCCAAAAGTTGTGCAACTTTGCACGCACATCAGAATTGGCGAAAAATTTCGTATTTACAAAAAATTTAAAGGGGGCGTGGCCTAATGGCGTAACAGCGCCCCCTAGAAAATTTCTACAGCGCAGCCCCACTATACGGTATCACCTACACATACGAAAATCGGTACACACCTGTAACATGTCCAGACTCACAAAAAAGTCTCTTGGCGCCACGTCCGAAACCAAACAGGAAGTCAGCCATTTTGACTAATTAGTGGCGTTTTGGCGCATTTTTGGCCATTTTCACAGGTCGCACTCTAACGAACTCCTCATAGGGGGTTAATCGGATCAACTTCAAGTTCGCTCGGCATAATCAAGACACCTTAACGATGAAAAGTTGTACGAATCGTGAGTTTTCGTAAAACGGCGTGCCCGTGGCGAAGCATCAAACTTCCTTCGCCAAACAGGAAGTGCCCTTCGCCAAAAAGGAAGTGCCTCTATAAATCATGAACCGTTTGTCGTAGAGACTCGTGGCTGGTGTCATTTGACTTGATTAAGAGTCCTTAACCATATTTGGCTTCCTTTAACCTCAAGGACATCATTTGCTACTACAGCAACCCAGACAATGACGAACTGGAGTTTATTTTTAATTTCATTACTCTTTATGCCAAATTTTTTATTCACAAGCAAAAATTCGCCAAATCCCCACCTATTTTCACCCACTTCAAATTGGAATTCAATCTTCTAATCAAATCACTAGATCTAGTAAATAACAAAAAAAATTAAAACTCTTAACTTTGTATAATCTTCATTTTCCCGATTTCTCTGTTTAATATTACCAGATAATATGCTTGTATTGTTGTTTTTTGTCTTTTTTCTTTCCTGTATGTCATGTTTTTATGGTCTATTACCTGTGCTATTTGAATACCTGAATATTTTGTAAATTGTATATTGTTCAATAAAAAAAAAAGAAAAAAAAAAGAGAAAAAAAAAACATATTTGGAACTTCCTTCGCCAAACAGGAAGTGACCTTCGCCAAACAGGAAGTGGCTCTTTATCTCATGAACCGTTTGTCGTACAGAAGTGTGGGTGGCATCATATGACTTCATTAAGAGTCCTTAACCTTAATTGGGACTTCCTTTGCCAAACAGGAAATGCCCTTCGCCAAATAGGAAGTGCCTCCATAAATCATGAACCGTTGGTCGTACAGACTCATGGCTGGTGTCATATGACTTGATTAAGAGTCCTTAACCACATTTGGCGCTTCCTTCGCCAAACAGGAAGTGCCCTTCCCCAAACAGGAAGTGCATCTTTATCTCATGAACCGTTTGTCGTACAGACGTGTGGTTGGCATCAAATGACTTGATTAAGAGTCCTTAACCATAATCGGGGCCTATTTCGCCAAACAGGAAGTGCCTCTCGCCAAACAGGAAGTGCCTCTTTATCTCATGAACCGTTTGTCGTACAGACATGTGGGTGGTGTCATATGACTTGATTAAGAGTCCTTCAGCTTAATTGGTTTAACTAGCCCCGCCCCCTCTTCCGATTGGCTGCTGCCCCTTGTGACGTGGGTAGAGCTGCGAGGGCCCGGTCATTGCTGCTTGCAGCTTTAATTATTATTACCCTTATATGTATTTTTGCAATGTTATTCTCACTATATACTTTTATTCTCAAGCCATTATTATTTTAAAGTAATAACATTTTTACTTGAGTACAGTTTATGTTTTACTCTACCTCGGTGCATGTACAAGACAACCTAAGAATAACTGGATTAAAGATCACTACAGATGACAGTGAGATACTCTACTACTGTCTACTTTGTGAGCAGATACAACACATTGTTTGTGTCTTTCCAGTTGAAGTTCACAGAGATCAGTGATCTTACTGTGTGTGTGGAGGTCCAGGTTCATTACTGAAGACGGGCCCAAGTCCTTTAGAGCGGTCACTCTTCATAGACACACAGCTGGGTGTTGGAGACTCTGCTCTGTGGTCAACACTTCTGGAATTAAAAACACACACACACACACACACACACACACACACACACACACACACACACACACACACACACACACACACACACACACACACAAAAGAAAAACACAATTCAACACGATTAAATTGTCAAAGTTCCCCACTGACCATGAAGTGATTTGATACATTACTGTAGGTTTGACAATAGAACATTATTATTGTTTTACTAGTCCTCTAGCGTGGTTGTGTTGTGTATTGAGGTGAAAGTAGGAGGTGAAAAGTCTTGTAGGATAGTAGGATTTAACACACGGGTGACTACCGGTCTCTTAGGCCGATTTTGAGATTGCAAAGTGCAATAACTCTCCCCGTGAAGGTCTCAGAAATCCTTAGCGTTTATATAGTGTCATTTTCCCAAGCCTGTTTTTTCTGCTAAACCATGAAGTTAACATTGAAAGCGAGAGTATTTGAGAGGTCAATTGAAATGCTAATTCACATTTGGAAGACAATAGAACCCCCGCTGGCAGCAGGGGGAAGAGGTGTTGCGCTCCTGGGCCAAAAGGAAGAGAATTAAACGGTCAAAATGAACGATAAATGCAGGCGGAGTGGTAGTTTTTCATTTTCAGTCACCCAAGTGTTATATATGACTCCCATTGTAAGAATGGATTCAATGTTTGGAACAATCTAGAATGAGTGTGTCACAACTCTCTTCTTCTATGGTTCTGGGTGCAACTAGTGGACTTTCTGCTGATATCCTACTTCCCAGAATGCATCTGGCAACAGGACATAAACACTCTCACAGGAAGGCTTAATAAAACATGTATGTTTGTTAATACAGCATTTATCATGAGCGATGTTCTCTTTTTATAGGTTAAATATTTATATAACCTAGAGACAGACATAACCATTTGAACCTGAATGGATTTGGACACAGGTGTTCTTTGTAGTGCGGCTGTTAAGCTCATTATATGGAAGGTATTGTGCATTTTATGAAAGAAGCATGAAACTTTCTACAGTGTTTCTATATACTATGAAGTTTGTTTTCAGACGTGGAAGCACTTCTGAATTGACCTCTGCGCCCCCCGAAATCCAAGATGTCCGACTGTCCGTCCAAAATAGTGTTTTTACCTTTATAACTCCAAATGCATTGATTTTAAGACCCATAAATGTATTAAAGTTGAATATAAAATCAGGCATTGCGGACATTTTGGTACCAGGTACGTGTCTGTATCCATTTCAGTTCTTGAGATACAGCATATAGGTACACCTGAGTCTGTAAACGTACATATATGTTGTATCTCAAAAACTGTAATAGATACAGACACATACTTGGTACCAAAATATCCGCAATGCCCAACTTTATATTCAACTATAATATGTTTATGGGTCTTAAAACCAATGCTTTTGGAGTTATAAAGGAAAAAACACTTTTTTGGACGGACATCTTGGATTTCGGGGGCCGGCATCTTTGATTTTCACATGGCTCTGCTTCTTAATTCAAAGAGTGGCCTCCAAAGATGATGTGTACCAATTTTCACGCTTGTATCACCGAGTGAACGATTGCTCTTATTATTTCCTGTACTATGAGGCAAGACTCCTGATCAAGATCTAATTCTTATCTTCATTGTCAGTTTCTTCATTGTCAAATTAGTTTTTGTACCAAGATGCACAGGCACATCCATATGCTCCACTTCAGTAAAGCCCTCTTTTATGACCGAGACAATGCCCTATACTGCACTGGTTTACACTTGCCTGTAAGTGTAAACCAGTGCACAAACTGTTCAAGCATCTGGCCTGAAGAGGTTCTTAAGTTTAAAGCTGGGGGACCAACCTGCCTTCTACCATGTGCCAGCCACAATTCATTGGTGAGGGCTTTGGAGACCCTTGATTTGCTGTTGATTTGGGGAGGAGTGTGCATACAAACTGCCAATGAGATAAAAGCTGTACTTGGTACTTCATCCTCACCAAAGTTATGGAGAAGTTGAGGGCTGGAACAATTTCCAGGCTCTCTTTTTTCCTATAGGGAACTGGCAGTGAGAGCACTCTGCACTGTAGAGGCTTGAGGATGTTTTTGGAGAGGCTGTCGTGGAAGTCTTTCGTGGAAGTCTTTATTCTTTATTACCAGTTGGTTCCCAACAAATTAAGTGATAATTTTCTTGCCAGACTGCAGCATTTCCAAGGTCCTGTCTTCATCATCATGTGTCAGTCCAAAACATGATCTGGTATCCTCTGCCAAGGTTGCACAAACACCTTCATTGTAGGTGATGGACCAACGGTTTATAACTGTCTCATGTCTGTGATCATAAGTAGCAAACCAGGGCATCACGCTCTTGAAATAATATTCACCATTACTCTTGCCAGGATCAACTAATATTAGCTTTGCTACCTGCATTTTCATTACATTACCACATTAGCAGTACATTTACATATGCAACTTTGCTCAACATTATTGCAGCAAATTTAAAATAAATGGTCAGTACTGATTTGTCAGAATACAACCAGGAGGTGTTATCTTAGGTCAAGTCAATATCAGCTTTGGCCCCCTGACAACCAGGTATGATGCACACACACAGAATCAGCCATATCCTCCATCACACCCAAAGACAATTATATTCATTATCACTTTTGCCAGCATCAACTAATATTTGCTTTGCTACTTGCATTTTCATTTCACTACCACATTAGCAGTAATACGTTTGGAAATTCACAAACCCCTCATCAATGAATTGTGGCTGGCACATTCAATGAAGAATTAGATCTTGATCAGGAGTCTTGCCTCATAGTACAAGAAATAATAAGAGCAATCGTTCACTCGGTGATACAAGCGTGAAAATTGGTACACATCATCTTTGGAGGCCACTCTTTGAATTAAGAAGCCGAGCCATGTGAAAATCAAAGATGGCGGCCCCCGAAATCCAAGATGTCCGTCCAAAAAAGTGTTTTTTCCTTTATAACTCCAAAAGCATTGGTTTTAAGACCCATAAACATATTATAGTTGAATATAAAGTTGGGCATTGCGGATATTTTGGTACCAAGTATGTGTATGTATCTATTACAGTTTTTGAGATACAACATATATGTAAGTTTACAGACTCAGGTGTACCTATATGCTGTATCTCAAGAACTGAAATGGATACAGACACGTACCTGGTACCAAAATGTCCGCAATGCCTGATTTTATATTCAACTTTAATACATTTATGGGTCTTAAAATCAATGCATTTGGAGTTATAAAGGTAAAAACACTTTTTTGGACGGACATCTTGGATTTCGGGGGCCGCAGAGGTCAATTCAGAAGTGCTTCCACGTCTGAAAACAAACTTCATAGTATATAGAAACACTGTAGAAAGTTTCATGCTTCTTTCATAAAATGCACAATTGGTTTGGTTAACAGCCCCACTATTGCAGTGGTATTCTCACTAGATACTTTTATTCTCAAGCCATTATTATTTTAAAGTAATAACATTTTTACTTGAGTACAGTTTATTTTTTACTCTACCTCGGTGCATGTCCAAGACAACCTAAGAATAACTATTTAGGCCTAACCTATAGTTAAGCCTAAATCAGAAATTAGCCTACAAAAACAAATATGTTGCTACATACTGTACATGTACTGTAAGCCCCTCCCAAACACAAAATGTGTTCCCGGCCTGAATGGGTTAAAGATCACTACAGCTGACAGTGAGATACTCTACTACTTTCTACATTGTGAGCAGATACAACAGATTGTTGGTGTCTTTCCAGTTGCATTTCGCAGAGATCAGTGATCTTACTGTGTGTGTGGAGGTCCAGGTTCATTACTGAAGACGGGCCCAAGTCCTTTAGAGCGGTCACTCTTCATAGACACACAGCTGGGTGTTGGAGACTCTGCTCTGTGGTCAACACTTCTGGAATCATAAATATACACCACAATTAGCATATGGATAATTATTTTAGTTTCTTATTTTTTATTATTATGCTACATTATAAGTAAAACTAATCTTGAACACTGAGTCCATAGTTTTCGTATGCATTTATTCATCAAATACAAATACTTGTCAACATTGAAACCTTGCACATTGAGTCTGATGAGTCTTATGACTGTATTGATTGTGGACATTTCCCAGACCTAAAATAGTAAATGTAATCATAAATTGCTTTTGCTCTCCATTGTTTTGAGGGTCCTCAGTAGGCGAAATACCAGACTTTAGGCTTGCTTCACAGATCAGCTGTGTAGCAAACTTTGACAGGTACATTGTATTCTCAAATGCTGACGAGATATCAGAGGCGTAATTTCAGAAAGAAATGGGGATGGCAAAAAAAAAAAAGAGACAAAATTGCCACTTAGGCCCCACTTCTAAAATAGTGGATCTACAAGCTGAGCGTTGAGAGCTTGTAGAACAAATATATTCGCTATTTGTTTGGGTGGTTGAAACTTTAAAAAGGACGTGTCTGTACGTGCGTGAGTGTGCTTGTGTGTTGAATTACCAAGACCAGTGACACAAGTATTATTATTATTATTATTATATGTATTTTTGCAATGGGATTCTCACTATATACTTTTATTCTCAAGCCATTATTATTTTAAAGTAATAACATTTTTACTTGAGTACAGTTTATGTGTTACTCTACCTGCATGTCCAAGACAACCTAAGAATAACTGGATTAAAGTTAACTACAGATGACAGTGAAGATACTCTACTGCTGTCTACTTTGTGAGCAGATACAACACATTGTTTGTGTCTTTCCAGTTGAAGTTCACAGAGATCAGTGATCTTACTGTGTGTGTGGAGGTCCAGGTTCATTACTGAAGACGGGCCCAAGTCCTTTAGAGCGGTCACTCTTCATAGACACACAGCTGGGTGTTGGAGACCTTGCTCTGTGGTCAACACTTCTGGAATTAAAAACACACACACACACACACACACACACACACACACACACACACACACACACACACACACACACACACACACACACACACAAAAGAAAAACACAATTCAACACGATTAAATTGTCAAAGTTCCCCACTGACCATGAAGTGATTTGATACATTACTGTAGGTTTGACAATAGAACATTATTATTGTTTTACTAGTCCTTTAGCGTGGTTGTGTTGTGTATTGAGGTGAAAGTAGGAGGTGAAAAGTCTTGTAGGATAGTAGGATTTAACACACGGGTGACTACCGGTCTCTTAGGCCGATTTTGAGATTGCAAAGTGCAATAACTCTCCCCGTGAACGTCTCAGAAATCCTTAGCGTTTATATAGTGTCATTTTCCCAAGCCTGTTTTTTCTGCTAAACCATGAAGTTAACATTGAAAGCGAGAGTATTTGAGAGGTCAATTGAAATGCTAATTCACATTTGGAAGACAATAGAACCCCCGCTGGCAGCAGGGGGAAGAGGTGTTGCGCTACTGGGCCAAAAGGGAGAGAATTAAACGGTCAAAATGAACGATAAATGCAGGCGGAGTGGTAGTTTTTCATTTTCAGTCACCCAAGTGTTAAGACGTATATGACTCCCATTGTAAGAATGGATTCAATGTTTGGAACAATCCAGAACGAGCCTGTCACAACTCTCTTCTTCTATGGTTCTGGGTGCAACTAGCAGAGTTGTTAAGTAACGGATTACATGTAACGGGACTACGTAATCAGATTACAAAAAACAGGTAACTTGTAAAGTCTCAGGTTACATTTTAAAATGTGTAATCTGGATTACAGTAACGGATCTGAATGATGGGGGTTACATGCTGGAGTACATTCTCCCCTTGCCCTCATCAATTTTACAAATAAGTTATAACGCCAAACAATAAAATAATCAAATCGAATCAGCGTAAAGTACTGCCACTTCGCTTAAAGTTGTACTATGTAACTTTTTTTATAAAACAAATCTTAAAATTCTCCTAACTATTAAATCACAAAAGTTTTAGAAGATCCGCGCCGTGAATTTCAGCCTGTAAAGCCTTCTCTGTATGTAAACTGAGATCCTTGCCGTGGACCGGATCTCGCGCCAAAATTGCGTCATCACACTACCGGCCAATCACAGCGAGGGTTATACAACTGCCGGCCAATCACAGCGCATCTTGAAGTGGGGTCGCTATGGCAGCCATATTTGTTGTCGCCCGTTTGTACCATCCCTTCTCTAGGTAATTTCGCCTACCAGGCAGGGTGAAGGAGTCCGTATCTCTGGAATTACTGAACGCACAGGAACAAGGGACCCCTTAAAAGATAGATCTCAGCGAGGTGGAGGCAGACGCGGGGGTCTGAAGGTACGAAAAACGTCCGAAAGACGCGGACGCGACCGCGGTTTGCTATAGGGCTAATGACCACTAGTTGGGCATCTTACACAGTATGGCTTTAAGTAAAATTCTGTTGTCCTTTTCCTAATTTCATTGGCTCAATATTCTTGTCTAGTTATCAATGGTAAAACATGTTTTATTTAATTAGAGAGTTTTTCTAAACGGTAATCCAAAAGTAACTGAAAGTAACTAGTAGTTACTTTTTAAATTGTGATAATCAGATTACGTTACTGACTACATTTTCTTTGCAAGTAACTTGTAACTGTAGGGGATTCCTTTTTAAAAGTAACCCTAACAACCCTGGCAACTAGTGAACTTTCTGCTGATATCCTACTTCCCAGAATGCATCTGGCACCAGGACATAAACACTCTCATAGGAAGGCATAATAAAACATGTATGTTCGTTAATACAGCATTTATCATGAGCGATGTTCTCTTTTTATAGGTTAAATATTTATATAACCTATAGACAGACATAACCATTTGAACCTGAATGGATTTGGACACAGGTGTTCTTTGCAGTGGTATTGTCACTAGATACTTTTATTCTCAAGCCATTATTATTTTAAAGTAATACAATTTTTACTTGAGTACAGTTTATTTTTTACTCTACCTCGGTGCATGTCCAAGACAACCTAAGAATAACTATTTAGGGCTAACCTATAGTTAAGCCTAAATCAGAAATTAGCCTACAAAAACAAATATGTTGCTACATACTGTACATGTACTGTAAGCCCCTCCCAAACACAAAATGTGTTCCCGGCCTGAATGGGTTAAAGATCACTACAGCTGACAGTGAGATACTCCACTACTGTCTACATTGTGAGCAGATACAACTGTGTATTTCGAGTTGAAGTTCACAGAGATCAGTGATCTTACTGTGTGTGTGGAGGTCCAGGTTCATTACTGAAGACGGGCCCAAGTCCTTTAGAGCGGTCACTCTTCATAGACACACAGCTGGGTGTTGGAGACTCTGCTCTGTGGTCAACACTTCTGGAATCATAAATATACACCACAATTAGCATATGGATAATTATTTTAGTTTCTTATTTTTTATTATTATGCTACATTATAAGTAAAACTAATCTTGAACACTGAGTCCATAGTTTTCGTATGCATTTATTCATCAAATACAAATAATTGTCAACATTGAAACCTTGCACATTGAGTCTGATGAGTCTTATGACTGTATTGATTGTGGACATTTCCCAGACCTAAAATAGTAAATGTAATCATAAATTGCTTTTGCTCTCCATTGTTTTGAGGGTCCTCAGTAGGCGAAATACCAGACTTTAGGCTTGCTTCACAGATCAGCTGTGTAGCAAACTTTGACAGGTACATTGTATTCTCAAATGCTGACGAGATATCAGAGGCGTAATTTCAGAAAGAAATGGGGATGGCAAAAAAAAAAAAGAGACAAAATTGCCACTTAGGCCCCACTTCTAAAATAGTGGATCTACAAGCTGAGCGTTGAGAGCTTGTAGAACAAATATATTCGCTATTTGTTTGGGTGGTTGAAACTTTAAAAAGGACGTGTCTGTACATAACAACAGTCCTGGTAACCACCAACATCATAGCTGTAAGAACCATTTGAGGCATCTTGTTATTGGTGTTGCCAGTGGCAGAGGAAAACATTTAAGGGGCTGTGGTCGTGTGTAGCGTTTGACCATTCATTTATTTACTTATTTGTTGCATGTCAAAGTATAGGACTTAATAGGCTAATAAATATAATCATTTATGCACACAAGGAAATGTCTGAACTCCCTCAGTAAGCAGTAGCACGTATAGGACTTGGACTTGGGCTCTACATTAGCTCACAAACTGACTCGCTTCAAGTTGACTGTTTTATTGGGAAGCAGTCAAACCAGGGCTCGTTTTGGACACACAGAGATCAGTGATCTTACTGTGTGTGTGTGGAGGTCCAGGTTCATTACTGAAGTCTGGAGGATGTTGTTTAGACCAGTCACAATATTGATATTCATACAATGATCATTTGAATGAACACATAGACTCCTCTCCTCCCAATTACCCTGTGTCCCCGTCTCTTGACCATATGTCCTCCACTTCCAACAATGCGACTGAGCCAAACCTGCTACAGAGCATGCTTTGGAGGCAATGGGCTTTGCTTTGGACTTTCTTAAAAAGCCATAACTAAGATTGCCAAATTATTGTAGTGGAGTAAAAGTAAAATATTTGGATCCGAGATGTAGCAGTGGAGTAGACGTAAAAGTACTGTAAACTGGAAATACCCATAAATTACAGTAGTTAAGTACTCTCTCTCTCTCTCTCTCTCTCTCTCTCTCTCTCTCTCTCTCGCTCGCTCTCCCTCTCTCTCTCTCTCTCTCTCTCGCTCACTCGCTCGCTCATTTCAGTGTAAGTTTGCGACACGCACTGCATGTAAAGCCATGGGAATTAAGGAATGCAAGCACGGTCAGCAATCAACCCATATGAACAAACATTATACACTTGTTTGAAGTTCTTTATGAGGAGATGGAGTGGAGACAGTAGGAAGAGCCTTTTCAACTCTCCTAAAGTTGCATAACATGCGCACGGACGCACTGTCTGTCTGTGTCACCACTCGACAGTGAGTAGGCTATTGGATTCATTGCTGGTCAGATCAGATGAATCTATCAACCTTTCCTTATGAAGCAAATGCTATTTTTCAATATTCTTAAGTCAAGACATGGTATTGTAGGCCTACTGTTGGCATGAAAGATGATGACAGAAAGACCTTGTTGTGAAAGCAGTGTGCCACATGCAGACAGCCTGCGCGATTAGTCCAATAATGAATTCCCTTATGCGAGATTGAAGCGTTTTTTTTTTCTTACTTTCTTTTTAGCCTACTTTTTCATTCAATTCGTTTTCAGTCCCAACTATGCAGTGAGTAGGCCTAATAGACTACTTTAACTGTTGCTATTGGCTGTTTGTACACCTGCTTGTAATTTATGCATTAAAATGATTATGTCCGGTATTTTCGTCAGATGTCCGGTAAATTTTTATCATGCCGGTCACTGTGACTGGCTGTTAAAAATCCTAGCGCGACCTCTGGTGTGTATATGGTACAGGAGGATTGTCTTACTTTAAGCGTGGAGGTCCAGGTTCATCTTTAGACCCACAGCTGGCTGTTGGAGACTCTGCTCTGTGGATGAGATGTTTGTCTCTTCCCTCCTCCTCCTCTCTCTCCACACACTCACTCATCTTTGGTCTTTATTTAACCTGTCAAGGTTAGCAGGAAATAGTAAATGATTAATGAATGAATGTACAAAACACACACACACACACACACACACACACACACACACACACACACACACACACACACACACACACACACACACACACACACACACACACACACACACACACACAGAGCAACGTGCTGTGAGCTTGGAGGTCGGCTATTTTCGGAGCTCGATACCACACTGAACTTAGCATAATCAAGTGAATACTGGAGATGTGGCGTAACGGCATGGATTTCTACACAGAGAGGGCAATTCTTTCAACATAAGATGCTGCATTCAAGTTCAGGAGAGTTTGGACAAGACAATTCTCTTGAATGCTGCCTTCAGGTATGGCATGGAAAGATGCTGCCTTCAGGTATGGCATGGAAAGATGCTGCCTTCAGGTATGGCATGGAAAGATGCTGCCTTCAGGTATGGCATGGAAAGATGCTGCCTTCAGGTATGGCATGGAAAGATGCTGCCTTCAGGTATGACATGGAAAGATGCTGCCTTCAGGTATGGCATGGAAAGATGCTGCCTTCAGGTATGACATGGAAAGATGCTGCCTTCAGGTATGACATGGAAAGATGCTGCCTTCAGGTATGACATGGAAAGATGCTGCCTTCAGGTATGGCATGGAAAGATGCTGCCTTCAGGTATGACATGGAAAGATGCTGCCTTCAGGTATGACATGGAAAGATGCTGCCTTCAGGTATGACATGGAAAGATGCTGCCTTCAGGTATGGCATGGAAAGATGCTGCCTTCAGGTATGACATGGAAAGAGGGCAAATGTTGTATTTCTTTCACCATAGTAAAAACTGCATACATGGTCTGGAGAGGGCACTTTTTTACAGAGGGATAAAAGGTCTATGTGTGCACAAGCCTGCACACGGACACGCACGCACGCGCACGCGCACACACGCACACACACACACACACACACACACACACACACACACACACACACACACACACACACACACACACACACACACAGAGCAGCCACATTTCTAGAACAGTGTCAGTAATATTTTCAATATCATTCTGTATTATCAATATGCCACTGACATATATTAACAATATTAACTGTGAGCTGCTTTGAGGCAACAATATCACCATCATAATGCTGAGACTACAGTAGATGCAGATGCATGCAGTAGCTCTTGTCAACCAACAGGTGTCCTACTGCACCACAGAATTGAAATATCACAATAGAAGAACAGGGAGACACTCATGTTCCAACAGAACAAAGTAGACCTTTGAATATCATGTTAATAATACTATTGATTAACATTCTTTACCCTGGTTAAAATAATGTTTCATTCACTAAACCAAGTCATGGACTGCTGGCAGCTTTGAGATGTCGGATAGTTCAGCAATTCCTTTGTATTAAAATATTTATTTTTCTTGATTGGATTGTTTTGATTGTAAATATGTTAATTGTACAATACCTTACTACATTCACAAACATTAAATAGTCAAAAGGAAACTAGTCTCGCGTGGCCAGACGGTTGCCTCCGCGATTTGGTCAAATGCTCCCAGCATACAGTCTGGCAGACCGGGGAAGAAATGATGAGTGCGAAGATGAAGCGGAAGTGAAGCCCTCACGTCACTTCCGTTTCCGTCTCACATCACACACATTTATCATTATATAAATACAAATCATATAAGCATGTTTAGCTTGCTGCTTAGCAGAAATGACATTTTAAAATATATTTTTTTGAACGTTAATGCCCGTTTTCGATACTCGCCGTTCGGGAGCTGTTCTACTGAACTATTCCACAACAATGTTGTGGAATAGTTGTCTGGCTACGCGAGACTAAAAGGAAACCAAACCACATCCTTAAAACAGCTTCCCCTCAACCACGTGGTTTATATTCAAGAGAAGCAGGGAGCAAGCAGCAGCCTGCTCTCTGCATGTTGCACATGTGGTCTGCAACGGAAACATTGTGTGTGTGTGTGTGTGTGTGTGTGTGTGTGTGTGTGTGTGTGTGTGTGTGTGTGTGTGTGTGTGTGTGTGTGTGTGTGTGTGTGTGTGTCTACACTACAGAATAACAGGATACAGTAGGCGGGATCTAGACTGGATGACACTGTTAACTCACAATGAAAACGAGTGGGAAAAGACTGCAGAGTGCAACTCTGAAGCAGCAGGTTTACCGTCATAAAAGGTCATAAATAATTATACCAAATACACGTGTCACTTATAGGGTTAAATAATCAACATAATTATGTAATAATGTTCTGCTGTGTCTAAATAAGTATTTTGCTGGTGACATCAATCATAAGATTCATAACCAGATTAACCACAGAGAACAAGTACAGACAGGCAGACTAGACAACAGGGAGTGGTAGTTTTAGTAGAAACCAGAAGCATAAAGTAGCCTATAAACTGTTCCTGTGAGAACCAAGTGGTTCTAGTAGTGAATATTAAAACAACAACACCTACTTTACGTTAGCTTTTGGTCCTTATTGTGTTTTGTTTTGTCTTCCTCACATGTTGTCCTCACTGTCAAGTTCACAGTTGTTGTCGTGTCTCAAAATGGCTCCCTGAGATACGCTGTGCACTTTCATTTCCTTATAATGTGACTTTGACCCGCCTCTACAGCTCTAGGGCTACAGTCAGTTAGATCAGTGGTTCTCAACCTGCGGGTCGGGACCCCCAAATTATTTGGGGGGGTCCCCAGACGTTTAGCTAAATGTTAACATTGTTTTCTCTCTCAACAGTTAACAGACCAACATACATCATAACTTATAATGTATGTTGGTCTTATAATTTATAAGTGTATCTCACATTTATAAAGTGACAATTTAAAGACTTTAAAGACCTTTTTAGTACCTCTGGTCAAACATTGGTCAAATTGTCAAATATTAGAGGCAGACATTGTGAAAATAGCAGATCTACATGCTCACAGAGCATGTAGATCTGCTATTTTCACAATGGAGGGTAACACTTTACAAAGTAATACACTTAGTTAATGCTTAACTAACACTTTATTACTGATTAACTAATAGATCGGTTAATCATGAATTAATCATGAGAAATCATCAAGTAATGTTGGAATAGCTATTACTTAACTAACTTAATCTATCAGTAGTTAAGACTAAGTTAGTTAATAGTTAGTTAACATCAACCATATTATGGATGGTTTGTAGATCTGTTTTTTCTGGTCCAATATGGGAGACCCCTGGAAGTTTTAGACCAACCAGTATCACCGGGTCAACGCACTAATCCTACCCGCCTATGAAGCACTCATCCTGGGCATAGAATTGACCAGAAATAAACAGATCTACAAACCACCCATAATATGGTTGATGTTAACTAACTATTAACTAATATAGTCTTAACTACTGATAGATTACGTTAGTTAAGACAAGTAATAGCTATTCCAACATTACTTGATGATTTCTCATGATTAATTCATGATTAACCGATCTATTAGTTAATCAGTAATAAAGTGTTAGTTAAGCATTAACTAAGTGTATTACTTTGTACCTTATAGTAAAGTGTTACCACTAAGGGTAATGCCAACTGCCAACTCCTATAATTCCAAGTGCTTGTGCAGGGGGGTCCCCAGTTCAAATATGATTATTTGGGGGGTTGCTGCCTGAAAAGTTTGAGAACCACTGAATTAGATGATATCATGTCATCTATTCTACACAGAGGAACCAACACATAATAGTCAGGGAACGAGGTGGGCAAATCCCACATGTCTCATACAGTCATACTCTCATTCCAACCCCCAAGTTATTATGTTATGAGTAGCCTATGCTATGATTGTAGTCAGTGTTTAAACACGCAATAGAAGATCATTGGGCTGACTGACGTGAGGACAGGATTCACCCTGCATGAAAACATGCTGAAATACAACGCCATGCATTTGTTGTCTTTTGTACTGTAGGAACACTAATAGCCCAGTGGTTCTCAACCTTTTCAGACCGCGACCCCCCAAATAATCATATTTTAACTGGGGACCCCCCCACCCTGAACCGTTACATTTTGTATAACACGGTTTGATTGGGACAACAGCAGATCTACATGCTCACAACGCCTCGCAACGAAACATTGTGAGCATGTAGATCTGCTATTTTCACAATTTCTGCCTTTAAAATTTGACAATTTGGCCAATGTTTAATTTGTCATTTTAGAAGCATTAAAAAGTCCTTAAATTGTCACTTTAGAAGTGTGCAGATACCCTCTCCTTATGTTGGTTTGTTTACTGTTGAGAGAGAAAACAATGTTTCACATTAAGTTAATCATCTGGGGACCCCCCTAAAATAATTTGGGCCCCCCCTGGGGGTCCCGACCCACAGGTTGAGAACCACTGCACTAGCCTGTTCACACAATAGACAGACAGACTGGCAGACAGACAGACAGACAGACAGACAGACAGACAGACAGACAGACAGACAGGCATGTCAGACACACAGACAAGAGAGTCTTTTCACCGCAGTTTATGACTCATTTCGCCTACCCCCAATTCTGCTGTCAGACTGTCCATGTTTGCATATTATCTCTTTGTCATTTAAATATTATAGTGACTGTGACAGTGGTGTTACCTGGCTGTCAAACGGTGACCATTAGTCCTACACATGGCTATGCACTCCATAGTAACCACATCAATAGTTTTAGGCGAATCTGCCTGACACCAATAAAATAAACAGAAGCAGATTTACAGTGGAAAGGGGAGGTGAGGATGGGCTTAGATAGATGTTGTTCATATCCAGTCTATATTCTTAATCGTATTTACGGTGTTATAGCCATATTTTGAGCGGTGCCACCGTTTGCCACGTACGGTCTCCTCTCCTCAGCATGTTACTAGGACAACGACCGACGCCGTCTCGAGATAAACTGTTCTCGAGATAAACTATAACCGGCATGTATCTTTCTCACTGACTGCTACTACTGCTGCTGCTACTACTACTGCTGCTGCTGCTGCTGCTGCTGCTGCTGCTGTTGTTGTTAATGTTGTTTTTGTTATGTACACCCCCTATATTTCCGCCCTTGCCCAGGTTTTGAAGATGCATTCAAAACGGTCGTGAAGTTCGGCCATAATTATGATTAGGCTAGATATCGTTCCTGGCCAAGGTTTAGCCTAAACGTCTATCTCTGACATTCTCTGTCGCTATACTCTCCCAAAACTATAACTGACATTCCAAAGTGCAATTCTCCTCCTCCAACAACATGGCTGTAGCCTACCAACTAAAACATAAAGTGAAGTGCAGTCAGTGATTACACTAAACTAAAACATAAATATAAAGTACAGTCAGTGATTACCCTAAACAGGTAGCAGTCCCTCCGTAACGTCGCGGGTGTTCCATAATATTCCATAGGCATGTAAAGACGAGTTGTTGGGTTATCCAGTCTGTGCGTGTTTCCTTTCTGCTCCGACTCTGCGACAAGCACTTTAAACACCTCCCTCTCTCTCTCTCTCTCTCTCTCTCTCTCTCTCTCTCACTCTGTGTGTGTGTGTGTGTGTGTGTGTGTGTGTGTGTGTGTGTGTGTGTGTGCGTGCGTGCGTGCGTGCGTGCGTGTGTGTGTGTCCCCTCTCTCTCTCTCATGGCCATTGGCCAACTGCTGCTGAAGACACGTGATTTACAGTAAAGTAGAGAGAGGGAGGGAGGCAGGGAGATTTGGCACATCAAAGCATTATGATTATGAATACCACAAAATAATAAACTAATGACAGAGTAGGCCTACAGCATCTTGCAATGGGCCTGGTGTACAAGATACACTACACCTCCAAGATACCCTTGTACCTGACAAACTACTTCTTAAAGGTCAAGGATGTTCACGATCACAACACCAGAGGCAGCTCCACTAATCATGATCAACCTAAATTTACCACTAAACAAGGCTCTAATTTGTTCTTCTGCTATACCACCAACATGTGGAACGCCCTACCGCAGGCCTTAAAGGAGAGCAAATCCCTAGCCTCCTTCAAATTGTTCTGAAAAGTGCACCTTCAGGCCTGACTAAGCCCCCATCTGTTGTTTTTATTGCCCCGTTTGCCTTGGCATGACAGGGGTGAAAACAGACCCATCCCAAGGGAGGATAACACAGGAATCAGCTGTTTTTTTTTTTCTTTTCTTTTCTGCTTTTGTAATTGATGTTATCCTAAGCAAAGTAGGCCTACTCTGTTCTATCCTTCTGTCTTTCAATGTTATATGAGATACATAAAGCGGTTCCTGTGGAAATAAGCCATAAAGCTTACTAGGATCTCCTTTTACGTAATTTACCTTGTACCAGTGATTTGTGCTGTCATGAAACTGTACTTTTTTCTATTGCAAACTGCTAATAAACCCTTCAATCAATCAATACCGTAGATAAAATAACACAGCATTTTTGTAGTGAAAGTCAACATTTTGGAATTGACATGACTTTGTGAATCCATTGTTAAAGGTTGTAGGTTGTCCCCTGACTGTTCAGATGCTGCTGATGTGCATGGCAGTAGTGGTCAAGGCGCGTACCACATACTAGGCTATGATGCCTGCTGGTCAAATTCCCGATCCGGACGACCTTTGCCACATGTCATTCCCTATCTCTCTCCCCATTTCCTGTCAGTCTACTGTCCTATCAAATAAAGTCAGTGCAGTGTGGCTGGTTCTACAGACAGGGACCTCCATACATGGGCATAAAAGGCATTGTATGTAGCCAATGTGGCATCCATATATGGGTATGCCCATATCAAGTAGGGGAACCACACTAACATAATCCCTATTATGCCCATATATGGAGATCCCTGTCTGTAGAACCAGCCACACTGGTTAGACTGACATGTATAGTCTATTAGGTTAGACTGACAAGTCTGACATATACATATTGGCATTCACAGAGTATCAATATTAAAAATGCTATATTTGATATTGACTTGGATTGTCATTGTTGACTAAATCCATAAGGAAACGTTTTTATTTAACTAACAAGTGACTGTGGAACTGAATTATTACACAATATTAATTTCTGATCCAAACTCAAATAATTAGTAGTGAAAATAGCCGACCTACAAGCTCTGTCTGCTCCTTTACATTACAGACAGACAAATATTACATTACATTTTCACTGTTGTCATAATTATTACAGTTTCTTAAATGTTTCTTTCAAGAGAAGCTCATGGAGGAAACTTTAAGGAAGAGAGGAGAGCAATCTTTTCCTGCCTCTCTGTCTGCAGCTGAAACAACGGTGTCGGGTGTCACTAACATGTGAGGCACTGCAGAGCAAAACACAACGTATGGCATAACTTTCTTACTCTGTGTGCAGTCTGTGTGCATGCCATGGCCACGCACTCAATTATTATTATATACAATTATTATATTGTTTTAACATTTTAACATTTTGACAGTTCTAGTTTTTACAACTATGCCTAAACCTAACCTTAAAGGAGTATTTCACCCCTAACATGACTTTTTTTTTTTTTTGGTTGTTGCACACACTTCTCACGTAAAATCTCAAAGCATCAACCTATAACATACAGATGTCAATTACACATCACCTTGTCGAAACACTACACAATTTTCAGTTGTTGCACACACTTCTCACGTAAAATCTCAAAGTATCAACACACAACACACAACTATTCAAAACTCTACACATTCAAGTCTGATGTCAATTACACAAGCACCTTGTTGTATAAACACTATTGCACAACTGAACATTGAGACAGGAACCAGAGACAGTGATGGGCACAAAATACAAAAATTATTTGAAATACAAAGATACTATCTTGGTGACACTATCCTGGTCAATATTAGACCAAGTACTGACCAAGTATTTAGATTTTTTTCAAAATACTTTTTTATACTTTTTTGCCCATCTCTGACCGGAGGCATGATGCCTAAATCTACTGTAGGCTAAATCATGTACCCAAATAAAACTTTTTGTATGCATATTTGTGTGCTGTTTTATGTTTGACTATATAAAAAAAGTAGGCCAACACTGAGTAATTTTACAAAAGGAGAAATAGCTCATTCTCCAGAGTCAATGTCATTCACAATTCAATGGTGTGTTTTCAATTTTGCACTCCAGTGTGCTGTAAATGCTTGGTAGTGTGCAGCAAATGCTTAGTTGTGTGTACTGAATGAATGGTATGTGTCATTTGAAAATATGGCGTGTGTACCAAATGAAAACACAAGTCCATTTTGTGAACACAGTTACACTAAGACACCATGCTTGTCCTCTCCTCTCCTCTCCTCTCCTCTCCTCTCCTCTCCTCTCCTCTCCTCTCCTCTCCTCTCCTCTCCTCTTCTCTTCTCTGTGATATATTGGTAGAGAGCCCACCTGCAAAGCAGAAGTTTCAGGGTTCCATTCCAGGCCCTGCTGCTACTGTGTCACCATGAACCTCCAACTGTGATAGAGGTCACATAGGAGGAGCTAAATGTTTCCCCAGGATCAACTATATCTAATCATAATTAATGGGTGGGGGTGTCTACAAAGTTTTAAAGACAAATTCTTATAAAGAATAATGGAGTGTTGGTCTGAATTAATCAGTGGTTCTCAACCAATCCACATAGGTAGAAGAATAAAAGTCTGCACACCGATTTATGCTCCCAATGATAAAAGTTTACTTGTGGTAACATTTCGAGCCTAACGGCTCTTCATCAGACCTTCACAATAGCAGTGTAGACATGCATTTATCTAGTCAGTGTCATCCCACACCTGTGGGCCATAGACCAATCAGTCCCCAATCAGTGTCCCATGTTCAATGTCACCAATACATATTACATGTCTTGTATTTGTACCTCATACATCGTATACATTATATACCCAATTCTGTTCCCAAGAATTACAAATATACAAATACAAAAGGACTCAGGCCCTTAGGCCATCATAATGCTACCTAAAAGAGGCGCCACTTGTCTATTGTAGAGATTAGTAAACATGGGACAAAAACACCTTAATATACTAGTAAGACACCTCAGGGTCGCGCCAATTCTTGACTATCTGGCCAACCACAGTGTTTCTCTGACGATTCTAGTTGTTATCATTCTGGGGGGAGTTTGTTCATGTTTTTCTGAGGGTATCAACCCTAGGAGACACGGGGAGAACATGCAAACTCCACACAGAAAGGCCCTATCGCCAACCCCACCGAGGGTGTGAGCGATGGGGCCTAAACATGGAAATGTGGAGAACACTATATATGGAGATAGTCCAGTCCATCATGTCATAATGGGACTACCGTCATAGACAGTAGCCATTGTTAGGCCGGAGTCAATGGCTGTGTCTATGACGGTAGTTCCATATGACATATTGGACTAGACTATCTCCATATATAGTGTTATCCACATCTCCATGTTAGGACTCATATATGGGCATAAAAAGTATGTCATGTGACATCACTTCCTGTACAGACAGTCAGCCATTGACTCCGGATTAACAATGGCTACTGTCTATGACGGTAGTCCCATATGACATATTGGACTAGACTATCTCCATATATAGTGTTATCCACACTCCACATCTCCATGTTTAGACAGCCAATGACTCCGGCCTAACAATGGCTACTTTCTATGACGGTAGTCCCATATGACATGATGGACTGGACTATCTCCATATGCGTGTATGTGTCTACAGGAGAGGTTGAGGCCGATCGCCCCCCGCTACCCCCGCCTCCCCGTTTTTTGCTCCCAGACCACGCCCCCGACCGTCGCGATTGGCCGGCTGTACTCTGCTGTACTTCCTGGCCATGTCCTGTGTGTACTGTTGTTGTTGTCGCGTCGCACTAGTGCTGTCACGCGTAGAAGGATGTTTGAGAGAGATGAGATTCAATTTATTGTCAGTGGACAGTACAAGTACAGTACAGTACAGCGAAAAGTATTTTCACATCTCATACGCGGAGACGTTTGAATACGCGGAGACGTTTGGACTTTTGTCAAAATGAAAATGCGCGTGATTTACAACGCAGCCGACCGACCGATGACAATATTGTTGTTGGACCGTCGCTAAATACCATCTAATGATTTAAAATTAGCGTGGCATTACTGCCCACAGAAAAGCATGATATCGATGTTGCTTCATGTTTGGGGTTTATTTTCAGACAACAGAGTGTGACTGCAGGTTTGGGAAGAGAGGGAGAGGGGGGAAAAACGTCTGGAGACTGATGCTCTAGTCTAAAGTAGCCAGCGTGGAATCAGACTATTTTGAGTTCATTTTATTATTGTTATTATTAGTGGCCAAGGCCACGAAGTGGCAAATGGCCACTCATTGATATTGGACTTCATCATGTTTTTCTTCCGCCACTTTTTCTCTAGCGGCTAGACCGTGCAGTTGCTTTTTAAGAAACTCGGCAGTATGGCAGAGGACTATGCCAAACGGCTAAAACGCGAAGCTCGCAACAATCGGCCAAAGGGTGGCGCTGTAGGAAGCCTTCGAAAGTGCAAACTTTGAACTGGTGTAGCTCATGCCCTGTTTCAGGTACAGCAATGAAACCTGTATACACGTATGCGTCTCCTCATGCCGAACAACTTTTACGCTCTGACTTTTGACCTCTGACCTTTACCTCTCCCACAATTTTGAATTATATGAAAAACAGTCAAAATCTATCTCCTCCTGGGATTTTCGCGTAACGTGCGCGAAACTTTTTTTACATGAACTTTGGACCAACACGGTCATCGCACAGCGGCCGGATTTTCTTTAAAGCGAAACATTATTTTTTAATAATTCACTCAATGTTGCAGTTTTATGCAAATTATTCTTCTGCCTCTAAATCATACATGCAAAGTGACACGTTCATAGCATTTGGCAAATATGTAGAGGGTTAGTCCAAATATCACTGAAAGCAATCTTACTCCAATTGGCCAAAGGGGGGCGCTATACGAAGCGTTTGAAAACTCAAACTTTAAAGGGGCATAAGTCATGCCTCGTTTCGTTTGAAGACATGCAACTTGCTTACACGCGTGCCTTGATTCAAGCGGAAGACATCTGTGTCTTTGTTAAGTAAGCTCCGCCCTTAGATTTTCCGCAATTTTGAGCAGTTTGTAAAACACTTAAACCCGCTTTTATTCCGGAACTTTCGCGTCACGTGCACTGAACTTTTTTTACATGAACTTTGGACCAATATCTAAAGATCTGTCAGATCGTTTTTTTTTTATTGAAACATGCTTTTTTAATAATTCAATCAACATTGCAAGTCTTATGCAAATTATTCTTCTGCCTCTAAAACATACATGCAAAGTAAAATTTCATGATGAACTACTATAGAGGGTTAGTCCAAATATCACTGAAACCAATCTTACCCCAATTGGCCAAAGGGGGGCGCTATATCATTTTGAAAGAAGGCGTCAAGTACATTACATGAAACTTTTTTTTTTCTTATCTTTTTTTTTTAAATGACAGGTCCATTATGTGTGACTGCCGTAGTGTAGTGGTCAGTGCCTGTGCCTGATATTCGGATGGTTGTGAGTTCGAACCCCACGTTGGGTAGAGTTGATGTTAACATCCTGGATGCCCATGGCATGTGCGTATGTCAAACTCTTTAATGTTGACACGTCTGATCTAACTCCAGATCACGTTCATGTTTAAAATGAGCCCTTCTCTACCGGCCGTTTTGAGTAAAAGAAAATATGATCACTCGAAAATGTCAGAAATACTCAGATTACATTTACTCAGATTGATTTCACCCCAAGCCTCCAAAATATAAAAAAGAAATCAATAAAATCAAGGCACTCAGCCTACATAGAACTTTTTTTTTAAACAAACATGGTTAACAGATCCTGTGGCTGCCTAGTGTAGTGGTCAGGGCACATGCTTTACATGCAGAAGCTCGTTGGATCGAATCCCACCTGGGGCTTGTATAAGCATAAAACCATGACATAAATTCTGAAACCTGAAACAAGCATTATAATACAAACTGTCATGTCTACACCTATGTTGTGATTTCCAAGGATTGCAATGATACCATGTACCAGCTCAGTGGTCTAGTGGTTTGAGTGTCTGCCCTGAGACTGGGAGATCTGGGTTCAAACCCGGGTCGCGTCATACCAAAGATTCTAAAAAATGGGACCCAGTTCCTCCCTGCTTGAAACTCAACATCTAGGGTTGGATTGGGGGTAACTCCCTGCGACATACTAGTGTCATGACCAGGGGGTGTACTTGTACAACAAGTTACCTTGCGCTACAGAAACAGGAGATAGGCTCCTGCCCTATGAGATTCATAGCCTGGCCGATTCATATGGTCTTCATAGCTCAGCCAGGCTTACTATGTACATCATCAAACTGTCCAGGTGCATAGTATCACAGTTTTTTTTTTATGTCTGTTGCATATAGGCCTACAGTCTTTTGCATACATGTTGTGTAGAGGCCAATTTGTGCTTTTACCTATAACCACCGATTAGTGTAAAACTTTGTATGCATGAAACTTTTTTTTTTTTTTTTTTTTTTAAATGACAGGTCCTTTATGCGTGACTACCGTAGTGTAGTGGTCAGTGCCTGTGCCTGATATACAGATGGTTGTGAGCTCAAACCCCACGTCGGGTTGAGTTGATGTTAACATCCTGGATGCCCATGGCATGTGCGTATGTCAAACTCTTTAATGTTAACACGTCTGATCTAACTCCAATTCACGTTCATGTTTAAAATGAGCCCTTCTCTAACAGCCGTTTTTTTTTCTGTTCTGAGTAAAAGAAAATATGATCACTCGAAAATGTCAGAAATACATACAATAGATTACATTTACTCAGATTGATTTCACCCCAAGCCTCCAAAATATAAAAAAGAAATCAATAAAATCAAGGCACTCAGCCTACATAGAACTTTTTTTTTAAACAAACATGGCTAACAGATTCTGTGGCTGCCTAGTGTAGTGGTCAGGGCATATGCCTTTCATGCAGAAGGACGTAGGATCGAATCCCGCCTGGGGTTTATATAAGTGTAAAACCATGATATTTGGTACACTTCACAGTTTGGTTCCTTGAACAATGTCTGATATGGAGCCTTCCTAAAAATGTCCCCCAACCCCCCTTGATGCGTATTTTAATATCCGCCATTACTAAATAATGTATTTTGCATCATAAATCCTGAAACAAGCATTATAATACAAACTGTCATGTCTACACCTATGCTGTGATTTCCAAGGATTGCAACGACATCATGTACCAGCTCAGTGGCCTAGTGGTTTGAGTGTCTGCCCTGAGACTGGGAGATCCAGGTTCAAACCCCGGTCGTGTCATACCAAAGATTCTATATAGGCATACAGTCTTTTGCATACATGTTGTGTAGAGGCCAATTTGTGCTTTTACCTATAACCACCGATTAGTTTAAAACTTTGTATGCACACTTCCCAGAGGCCAAGGAAAAACCTGTGCCCTGCATTTTTCACATCTGCCATTTATAGCACCACCAGAAGGCCAACTTACAGTATGTAAAACACATTCTTCGATATTACTCCTTCAGATTTTATCCGAAAATCACACAAATCAGTACACAGTATCTCTACAGTGATGTAATCATGACGGATTTGTCAGATATCATATTCTATCTAATTGGCTAACATTGAATTCCAAGGTTTGCAGGATTGCTCCTTTTTGAACAAAATGTCTCAAATCATGAACGTAGCCTGCTATGTGTGTGAGATTTTGCACACACATTCCCACTAGGCCAAGGAACAGATGCCACCCTTCTCACATTGGCCTGTTATAGCGCCACCAGCGGGTCAACTTTAGCAAAACCCATTTTTGAGACAAAATGCCTCAAATCCCGCATGCAGCGTACGATTGCCGTGAAAGGCCCAAGAACGCGTGGCACCCTTTTCACTTTGGCCTATTATAAAGTCACCACTAGGCCAAAAAAAACCTACCTGACCTGCCGGAGTCCTGTTCGGAAGAACACTGCTTCTAGTTTTTCTTTGATGTCTTCTTTGCTTTCCCTTGATGCCTTTTTGCTTTCCTGCTTTTTATGCCTTGGCCACTTTATCGCTGCTTGCAGCTATATTTATTATTATGTTTGGGAAGAGAGGGGGGGGACGTCTGGAGACTGAAGTAGCCAGCATGGAATCAGGCTATTTTGAGTTCATTTTATTATTGTTATTATTATTAGGTTAACCCTAACCCTGAAAGGTAGATATATGAGCCATCAGAATTCCATCCATTCCTCCTCCTCCTATATTATTATTCTATAGGCCTATTGTCTGCATGACATCATTGTTAGTAGAGATGCTTGATGAGGCGTTACATTAGATCAGACAAATATACTTCAAAAGGTAAAGGTACATAATGTTCGAAAATAGCAGATCTACAAGCTCACAACGCGTCGTTGCAACCCCTGCTAAATACATAAATTGTACTGTGTGAAGTGCTCTCCTGAGTGACCACTTCATCAATGCAGTGGGAGCAGTGTGGGACTAAAAAGTACTAGAATAGTATACATTGTTTATATAGCATACAAACATAAATGAGGGGACATTAGTTCAGTTTTGATACACTTTAATGTAAAATTCACAGTAAAAATGAATGTGCAGTTACAACTGTTATACCAGGGCAGTGCAACAAAAAGTTTCAACTTCAAATAAACATTACTTGTTGGGACGTGGGTGATTAAATATAGTGGCAGTAAAAGTTAAAATGAATGTGCAGTTACAACTGTTAGTCAGTAGTCTAATACACCTACTGTAGTCTAATAGGAAATATACTATTACAAGTAGAAGTACTGAATTCAAAATGTACAAAAGTATAAAAGTATTGGCATCAATAAGTACTTAAAGGGCCACTTCACCTCTGGGACAACCCTATCTTATTTTATTGTTGTTTGGGACACGATCAACACAATCCTGAGTTATTTTTTTGTGTTCAATCTGTGTTTTTAGATATTTTAGTGTTTCAGCATGACTAGTGATGCATTTTGCATCATCAGTGATGCGTTTTGCATCATATGATGCAAAACCCAAACAACAATAAAATGATATAGGGTTGTCCCAGAGGTGAAGTGGCCCTTTAAAGTACCGAAAGTAAAAGTACAAAATGTTTGAAAATAGCAGATCTACAAGCTTGTAGAACGGCTATTTTCAAACATAGCCACGGTATAAAATAAGGCTAAAGTGGTTTATGTAGGCTATGTTTTATAATAATAACCTCAATGTTGAGCTTCAAGCCGAGTTTGGTGCCAACTATGTATATGCTGCTGCTGACAGAGCCACCTGCCCTGACCTTGGGTTTTCCCAGAGGTAAGCATTCTGCACATTAAAAGATTAAAAGTTTACTTAACCCTCCATTTGGTGTGAATGACAATGAACAGATTAATAACTTTTAGTCAGGCTTACTCAGTATTTCAGTGTCTTTCAGATAAATAATAAAATAAATATTAATATGTAATAATCATTACACATTTTTTTCTACAGGCTGCACAAAACGATGTATACAGCGGAATTTGGCATGAGGACAGGGCCAATCATGCTGGCTGCCCTTAAGAAACAAGTTGAGCAGTACAACGACACATGCAAGGAGACATGTGCCAAGCTCACCACGTCAGCTTCAGGGACCCCTATTGTTGCCATCTGCTCCCCCTTAATGAAGCGTGTGCATCAGACAGGTCACAGTGGTGAACTTTGTTTCATCGACTCCTCTGGAAATATGGACAGAGAGAACTGTCGTGTGTTTCTGCTTCTCACACACAGCTGTGCAGGTGGGTTGCCGCTAGGGATCATCCTCACTCAAAACGAAGATGAAGCAACCATTTTTGAGGGTCTTGAGCTGCTGAAAGAATTGCTGCCAGAGCAGGCCTTTGCTGGAAGAGGCCAAAGAGGGCCCACTATTTTCCTGAGTGATGACAGTGCAGCAGAGCAAGCAGCACTGCACAGAGCGTTCCCCGAAGCAATCAGGCTGCTTTGCATCTTTCACGTCCTCCAAGCTGTCTGGAGGTGGCTGTGGAACAAAGTGCATGACGTTGAGTCGCAGGACCGACAGTCTCTCTTCACCACTGTGAAGGACTTACTGTATGCCAATACAGTGGAAAGAATGGAGCAACTCTACCAACACGCCATAACCAGCACAGTTGTCAGGAGATATGTACAGCAGACATTGGGGTGCATTAGGTTACGAAAATGTAACAGTAAAATGTCTATGTCTACAGTAATTCATGCATTTCCTCACTATCTATTTGTTTTCTTATAACTGATTTCAGAAATGGGAAGTTCCTGATCTACTTTGAGAAGCTGTATAGCCGTCGGGAGTTTTGGGCTCTTAGTTTCCGGAACACCATGCTGACTCGTGGGAACAACACAAACAACTTTGTCGAAGCAGCTATGAGAGTCTTAAAGGACAAAATCCTGCTGCGTACCATGACCTACAACCTTCCAGTGCTCTTCAATATGCTGACCATCAGACTTGAGGGGCACTACATGACTCGCTTGACCAATGTTGGTATTAAGCGGTGGGGAGCCGTCCAAAGATCACGGTTCCTCCCAAGGACAAGCAGGCTCAAGGCATCTGACATTCGTAAGGTAAGTTTCCTCGTCATGAATGTCTCCTTTTTGCTAACTGTTGGCTTTCATGGTATGTGGTTTGCTTCTGTTTTTATTAATTTTAATTTAAAAATGTATGCTTTTTCAGATTGATGCAAGCCATTTTGTGGTGAACAGCTGCTCCACTCCAGGACAGACCTATGATGTGGATATGGAGTTGGAACTGTGTACCTGTCCAGTGGGGCAAACCGGGGCTCCGTGCAAACACCAGGCTGTGGTCTTAAAGACATTTCATTGCTGTTCCAATAACTTTCTGCCAGAGACAGAAGAACAGCAAAAGAAGCTGTTGAAAATAACAGGAGGTACGTATCTATATGCTATTTATATTCCCTCCAGGGTTCCCTCCGCCTATTTTCTCATTATTATTGCAAATTGTGGATATACGTGGATTTCAATTTGCAATTTCATCCACTGTTTCAGTTGATGTAACCAACTTGGGGAGCTTTCTGACTCCCATGAAAAAGAAGCCACCTGCACTCCATCAGGACCACTCCACTCCACCCCGTTCTGCTGTGCCGTTGTCTGCTCCAAGTGGTGACGAAGAGAATTCTGATCCTTCCATGGTACATGGCGAGGAAGCCGGCCCTGAGAATTCTACGGAACATCCTTCAGTGGTGCATGGCGAAGAGGGTAAGAGAAATACATTTGCTGGTTACAAGTACCTAATTACATGTAAAATATTACTATGCTATTATCAAATACTACAATATATTTAGGCTGATGGACATGTGGGAGCCTATTGTGTGTACTGGTTGTGTTGTAAAGTTTCACCTTTTTTTTCACAGAAACGCCAGACACTACACCGGACCACCACACCACCATGATGAATGATCTGCGTAGAGCCATGGCTTCCTTGGTAAATAATCCATCGATCGGTTCATCGGTTGCTACTCGCGATGTCGCTGATCTTCTCAAGCGGACACAAGCTGTTCTGGCTGCAGCTGCTGCCTCTGGCTCTCCTAAAGGAGCGACAGCCATCAGGCGAGGAGCGAAACGATCAGGCCCAATCATTAGATGTCAGCCAGGTTCATCTGGCCGTCGAGTGCCTGGTGGGTCGTGTAAGAGGCGTCGATCTCTGGCAACTCTGTCTGTGTCACAGTCACCGAGTAGCTGCAGCACTGACCATCCCTACTCTGCGAACAAGAAACGGCGACTTTTTCCACACCACAATTTGGCAGATTCTGTGGAGGATAATCACCCACATCCCAACAAGTAATGTTGTGAGGATGTGGAGTCTGAATTACAAGTGAATATGAGTGAATTATTCTGCCTGCCTTTTCTGCTTCATTTTCACATTGTGACACTGCTGCTGAAGATACTGCTAAATACACCTTTTTATTGTATATTTGTCATTTGTATTCCACTGCCCTGGTATAACAGTTGTAACTGCACATTCATTTTAACTTTTACTGCCACTTTATTTGAAGTTGAAACTTTTTGTTGCACTGCCCTGTAGGGTGACCAGATCCAAACTGTTCATTTGAGGGACAGAAGTACCACTTGTGTGGGACAATGTGGGACGGGCGGGCAGGGAGTTAATAGCAAATTATTACTTAAGTTGCTAATAAATGCTTATGCTTTGATGTCATATTCGACCATAGCCCTAATACTGCCTATTCATTGTTATTTACCCCCCTATAGGGGATATTTCTCTTGTTATTTTAATAACAGTCTTAAAAACATATCTTGCAGGTAAAAGAGACAATGAGAGATTTACATTACAATGGAATGCCCTATAACATTAATATACCCGGTAGTAGTCCAGTGTGGTCCAGTCTAGCTTGCTGTGAGCTCATGTTAAAGAGCTCTTCAGCAACAATCAGCGCACCTATATCAACACCTGCCAGTCACAATGTGGGACAGAGTCTCAATTTGGGGGACGCCTGAAAAGTCATGGAAATGTGGGACTGTCCCTCTCAAAGGGGGACATCTGGTCACCCTACTGCCCTGGTATAACAGTTGTAACTGCACATTCATTTTTACTGTGAATTTTACATTAAAGTGTATTAAAACTGAACTAATGTCCCCTCATTTATGTTTGTATGCTATATAAACAATGTATACTATTCTAGTACTTTTTAGTCCCACACTGCTCCCACTGCATTGATGAAGTGGTCACTCAGGAGAGCACTTCACACAGTACAATTTATGCATTTAGCAGGGGTTGCAACGACGCGTTGTGAGCTTGTAGATCTGCTATTTTCGAACATTATGTACCTTTACCTTTTGAAGTATATTTGTCTGATCTAATGTAACGCCTCATCAAGCATCTCTACTAACAATGATGTCATGCAGACAATAGGCCTATAGAATAATAACATAGGAGGAGGAATGGATGGAATTCTGATGGCTCATATATCTACCTTTCAGGTGGTGTAGAATTAGCATCAATACAACACCTCATTAATCATCTCTATGTATATACTAGGCTACCCATACGTTCAATTACAAGTCTTCTCTCCCAAGCTTGTCAAATAAAAAATGTAAATGCTTTATCTCTTGTGGTAGGCTATGGTGTGCAATTAGACCTATTTATGTGGTGGGCTGTAATGCCACGCCATTCACGTGGTACAGTATTTTTTTTCCCCCCACAGTTGGTCCTTAATAATAATAATAATAATAATAATAATAATAAAATGAACTCAAAATAGCCTGATTCCACGCTGGCTACTTCAGTCTCCAGACGTCCCCCCCCCCCTCTCTTCCCAAACATAATAATAAATATAGCTGCAAGCAGCGATAAAGTGTCCAAGGCATAAAAAGCAGGAAAGCAAAAAGGCATCAAGGGAAAGCAAAGAAGAATATCAAAGAAAAACTAGAAGCAGTGTTCTTCCGAACAGGACTCCGGCAGGTCAGGTAGGTTTTTTTTTGGCCTACTATAATAGGCCAAAGTGAAAAGGGTGCCACGTGTTCTTGGGCCTTTCACAGCAATCGGACGCTGCATGCGGGATTTGAAGCATTTTGCTAGTATGTCGCAGGGAGTTACTCCCAATCCAACCCTTGATGCTGAGTTTCAAGCAGGGAGGCACTGGGTCCCATTTTTTAGAATCTTTGGTATGACGCAACCCAGGTTTGAACCCGGATCTCCCAGTCTTAGGGCCGACACTCAAACCACTAGGCCACTGAGCTGGTACATGATATCATTGCAATCCTTGGAAATCACAACATAGGTGTAGACATGACAGTTTGTATTATAATGCTTGTTTCAGGATTTATGATGCATTATACATTATTTAGTAATGGCGGATATTCAAATACGCATCAAGGGGGGTTGGGGGACATTTTTAGGAAGGCTCCATATCAGACATTGTTCAAGGAACCAAACTGTAAAGCCTACCAAATGTCATGGTTTTATGCTTTTATAAACCCCAGGCGAGATTCGATCCAACGACCTTCTGCATGAAAGGCATATGCCCTGACCACTACACTAGGCAGCCACAGTATCTGTTAACCATGTTTGTTTAAAAAAGAAAGTCTATGTAGAATGAGTGCCTTGATTTTATTGATTTCTTTTTTATATTTTGGAGGCTTGGGGTGAAATCAATCTGAGTAAATGTAATCAGAGTATTTCTGACATTTTCGAGTGATCATATTTTCTTTTACTCAGAACAGAAAAAAAACGGACGATAGAGAAGGGCTCATTTTAAACATGAACGTGATCTGGAGTTAGATCGTGATCTGGAGTTAGATCAGACGTGTCAACATTAAAGAGTTTGACATATGCACATGCCATGGGCATCCAGGATGTTAACATCAACTCAACCCGACGTGGAGTTTGAACTGACAACCATCCGTATACCAGGCACAGGCACTGACCACTACACTGACCACTACACTACGGCAGTCACACATAATGGACCTGCCATTTTTCTAAAAAAAAGAAAAGAAAAAAGAAAAGGTTTCATGTAAATCTACAGTAGTTGTGGGGCTCATTTTAAACATGAACGTGATCTGGAGTTAGATGAGACGTGTCAACATTAAAGAGTTTGACATATGCACATGCCATGGGCATCCAGGATGTTAACATCAACTCAACCCGATGTGGGGTTTGAACTGACAACCATCCGTGTACCAGGCACAGGCACTGACCACTACACTACGGCAGTCACACATAATGGACCTGTCATTTTTCTAAAAAAAGAAAAGAAAAAAGAAAAAGTTTCATGTAAATCTACAGTAGTTGTGGGGCTCAATAAAAAGTTTCATGTAAATCTACAGTAGTTGTGGGGCTCATTTTAAACATGAACGTGATCTGGAGTTAGATCAGACGTGTCAACATTAAAGAGTTTGACATATGCACATGCCATGGGCATCCAGGATGTTAACATCAACTCAACCCGATGTGGGGTTTGAACCGACAACCATCCGTGTACCAGGCACAGGCACTGACCACTACACTACGGCAGTCACACTTAATGGACCTGTCATTTTTGAAAAAAAAGAAAAGGAAAAAAGAAAAAGTTTCATGTAATGTACTTGACGCCTTCTTTCAAAATGATATAGCGCCCCCCTTTGGCCAATTGGGGTAAGATTGGTTTCAGTGATATTTGGACTAACCCTCTACAGTAGTTCATCATGAAAATTTTACTTTGCATGTATGTTTTAGAGGCAGAAGAATAATTTGCATAAAACTTGCAATATTCATTGAATTATTAAAAAAGCATGTTTACATTTTTAAAAAATCCGATCTGACAGATCTTTAGATATTGGTCCAAAGTTCATGTAAAAAAAGTTCCGTGCACGTGACGCGAAAGTTCCGGAATAAAAGCGGGTTTAAGTGTTTTACAAACTGCTCCAAATGGCGGAAAATCTAAGGGCGGAGCTTACTTAACAAAGACACAGATGTCTTCAGCTTGAGTCAAGGCACGCGTGTAAGCAAGTTGCATGTCTTCAAACGAAACGAGGCATGACTTATGCCCCTTTAAAGTTTGAGTTTTCAAACGCTTCGTATAGCGCCCCCCTTTGGCCAATTGGAGTAAGATTGCTTTCAGTGATATTTGGACTAACCCTCGACATATTTGCCAAATGCCATGAACGTGTCACTTTGCATGTATGATTTAGAGGCAGAAGAATAATTTGCATAAAACTGCAACATTGAGTGAATTATTACAAAAATAATGTTTCGCTTTAAAAGAAATCCGGCCGCTGTGCGATGACCGCATTGGTCCAAAGTTCATGTAAAAAAAAGTTTCGCGCACGTTACGCGAAAATCCCAGGAGGAGATAGATTTTGACTGTTTTTCATATAATTCAAAATTGTGGGAGAAGTAAAGGTCAGAGGTCAAAAGTCAGAGCGTAAAAGTTGTTCGGCATGAGGAGACGCATAAGTGTATACAGGTTTCATTGCTGTACCTGAAACAGGGCATGAGCTACACCAGTTCAAAGTTGGCATTTTTCAAAGGCTTCCTACAGCGCCACCCTTTGGCCGATTGTTGCGAGCTTCGCGTTTTAGCCGTTTGGCATAGTCCTCTGCCATACTGCCGAGTTTCATAAAAAGCGACTGCACGGTCTAGCCGCTAGAGAAAAAGTGGCGGAATAATAATAATAATAGTGATGAAGTCCAATAACAATGAGTGGCCAAGGCATTGCCACTTCGTGGCCTTGGCCACTAATAATAACAATAATAAAATGAACTCAAAATAGTCTGATTCCACGCTGGCTACTTTAGACTAGAGCATCAGTCTCCAGACGTTTTTCCCCCCTCTCCCTCTCTTCCCAAACCTGCAGTCACACTCTGTTGTCTGAAAATAAACCCCAAACATGAAGCAACATCGATATCATGCTTTTCTGTGGGCAGTAATGCCACGCTAATTTTACATCATTAGATGGTATTTAGCGACGGTCCAACAACAATATTGTCATCGGTCGGTCGGCTGCGTTGTAAATCATGCGCATTTTCATTTTGACAAAAGTCCAAACGTCTCCGCGTATTCAAACGTCTCCGCGTATGAGATGTGAAAATACTTTTCGCTGTACTGTACTGTACTTGTACTGTCCACTGACAATAAATTGAATCTCATCTCTCTCAAACATCCTTCTACGCGTGACAGCACTAGTGCGACGCGACAACAACAACAGTACACACAGGACATGGCCAGGAAGTACAGCAGAGTACAGCCGACCAATCGCGACGGTCGGGAGCGTGGTCTGGGAGCAAAAAACGGGGAGGCGGGGGTAGCGGGGGGCGATCGGCCTCAACCTCTCCTGTAGACACATACACGCTCTCCATATATAGTGTTATCCACATTTCGTGTAGCCGCCCTGTACAGGAAGTGATGTCACAACTCGCTGACATCACACTGACATCACAGAGGATACGGAAGGACGGTCACGAGGATACGGAAGGAAGGAAGGAAGGAAGGACACTCAAGCGACACGATTCTTCAGAGTATATGCGACCTTCGGTCGCAATTACAATATACACAGGAGAGACTGTTATACTAGAGGAAATAAACAAACAGGGCAGTACTTCAATTGAAAAAAGAAAACACCAGATGTATAATTATGAACATCAGAAATAGACAACAAACACAAACACTGTGTCTGTCAGTACCCAGATCCATATAGGCCCAAATCCAGCAGAGACCCCCTATAGGAAGGGTCTAATATCGTAGTCCTCATTAAGGCCCTTAGGAGCTAGAGTCTGCAATGTGTGAATCCAAAAAAGTTCCCGTTTTAACAGCATGTTATTAATGTTTCCCCCTCTGCGTGGTAGTTGTATTGATTCGATACCTGTGCATCTAAGCATAGAGACAGTGTGTCCTGCTTTAGAGAAGTGTACAGCCACAGGGCTAGTGATAACATTGTTTCTAATTGTGCTGCGATGTTCTGCAATGCGGGTTTTTCAATGGTCGTGAGGTTTTCCCAATATACGCCAGCCCACAAGGGCACTTCAACATATATATCACATTGGCTGTTGAGCATGAAATTATGCCTTTGATTTTGAATTTCTTCCCTGTATGGGGATGGTTAAACGAGTTAGATTTGCGTGTTAAGTTACACTGTTGACATCGGCCACAGGGGTAATTTCCAGCTGGGTTGTCACTAAGAAAGTGTGAGGGTGCTGAGGGGGGGCAAATCAGCCCTCACCAGCATGTTACGCAGATTGGGGGCCCTCTTGTGTACCACCTGGGGGGGTTGGGGTAAACATTTTTTTAGCACGGGATCTGTGTCGATAATATACCAATGTTTCTTTATGGCCTTTTCTATATTGTTGGATACAGGTGAGTAGTCAAGAGCACAGAACACTCTGGGTTCGGTCTGCTTAGGCCGCTTACTGGTAAGGCACTCAGCCTGTGTAGTGCCAGAGAACCGTGATGCTGCATTCTTTATCCAGGCTTCTTTATAACCTCTCTTCCGGAAGCGTTCCTCCAAGTCCTTGGCCTGGGTATTGTAGTCTTCGTTGGCACTGCAGATCCGTCTGATGCGGTTGAACTGGGAGATGGGGAGATTCCTTTTGAGAGGGAGAGGATGATATGAGTCACCATGTAAAAGAGAGTTCCTGTCTGTGAGTTTTCTGTATAAATTCGTTTTCAGGCCATTGTTTTCCTTGATTATTAGAATGTCCAAAAAATTCATTTCCTTGACACTTGCATCCATAGTAAATTGTAGATGTCTATTTTGAGCGTTCATAAATTCATGGAATTCCTTTAGCAGGGGCTCTGTTCCTGACCAGATAAGGAAAATATCATCCAGGTATCTCCTCCAATTGGAGAAGTATCTTAAATATGGATTTACCTGGTGATTAAAGATGATGTCCTGCTCATAGAGTCCCACATATAGGGAGGCAAAGCTAGGGGACATCCTGGATCCCATGGCCACGCCTGACGTCTGTAAATAGAAGGAATCGCCAAATAAGAAATAGTTGGATATTAGGACATCTTTAATGAGACCCACTAAGCAAAGGGTACATTCGTATACAGGGACTCAATGTCCATTGTTACCAAAATGTCTGTTTCCTCCACCTGTTGGATTGATTTTATCATATTAATAAAATCCATGGAGTCTCGGGTATACGAGGGCAAAGTGGTTACTAGAGGTTGGAGGAAAAAGTCCACAAAGGCTGACATATTTTCAGTCAGGGAGCCTATATGGCCGAAATGATGGGTCTGCCTGGAGGGATCTCTGTGATTTTTTTATGTACCTTGGGAAGGGTATAGAAAACCGGCGTAATGGGAAAATCCACCTTCATAAATTCATGTTCAGCTTTGGTGATGATCCCTTGTTCTAATAAGTTATTCAGACCATCGTGGATAGATTTCTTGGTGTCTGCAATAGGGTTATTCTCCAATTTCTTATAGAATTTTTTATTTGCCAGTTGTCTCAATATTTCCCCCTCATAGTCATCCCTCTTAAGAATCATGGCACCCCCCTTATCGGCACTCTGGATAACTAATGTTTTATCCTTTTTTAAGTTATTTAGTTCCTCCAGTTCCTCTTTTGTCATGTTGTCAGCCAATTTGTATTCTTTTCTCTTACTGCAGATGGCAGCGACATCCCTTTCTACCAACTGGCAGTAGGTGTCTAGAGAAGAGTTTCTGAATTTATGAGGTATAAATTTAGATTTACCTCTCAACCAATCCACAACATCATCATATTAGAACTGGGAGTGGGGCGAAATCAGGAGAGAAAGACAAACACAAGTGTGTGCTGTAACGTAACACCATCCCCACCCTGTGTGTGTGTGTGTGTGTGTGTGTGTGTGTGTGTGTGTGTGTGTGTGTGTGTGTGTGTGTGTGTATGTGTGTGTGTGTGTATCCAAGGCGCTTTACAAAGATTGTGCATTACATTCACCCATTCACACACTGACACACATTCATTACATTCACCCATTCACACACACACACACACACACACACACACACACACACACACACACACACACACACACACACACACACACACACCTAAACGTCCTCAAGTGCTCTTGGCATGGTGCCAGACTGCACCCATCTCTCTGTGAGTCAAACCAGTCCAACAGCAACAGACCAGAGACAAACACACAGAAAGACAGGACCAAACACACAGAGACAACACACAGAAAGATAGGACCAAACACACAGAGACAAACACACAGAAAGACAGGACCAAACACACAGAGACAACACACAGAAAGATAGGACCAAACACACAGAGACAAACACACAGAAAGACAGGACCAAACACACAGAGACAACACACAGAAAGATAGGACCAAACACACAGAGACAACACACAGAAAGATAGGACCAAACACACAGAGACAAACACACAGAAAGACAGGACCAAACACAACACAGCTTTTCCTCCTCTCTAAGGCCTCCCATACATGACATGGATTCTAGTATAAAAACATTTTACTGCAAAAGTGGTGAAATTGATATAAAGTTATAAGCTAAACCCAAACTAAAAATAAGCCTTGGAGGCTGATCACTGATCACTGGCACACTGGCAGAAGAGTGAGAAAATCCTAGTCCACTCACATCTACAGTTTATACAAATGACATCCTGTAAGATGAGGGATGTCCTTTAAGCCTTGGTTCTCTAACCTTTACATGCCAAGGACCCCTAAATGTATGTTTGGCCGAGGACCCCCATCTGAAAATGATTTTGAACAGGGACCACTAGAAGAGAGCATTTGTGTTAAACACTTTTCACAATTATTCTAAATATTCTAAACATTTTCGATATGTTTTTTTTCCCAAATATTTTCAAACATGTACTGTACAAGCTGTGAGCTTGTAGCTCATGTTATTTTTGAATAGGCAACCTACCAATGGATAAAGTGGTTCAAATGATTATGATGCTATGTTGACTACTTTTCCTGGGGACCCCCTGGAACCCCCCCAAGGACCCCTGGGGGTCCCCAAACCTCACTTTGAGAACCAATGGCTTAGAACATCATTTTATGCCAAATACAGAGCCACAATAATTGTAACCTATTGTATACTTCTTCACAAATAGCAGATGTACAAGCTCACAGCACATCAAAAGCGTGTACATGTGCTATGTATATGTGCTTTTTGTATTTTGAAGAACAAAACAAAACATGCACAAACAGGCAAACTAAAAATAATGTTTTTTTGCTACATGATGCTGCACTGAGATGCCACCCTGTGGCCACATTGGGTAACTACACTTCACTGATCACAAGAATAATCAGTCAATGATGAAAGTCATGCAAACACCAACACACTGACTGAACTGAGACGGTTGGTTCTGGAGAATGAATAAATGGAAACACATGGACCTGTAAGGGTCCATTTAGAACCCACTGGAGGAACCCTGGGGGTCCCTGGTGTTGTAAGCTTGTAGATCGGCTATTTTTGGCAGAGAGGTTTGTAGAGGGAAAAGAAGAGCAGACTAAAGTATTTGACGGTTCAAGTGGTTAAATGTCTGAAACACATTACTCCAACTAAGGGGTCCCTTGCCTGAAAACATTGAAGACTCCCATGTGGATTAAACCAGGAACAGTGACTTAGATTCATTCCTCATGGATCTACTGGATCTACATGTGGATTAAAACCCTAACTCTAAGGGGCGGCATAGCTCAGGGGAAGAGAAACCGTTATTAGAGCATGAAGGGTTCCCGAAGGGTTCTCAGTTCGAATCTGGGCTCCCCCTGAGTTAATGTTGAAGAGTCCTTGAGCAAGACCCCTAACTGCTCCCAGTGAGCAGGTTGGTGCCTTGCATGGTTTCCTCCGCCACCGGTGTGAATGTGTGTTTGAATGGGTGAATGTAATGCACAATCTATGTAAAGCGCCTTGGATAAGAGCGCTATATGAATGCACCATTTACCATTTAACCCTAAACAGAGGCAGAACTTGTGTGATTCTAAACAAAACATTTACCTGACACCACTTGTCAGCAGGGTTGATGCGGTTCAGCACAGCCAATGAGAAAGCCGCGTTTTTTCCCCTAACCAGACTATGATTGGATGATCAGATTCTGACGTCTAGAAGTAAAATAAATGGACACATAGAGAAGAGAACATGTCAAAGTTAAAGCCTAAATTATACACTGTAGTTTGACCTGTCATTTGTCACCAATAAATCATTTTCAAGCTAACAACACTTTGCAATGTGAAACATTAAATTAAAGCTTAATACAGTATCTGATAAAGTGTGTAGTGAGTTATTGTAGAGTATTAGTGCTCTAGTTTAGGGGTCTTCAACAGGGGGTCCGGGACCCCTAGGGGGTCCTCAGAGTACAGGGGGTCCTCCAAATCTTTGTGTGACAGAAAATCCTTTTTTATCCTTTTTTATATTAGTAACCACTTGAACCATAGTGCCCATATTCTTTTAGCCGAAAATAGCAGATCTACAAGCTCACAACACCTCGCAGTGAGCTTGTAGATCTGCTATTTTTTTTTTTTTTGTTAACAAGGTTTGATGTAGAGGGGAACAAGAGCAGACTAAGTACAGAGTGCAAGGTCAAGTTTATTAAGTATTGAAGGTTCAAGTGGTTAAATATCTGAAAACACAAATTGACATGAATCCAAAATACACTGATGATTGTGCTGTCAAACAATGAAACTATGGAATCTATGAACAGATTGTGGGGGTCCCTTCTTCATCTCTCTCTCAACTAAGGGGTCCTTGGCCTGAAAACGTTGAAGACCCCTGGTTCTAGCCCACACAGTCTGTAAGTAAGTTTATTACTAAGTTTATTATTACTAATAATCTATATTTTACCTATTGCTGACTGTGCATACCATATGTTATCATAGACTTGGCTAAATCTGGCAACACTGTGATTACCTGCATTACACCTGCAGCCCACTAGGGGGAGAAGGGAACATATAGAAAGTGAGCGTAAGGCGGAGTTTCGCTCCAGATGACGTATTTCCCGTCGCCATCCTCGAGGGACGTCACTTATAATAATAATAATAATAAGTGCACTACAACGTTTACACAACCTCCATGACGATCCTATTACTGTATGTATTGAGATAGATTGTTGTAGGCTACAACAGTTATCATCAAAATAAACCATATCAAAGTGTGCGGGACATTTCTCTCTCAAAATAACAACTTTTCTAGTGTTATTTCTTATCCTGGTAAAGATCATGTGTCTGTCCCTTGTTCAGCCATGTCAGATATATTTTCTCTTTAAACAAAACCGTTTGCTCAATCTCATTGTAGGCTATATCCTATAGGCCTAATATATTCAATAGATATATTTTTATGACAGATTTACTGGCCTCAACCTCCCGTGTAATATGTATTAGCCTAGACACTTCAGTCAACTCTGCCACTTTACGCAGATCATCTGAGAGAGAACATTGTGGTCAAGCAAGGATCACTTTGTATTGAGAGAGAGAGAGGTGCGCTTTCTCTAATTATCCAACAGAAGAGAGAGAGAGAGAGAGAGAGAGAGAGAGAGAGAGAGAGAGAGAGAGACATGCTCAAGCCTATAATATATTAAATAGAAATATATGTGTTATGCCAAATTACAAAACGAAACCCGAGTGGCCCCGTAAATGGTCTTGTCCATTTCCGTCCCGTTCTGATTCCTTTTTTTTTTTTTTTTTTTGAGACTTGTGACATTGTCCTGAAATCCGTTTATTTCCGAGGTTCAGAGAGACCCGAGCATTTAGCTTATTATTAGGCTATTAAAAGTCCATGCGTGCCTCTGCCTTTCATGTGGTGAGGTCTACTCAATCTAACATACTGTCTGCAGCTGTGTGAACTGATTGACAGGCACTGTCAGAAGTCAGAGCGGTGTAAACTTTATCATAAATGTAGACTATTGTCAATGCTGCTGGTTGGTTGCCTATGAATCTATAATATTAACATTGAAACAAAAGCCAGGGAGAAAGGAATGCTTTTAGGCTATTTTCTATCTACAGAGGTAAGTCATTTTCCGTTTAGAGAGAGAAAGAGAGAGAGAAATGGTCGAGTGAGCTTCACTTTGTATTGTAAGACGGGACCTGTGTTGCATTGCCGATTAAAATATAATCTCTTTAGGCCTAAGCCTATTTATTAAATCACAATCGAATGTTGTTTACTTGCATAATGGGGACACTTTTTTTTAAATTGTAGGCTATTTTATATGTAGTCACTGGAAAATGTTTCAACATCTGATCTCTCAGTACTGTTGCTTCTTTTTTTTTTTTTTTTTTTTTTTCTTTTTTACTGGTCCCCCTCGGCAATGGCGCTGGTTTTGTAGGCCGATAACTCCAAATCGGCCTACAAAACGTCATACGCACGTTCCCTATACTGAATGAAGCAGTCTTGATTTTTTATTTAAAAATAAACCTACTGTATTCCTGTGTGTGTGTGTGTGTGTGTGTGTGTGTGTGTGTGTGTGTGTGTGTGTGTGTGTGTGTGTGTGTGTGTTCACATGTTGTGTTCAGATCAGCTATTATTAACAATGAGGCCAGTGAGTGTGGACAGTACAAAAACTATTTTTGGAAGAAATACATCAACAAATGGAATCAAATCTTACAAGTTACAATGTGGTCATTTATCCATCCATCCATCCATCCATCCATCCATCCATCTGATCTCACATTCATACACCGATGTCAGAGGAAACCATGCTTGGCACCAACCTGCTCACCAGGAGCAGTTAGGGGTTCAGAGTCTTGCTCAAGGACTCTTCAACACTAACCCTGGGGGAGCAAAGGATCGAACATCCGGCCACTCTACCCCTGAGCCACTGCTAAAAGGATAACACAAAAAGAACCCAGGGGGCTTGTTTCCACTGTGGTATATTGTACTCAATTCATCAATAATAGCCAGGCCTACATAATAGAAACAATACATACATACATGGAAATCTATGACAAAACATAAGCCTATGTGTAATATTAAATGAAATAAACCGTGGTATAATTTGTATATTAATATTAGTTTGTTGTTTTTGTATAGACAGAAATGCAATAATGTCTGTATTGTGTCTGTTATTGTATAGGCCTATAAACACAAGTATTATGTCTGTTGTTATGTCTGGCAGTTGTTGACTCACTGCTCTGACGGTCACCAGAACCCTGCAGATGTGGTGTCGGTGTGCCCCCTTGTGGACAAACTGTCACATTACAATACATATAGCCTGTATTACATGTTTTACATCATTTGAAATGGAATAGCCTGAATTTAAACCCTAAACACTATCCCAGCCTGTGTAGACAGACAGACAGACAGACAGACAGACAGACAGACAGACAGACAGACAGACAGACAGACAGACAGACATGTATGCATGCACATGTTCTGTAACGTAAACCACTGTGATTTGTATAGGCTGTATGTTAGGCCTTGGTCCAGGAACCATGCAGGAAGGGTTGGTAATTATGATGCATAGAGAGTGGAGTTGGTTGAAAACACAAACCTTTACTGTAGCTTTAAACAGGAACAAAACGTAAGACTGAAGGCCCCATTCCCACTGGATCAGATAACAGATTGAAGGCCCATTCCCACTGGGCCAGATAACAGATAAACAATCTCTTATTTCTCCATTCAAGTGGATGGTAAGATACTGATAAAACCATTGCACCAGCTGCTAACCCTAACGCTATAACTTGGGGGGGTGCGAGACCCCGGCTCAGAAAAGATATGGTTTGCCAGGGGCGCGCAACCCAAGACCACGGCAACACTGCTTGGAAGTGAAATATTCCTATAATGCTTTCCCAGCAAACATTTTGAGGTATATTAGACGTCTAATATGTGTTGTGAGGTGTTGTGATTATGATAATATTTTCACGTCAGTTCAAACCAGTGGTTCCCAAACGTTTTAGATCGAGAGCCAAGCATTGATATATGATATGATATAGTGATATAGTACTTTATTGTCAGTTCACACTGAAATTTGTCTTACGACACAGCAGTCATGTATTCAAAACATATATACAAACATTTGTAACACATCAAGGCATACGTGACACGCTGAGTCGCGGTGCAGCCCCTGTACCAGCGCACCAAAAATTATTATTATATTATTATTATTTATTTTTTACAATTAATCAAATTTTTCTATGGGATCTGTACTGGAGTTGTGACCCATAAAAACCCAAAACTGGGTTAAATTATTTAAAACACGTTTACTTAACACTATAGCTTTGGATATGTTGGGACATCTGGTCACCCTTATTCACATAGAATATGATTATACTTCAGGATGCTTTATAATAAAATAAACAAATATTGACTATTTTATAAAAAATCATAGTAGGGTTCATAGAGCATCATCATTAACGTCATAATGCATTTATTAAGTACACACATGATTAGACTTAATGAGCTTAACCTGAGGATTTAAGTATACCACTAAAACTGCAAAGATTCAGGGGTTCATATAAACATTTTATTTTATAAAAAATAAAAAAGATTTTCACATCAAAGGGGAATAGTCTGATAAAATATTTGGATGAAATAATTTGTTCATACAGACTGGCAGATCATATCTGATTTCAGACTTACATTATTCAGATAGAAGTTGGAGTGGTTTTACGATTGAGACACCGCCACCACTGAAGTATAAGGGAGAACTGAGTACTGCAGCTGCCAATGCAATCCTTATGAGCGACACCCCATTTGGGACACCATATACATAGAGTGACATATAACTGCATGAGTATACAAGCTACATTTACACATTGGTATTGCTGGATTCAGTAGAACCACACGTTTCACAGAGTCACTGCAAAGTAAACAAAGCATTTTACATAGATTTTAATTTCCGCCTATTGTAGGTATGTGTTGAAATGACTTTGTGATGCTTGTGAATCAGCTATTTTCAAGTCAGTGTTGATCTTGTCAGCAAATTATTATGTAGTCGTAGTCAGTCTTTTGAATACAATTCCATTTAGTTTTAGTCATATTTTTGTCATCTGATTTTATTTTAGTTTTAGTCGACTAAAATGTTATTTGGCGGCCATGATGGCATGCCTGATTTTATACTTGGTTGTGTGCTGAAAATAGCAGATCTACAAGCTCACAACATGTCGCGCTGCGTCACGTTGTGAGCTTGTAGATCGTCTATTTTCAGAGAGCAACACCCGAGCGCAACCAAACATACAATGACTTGTCTTTTAGTTCTACTGGATCTCTTCTCCACTAATAGTCCCTCCCTGACATTTTAAGAAATTGACAATTCTATATTTAGTCTTAGTTTTAGTCATCATAGCTCAGTGTTTGTTTAGCTTTTATTTAGTCAGTGAAAAAAGGAAGTCGACAGACATTTTTCATCATATTTTTAGTTGGTGAAATCAACACAACTTTAAGTACATTTTGATGCCAATACTTTTGCACTTTTACTTGGAATTCTGGACTTTTACTTTTAGCAGAGTATTTCTATGTTGCAGTATTGACTGTACTGTAGACATAGAAAATATAAATATATACATAAACTATGTTGCTGTTGGCTGGAAACCTTGGATGTCCAAAATGCTTCCTGTGTTCAAACACACATCCATAACAACCATATTGGTTGATGTCAACTCATCAGAGACATTATCTGTCCTCACAAAGACACACTGAGGAGAGTTCACCCCATAGCCTAAACCCAGGGTAGAGTGGTTCACTGAATGTGGACTGGAAGGTATAAAGGTGTTTCAGTGAGTCAGACGACACCTCATAGAAGGACAGAGTCCCGGCAGCATGGTCTACATACACTGCTACTCTGTTGGAGCCAGAGGGATCAACAGGGAGGATAGAGGTCCTACTATTGTGAAAGACCATGTAAAGGCCTCCCCCACAGTACAGACTCCAGGACAGATCATTGTCCCCAAGTCCATTAGGACCCTCTCCTCTCCTGCTGATTCCTCTGTAAGCCACTCCTATCCTAACCTGTCCACTCGTCTCTACCTCCCAGTAACAGCGTCCAGTCAGACCCTCTGTACACAGAACCTGATAACACTTATCATCAAATCTGTCCTGATGATCAGGGTATGACTGAAGCTCCTCCCCCACTGGCCGAGTCACCTTCCTGTTGCTCTCAGACAGACAGAGTGTTCTGCTTGCTGTGTTTGGATCCAGTGTGAGACGATGGAAGTCTGATGAGAGAACAAGACAGGAAACATTACAAATATTTAATATTTAAAAAGTATTACAATATTCAGAGAGAGAGAGAGAAAGAGAGAGGGAGAGAGAGAGAGAGAGAGAGAGAGAGAGAGAGAGAGAGAGAGAGAGAGAGAGAGAGAGAGAGACATTGGTTTACAGTAACTGAGTACACAATAAGTTAATGTTGTGTAGTTAAGGTACTAATACCTGAGTATTTGTATTACTGGATACTTGTGACTTTCACTACATTTCAAAGACACATATTGTACTTTTAACTCCACTACATTTGTAGGAAGAGAAAACATTTATTTATTATGAATTATTATGCCCTGTTTTTAAGTAAAAATTGCTTGTAAGAACGTCTATTTTCATTATGATTGATAGGCTATTAGTGTTGATTTTGTCTAAACTAAAACTATGACGAAAAATGTTCGTCAACTTTTTTCACTGTGGAAAACTAAATAAAAACTAAACACACATTTAAGATAATATGGCTAAAACTAAGACTAAATTTACTGACAATTTTGTAAAAATAAATAAAAGTAGACTAAAATGTTAGGGAGGGACTAGTGGAGACGAGATCCAGTAGAACTAAAAGACAAGTCATTTTATGTTTGGTTCAGCTCGGGTGTTGTGCTCTGAAAATAGCAGATCTACCAGTAAGACTCCCTAATGGGGAGATAATTGACCGTCAGGTCACATATATACACCAGGGGCCGTGGAGTGGAGCAGTAGCTTGTAGATCGGCTACCTTAGACTATTTTCCCATATGTTTTTCCAAGCGGCGTGGGGGTCTGCGGGGTCCGCCTGGGTACCCCCTAGATGCCAGCCCCGTTTCTCGCTGGAGGCCCGAGTTACGGCCTTTTTAGCGGGCTGCAGTGGCGGGGGTCCACAGGTAGGTGGCGGGGGTCCGCCGGTAGGTGGTGGGGGTCCGCCGGTAGGTGGCGGGGGTCTACAGGTAGGTGGCGGGGGTCTACAGGTAGGTGGCGGGGGTCTACAGGTAGGTGGCGGGGGTCTACAGGTAGGTGGCGGGGGTCTACAGGTAGGTGGCGGGGGTCTACAGGTAGGTGGCGGGGGTCCACAGGTAGGTGGCGGGGGTCTACAGGTAGGTGGCGGGGGTCCACAGGTAGGTGGGGGTCTACAGGTAGGTGGTGGGGGTCTACAGGTAGGTGGGGGTCTACAGGTAGGTGGTGGGGGTCTACAGGTAGGTGGTGGGGGTCCACAGGTAGGTGGCGGCGGACGGCCCCGACTTTACGGCCAGATCAAGTGGAATACGTCCTAACAACAGGGCTCGGGCTGAATTTTTAAGCTCAAACACACACTCTCACACAGACACACACACACACACACACACACACACACTCTCACACAGACACACACACACACACACACACACACACACACACACACACACACACACACACACACACACACACACACACACACACACACACTAGGCTTGGAACAGCAGCATGTTGGTTTACACAGCAGTCTTTGACAGTGGGAATGTGGGATTAACCAACGCTACAATCTTTGACAAGGAGGCTATAGCACTGCAGCCGACATGAATGACACAAGTCACTGCCATGAATACTTTGGGATATTAATTTAAACTATATCCGTGCGCGTTCATTTGGTTACAAGCAATAATTCCCCATGGCCATGATCTCACAGGCTCGCCACATTAATGACAGATATCCTGGAAACTAAAGGTCATCTGAATGCAGTGGTTGCAGAATGAATGAGGCTCTAAGCATTGATGGATGAAGACTGGCTGGTGTTGAGTGATCTCCAGGTGGCATAAATAAATCCACCGCGCCCACGGGGAAGATGGTGCTCTGTGGGCACAGGTGGAGCGTCGGGTTTCATCATTAACTCCAGCATGTACAGTAGCTACTGTATACATTGAGAGACCCCACGGTTATGTTTGGGCACGTTTGAGTGCTTAAACTATAGCAATCATGTACCGGTATTCCGCACTGGCTGGCCATCTCCCCGGTGGGCCGTGGACCCTCAAATAAATCATCCACAGTGTGCACTGGGCTGGGCACAGCCAGGTTTGGACCTTCAGGTTTTATCCTTAATAAAGGATTCACGTCACTATAAATTGGAGGCTCACAGTTCCCGAAAATGCTCTCGCATGCGTTCGTATCTATGCTTGTTCTGAGCCAGATCTGCAATAGACTGTTAGTGTTAAAGCACTTAATGTAGATTGCTTCCATATCGCTAGATTTTGATTGCTTGTCATTGTAACTTGGAAATAAAATCAGCGTACATGTCCATGATGTAGCTGGTTATATATTTTTATAAAATGTTATATTTTCACAGGATTATTTCTTAGTGTGTTAGATATGCATTTCCGAGTGAATACATGTGTCCATTGTCTGTCAGATAGTTAGACAATGCTGCCCCGCATGTCTACAATGGAATAAGAGGTGTAAGATGAATCCTACACCACCTCTGAACTTGACGTAAGATCTGATCCCACCCTACGCCAACGTCAAAGTCACGCTGAAATGATAAATGAAGAGACTTGCCTAAATTTCGGTGTACGCCAACATTTTTATCTGCACCACATTGATAAATGAGGGCCAGTGTGTTTGGGGACATTAAGCAGAATGTGTGGCAGAAGGAGGGTTGAACATTGCAGAAGGTGTGTCAGGTAGAGGGAGCTAGTGTTTTGTAAACAAGCATCAGCTGGTGTGAAGGACCAGGCCAAGAGCAGAGAAACCTCCTGCATTCACTGGAAGCTCTACTGAAGAGCTTTCAGGACAGCATCCAGGGAGGGAGGGGCCAACAGAGGATAAAACACTGTATACAAATACAGACAGACAGACAGACAGACAGACAGACAGACAGACAGATACTCACATCTCTTAAGGAGTTGAGTATTAGTCCAGAATTCTCCTCCATGTTTCACTCTGTAGGAAGTAGAACAACAATGCATCAATGTCTGACTGTCTAACACGTCTCCACTACCTGACACTACAGTGTTTCTGCTACTAGTGAAATGACGGGAATTTGCAAAAATTGTGGGAACTTGCAAAAGAAAAATATGTGTTTTGATTAGAAAAGGTGATTGAAAAGGTGACCACCCTTTTCTTAGGCTACTGTCGTATACCTTTATGAACGTGGCAAAGCTCAGTTTACAAGGAGTGCAATGAATGTTGCAATTTAAATAGTCAATATTTTAACAGAGCAGATAATATATAGACATTATGTTTTATTGAGCAAGGGAAGAGATCTTCTGCCTGCACAGTGTCGATTCTCTCACACACACACACACACACACACACACACACACACACACACACACACACACACACACACACACACACACACACACACACACACACACACACACACACACACACACACACACACACACACACACACACACACACACACAGGAGCACTGTTTTTTCACAGCACAGTTGTGTGTTCTGTGTGAACGACGGTTGAGGATGACTTTATAAACTTTATGTGTAAAAAAAATGCAGTGGTGGAAAAAGTACTCATATTTTCTACTTAAGTAAAAGCATGAATACTGCATTGTAGAAGTACTCTGTTACAAGAGCAGTCCAGAATTCAACATTTACTTGAGTAAAAGTACAAAAGTATTGGCATCAAAATCTACTTAAAATACTAAAAGTAAAAATACAACATGTTTGAAAATAGCAGATCTACAAGCTCGTAGCTTGTAGCTTGTAGATCAAATAGCCAAGGTATAAAATAGGGCTAAGATGGTTTATGTATGTTTTAACATGTTATAATTTAGATCAGCAAAGTAACTAGTAACTATAGTTTTCAAATAAACGTAGTGGAGTAAAAGTACAACATTTGGATCCCAGATGTAGTGGAGTAGAAGTAAAAGTATTGGAATTTGGAAATACTCAAGTAAAGTACAAATTCCTCAAAACTGTACTTAAGTACAGTACTTAAGTAAAAGTACTTAGTTACTTTACACCACTGTAAAAATGCAGGGTTAATGAAATCATGCAAGCCCAGCTTATTTACGTATTTTGCCTGGATATTTTACTGCAACAGATTATACACATAAACATGAATCTTCAGCAGGTGTATGACTGTATAAATGGGGTGGGAGGAGGGGATTGTTGGGGCAGACTAGCACAATAGACGTTATGCCATTGGAACATGAAACAAGGGAATCACTGCACTAACCAACATGGACACAGTCCAAGTCTACTCACTGCAGAGACTCCAGTCCAGAGAAGTTCTTCAGTCCAGACACCGGCAAGACGTTGAAGTTCAAGTCTAATTCTCTCAAATGAGAAGGATTAGATCTGAGAGCTGAGGCCAGAACTTCACAGCTTCTCTCTGACAACCAGCAGTTCATCAGTCTAAATGAGAAATAAAACACACAATGTTTGATTGTCTGCTATAAAATACATTATTCTGAGAACCTGCTTACAACCACCTATTAAAGGACCTGGTCTGGATGGACTGTCTGGGTTTTAGAATAGAAAACCAGACAGAGTAACATGAACTAAATAATCTTTACTTAATCTCGCAACAGACAGGAAACAGCAACATGTTGAAAACAGATGATCCAGCAAAGAGACTGAAAACAGAGTTTCTAAATGGTTAGTTCCAATACTTAATTCTGATTGGCTGGTTTCTGATTAAACCAGTGTCTAAATTACACAATAATCCACACCTTGAATCAGTTTATATCAAACCCAGGTGCGTTATTTCTTTCCACAGTGTTGTGAAGCTGAACTAGAGAAGGGAGCGCTTGATTTTCTCTCAAATCCTGCCGTGCGGGGCTTATGCTATTGAAAAATAGCAGATATACAAGCTCACAGCGAGGCACCAAGTGCCGCGCTGCGAGCTTGTAGATCTGCTATTTTTGAAAAGTTGTGAACATGTGTGCAAATCTTTGAATATACTGCAAGTATTTTTAAGCGAACATTTGAAATAAAATGTAGCTTTGTTTGCTAAATATTTTTAGATGGGTGGTCCATGGCCAAATACATATCATTTTGGGGGTCCTTCACATGAAACAGTTTGAGCACCGCTGACAGAAACATAGGTTTTAAAGAAACTATTGACAGACTTGCACAAATGTTCATGATTAGAAGAAAATAGAAGTTCTACAAGCTTGCAGCACGGCACTCTGTGCTGCACTTGAGCTTGTATACAGTATCTGCTATTTTTCAACAGTCAATAGCACAACATAACGTGTAATAATGCGTTCCCAGTCTAAATGGGTTAAACCCCTCCCCTGAAGAACATTCATGGGGGGCCCACAGTGAATGCTTGAACCCAGGGCCCAGGATTTGGTGCAACACCCCTGCTCACAGCACAGCTTGTCTCAAAGGGTGGCAGGGCTTTCACAGTCTGGGCCCCTCAGCTGTGGAACTCCCTACCTGTTGACCTACGACGTGTGAATTCAGTGTCATCTTTTAAAGCCCTTTTAAAAACCCACCTCTATGTTCAAACCTTTTCTAAAATTGTTCCTGCCATTTTTATATATATATATATATATATATATATATATATATATATATATATATATATATATATATATATTCTCTCAAATCCTGCTGTGCGGGGCTTATAAGCTCCACCCACACACATAGGACTGTAACTGAGTGCCTCTGGGCGGGGCTTGTAAAAACACCAAGCGCCCCTACTATAACCCATTCTGATTGCAACAGGTGTTTCTGCAGCCTGGCCGGGAACTACTTTCTTGTAGCTGGGAACTACTTTCTTGTAGCTGGGAACTACTTTCTTGCAGACCTTGTAGTGAATTATTAGTGAAATAGAACAGTTTTAGTTGGTACATGTCTATGATTTATCATGTTGACATATTGTAGACTGTTAGTGTTAAAGCACTTAATGTAGATTGCTTCCATATCGCTAGATTTTGATTGCTTGTCATTGTAACTTGGAAATAAAATCAGCGTACATGTCCATGATGTAGCTGGTTATATATTTTTATAAAATGTTATATTTTCGCAGGATTATTTATTAGTGTGTTAGATATGCATTTCCGAGTGAATACATGTGTCCATTGCCTGTCAGATAGTTAGACAATGCTGCCCTGCATGTCTACAATGGAATAAGAGGTGTAAGATGAATCCTACACCACCTCTGAACTTGATGACAAGTTTAGTTTACTTTATTTACTTTACTTGATTATGTCAACTTTGTATATTTTATACTTCTACTGCACTACATCTATAGAGGCAAACACTGTAATTTTTACTCATTAATTAGTTGAAAACTTTAGTAACCATTTACTTCAGATCTGATTTAGATTATTGCAATATACATAAACCAGCTATTTTATCACCTATTATACACTTTTTTTTATTTCGACACATTTTGAAAACATAAAAAGGGGGCATTCTGCATAATGAGTATTTGGTAATAAAGTGTATTTATTACTTTTACTAGTAACAGAGCTGCATTGTGATATTGCCATTTTTACCCTGATACAGACAGAGTCTGTGGTTTGAGTGAATTTAGTGAACATGTACATACTGTAGTTACTGTACCTCCTCATTATCCCAGTCAATGTGTGTTACTATGATATCAACATTATTCATGCCACAATATTCATATTATAATCACATGATAAATCACTGATGGAAATAATGATTGTAAATTAATCTCACCGTAGAGTCTCCAGTTTACAATGAGGACTTTTCAGTGCAGCACAGAGTAGATCCAGGTCCAGGTGGTTGGAACTTAAGTCCAGGTGTCTCAGATGGGATGGATTAGAACTGAGAGCTGAAGACACAACTTCCATGTGTTCCTTCTGGAGGTCATCGCCAAAGCCAACAAGTCTGTAATTAGAGGTGGTCAATCAGACCACACGCACACACACACACACACACACACACACACACACACACACACACACACACACACACACACACACACACACACACACACACACACGTCAAGTCCATTTATTTATAAAGCAGATTTAAAAACAACCAGGTTGACCAAAGTGCTGTACATCATGAGAACGCAGTAAAAACAAATACAATACAAAGCAAAAACAATCGAAACATTTGTAAACATTTAAAACCTTGTCAGAACAGCTACAAAAACAAAACATTTAAGATATAAAACAATGACAGATAAAAGGCACAGGGAGGGAGGGGTCTAGGGCTCAAATGCTAGGGTGAAGAGGTGTGTTTTAAGTCGGATGGAATGCTGTTCCAGAGAGCTGGGCCAGCCACAGAAAACGCTCTGTCACCCTTTTACCTTAGAATGGCTGTTGTAACTTTGAGGGGTGTGTGTGTGTGTGTGTGTGTGTGTGTGTGTGTGTGTGTGTGTGTGTGTGTGTGTGTGTGTGTGCGTGTGCGTGCGTGCGTGCGTGCATGCGAATCACTGTTGATTTAACTATCATTTTTTGTTATAGTGTAGTAGTGTGAAGGTACAGTCCATTGTTTCAGTTCTAAGTTTTCTATTCACATGACTACTAACCGAGCCTTTCTGCTGTTCCTCACAGCTGGGATGAGTCTCCGTCGCCCCTCGTTTGATGTGTTGTATTTGTCCAGGTCCAACTCCTCCAGAACATCCTCTGACATCTGCAGCATGTGGGCCAGAGCTGAACACTGGGTCAGAGACAGTTCTGTCTTTGATCTGTCCCCTGACTTCAGGTACTCTTGGATCTCCTGATGCACTGAGTGGTCGTTCATCTCCATCAAACAGTGGAAGATGTTGATACATCTGTCAGGAGAGGAAAGGGGATCATTCATCTCCTTCAGGTTGTTGATGGCTCTCTGGATGCTCTCTGGACTGTTCTGTGTCTGAACCAGTAGACCTCCTAACAGACTCTGGTTGGACGGCAGTGAGAGACCATGAAGGAAGCGGAGAAACAGGTCCAGGTGACCATTCTTACTCTTTATGGCTTTACGGTTGGCTGCGTCCAGGAAGTCCTCCAAGGACTTGTCACTGGTGTAATCATTTCCCCTTCTGTCACGTCCCAGGAATGTCTTCAGTACCTCCATGTTCTTCTGTGTGAAACAGTGGAACAGGTAGACTGCAGCCAGAAACTCCTGGATGATCAGATGAACAAAGCAGTAGACTGCTCTCTGGAAGAGCACGCCCTCTCTTTTGAAGATCTCTGTGCACACTCCTGAGTACAGCGAGGCGTCTTTCACATCCAGACCACACTCTTCCAGGTCTTCTTGGTAGAACATGATGCTGCCTTTCTCCAGATGTTCAAACGCCAGCCTACCCAGCTTCAGAAGAACCTCCCTGTCCTTCTCCATGATCTGCTGTTGATTCTCTCTCTCTTTTCTGTTTCTTTGCTTGTTTATTTTTTTCCCCTCATGAGGCTCATCATACTTCAGCTCCTTCCTCTTTGTCTGGACCAACAGGAAGTGGCAGCACATGGCAGTCAGGGTCGTGGGCAGCTGTCCTGTCTCGTCTGTCTTCACCATGTCCTCCAGAACGGTAGCGCTGATCCAACAGAAGACTGGGATGTGACACATGATGTGGAGGCTCTTTGACGTCTTCATGTGTGAGATGATTCTGCTGGCCAGCTCCTCATCACTGAATCTCTTCCTGAAGTACTCCTCCTTCTGGGGGTCTGTGAACCCTCGTACTTCTGTCACCAGGTCAACATATGCAGGAGGGATCTGATTGGCTGCTGCAGGTCTGGTGGTTATCCAGATGAGAGCCAATGGGAGCAGATTCCCCTCGATGAGGTTTGTCAACAGCCCGTCCACTGATGATGTCACTGTGACATCAGTGATGATGTCATTGTTGAAGTTGAAGGACAACCTGCTTTCATCCAAACCATCAAAGATGAGGCCAACCTTCCAGACAGCGAGCTGCTCTGCTGTGACCTTCTTCAACGTTGGATGGAAAACATGGATCAATGAGAGAAGACTGTGCTGCTGATCTCTGACCAAGTTCAGCTCCCGGAATGAGAAGGGAACCAGGAGAATGACATCTTGATTTTCCAAACCCTTTGCCCAGTCCAGAGCGACCTTACGCACAGAGAAGGTTTTTCCAATGCCAGCGACTCCCTTGGTCAGAACTCTTCTGATTGGTGTCTCTCTGCCAAGGAGGAGGGGCTTAAAGATGTCACGGCAGTTGATTGGTTGGTCTTGGAGGGTGTTCTTCTTGGAGAGTGTCTCAAGCTGGTAGACCTCATGTTGGTTATTAACCCCTTCACTCTCTCCCACTGTGATGTAGAGCGCTGTGAAGATGCTGCTGAGGGAGGGCACTTCAGTGACGTCTGTCACACGATCCAGACTGTTCAAAGTGATCTTATAAACCTTTAAATCCTCCTGCACACTGACACCTGCTATGAGAAGACAATGAAGACATTTTAAACATTCAGTTGAATTTATAACTTTACATTCTTACAACTGTTTAAACACATTATTAATGTGTTAAATATCATACATTAGGGAACAATAACCAATATAAAACAAGTAAGACTCCCTAATCGGGAGATAAGTGACCGTCAGGTCGCATACACAAACTTTAGAAGGCAATCGTAGCCAATCAGGAGGGAATATGACTTTAGAGATACTGTGTACCCGCCGCTTTGCGTGAATTTAGGGCAGAATCTGTAGGAGCAGTGTTAAAAAAAATGTTTTGCAAAAATCGTCCTGATGGTGGCACTAGAAGAGGGTCATGTGAGAAATCAAAAGTGGCAAAAGTGTGACATGACGTTACAGCCTGACAGACAGAAAGACTGACAGCCGGTGGAGTTTTGATAGTAACTGCGACCTGACGGTCGCAATAATAATGTTGAATTGGGCGATTGATGTTCCCTTGTGAGATAATAAAGATATTTATCTGAATTGTTTTGGTACAGAGTTGATATTTGACAATGTTTATTTTATTTATTTGTATTTGTTGCTATTTAAATATTGTAAATTGTGTCCAGTCTTACTGTGTCCACTGTTGGTCTGAGTGGATGTCTTCAGTCCAGGTGTGGTTGTGAATGTCTCTCCTGAACATCTGGACGTCTGCTCAGTCCTCTTCCTCTCTCTGTGGAGATGAAGAACTTTATTAGGACTATATGCCCCATCTTAGCTGCTCTCCGTAGTGGGACTGAGTTACCAGGGCCCAAGGTGGAGGGGCCTTCATTATTTTATACTTTAGCTATTGAAAAATAGCAGATATACAAGCTCACAGCGAGGCACCAAGTGCCGCGCTGCGAGCTTGTAGATCTGCTATTTTTGAAAAGTTGTGAACATGTGTGCAAATCTTTGAATATACTGCAAGTATTTTTAAGCGAACATTTGAAATAAAATGTAGCTTTGTTTGCTAAATATTTTTAGATGGGTGGTCCATGGCCAAATACATATCATTTTGGGGGTCCTTCACATGAAACAGTTTGAGCACCGCTGACAGAAACATAGGTTTTAAAGAAACTATTGACAGACTTGCACAAATGTTCATGATTAGAAGAAAATAGAAGTTCTACAAGCTTGCAGCACGGCACTCTGTGCTGCACTTGAGCTTGTATACAGTATCTGCTATTTTTCAACAGTCAATAGCACAACATAACGTGTAATAATGCGTTCCCAGTCTAAATGGGTTAAACCCCTCCCCTGAAGAACATTCATGGGGGGCCCACAGTGAATGCTTGAACCCAGGGCCCAGGATTTGGTGCAACACCCCTGCTCACAGCACAGCTTGTCTCAAAGGGTGGCAGGGCTTTCACAGTCTGGGCCCCTCAGCTGTGGAACTCCCTACCTGTTGACCTACGACGTGTGAATTCAGTGTCATCTTTTAAAGCCCTTTTAAAAACCCACCTCTATGTTCAAACCTTTTCTAAAATTGTTCCTGCCATTTTTTTTATATATATATATATATATATATATATATATATATATATATATATATATATATATATATCTGCATGTGTCTATTTTAAAATGTGTGCCTACTTTTTATTCACTGATCGTTTGTTGTAGATTGTCAATAAATACATATCATGTTGTTCTTTTACCCTGCTCTGTAAAGCACTTTGTGATGTCTGGAAATATGCTTTATAAATACAATCATTATCATAATCATTCTTCACTGATTGATGGATGTTTCTGTACTGTTTGGTGTTGGTATAAATATACAATAACAGGGTCCACTCTGTCATGTCATTATATTATTGTGCACTTTTTGTTTGACTGGTTTAGACATTTATCTTTTTGTTTATTGATCTGTAACTGTTAGTTATAACATTAATCTCCATTGCTTATTGTTGGAATTCTGCCCAATTCAGCATCGAAGTGTGATGTCACTTCCGTGAAATGGCGTGAAATGTCGCCCTCTACGGGGTTCATGCTGGTATTGTTTTGTATTCAAATCGCCATTGGTGAATTTGCGATCACCGCATATAAGAACTGTGTTAAAAATATAAACACACCATGTGCGCGGACATGCTCTCAGCGACAGTCTGTCCCAGACACGAGTGTCTCTCTGTAGTTTCCAACATTTAGGACAGCGTTGATTACATTTTCTCTGACAACAGGCTATATCAGATATGAATGAATATCATAAACTATGCAGAACCCCCCGCTGACAGAAACGCGCACATGGTGTGTTTATTTTTTTAACACAGTCCTTATATGCGGCCATCGCAGATTCCCCAATGGCGATTTGAATACAAAACAATACCAGCATGAACCCCCTAGAGGGCGACATTACGCACAAATGACGACATGGCTTCGTTTCTCTATTCTTGTCATTTTGTGTTTTTGGACAGTAGAGAAGTATGAACAATAAGGCCATCACACGCTTAGCACTCAATAATAAATGACACTGATCATCCTCTGTATCAATAACTATATCAATAACACTGATCATCCTCTGTATCAATAACTATATCAATAACACTGATCATCCTCTGTATCAATAACTATATCAATAACACTGATCATCCTCTCTAGCTCTACTTCCACCTCATGCCATCAGGGTGAAGATACAGAACCCTGAAGTGGTACAAGGTTGGTTCATCATTAGTTTTGTTTCCTCAGCCATCGCTGCACTAAACAAACTGCTTCGCCCCTGTCGATAGGATGGTTTTCTGTGTACAGTGGAGACCTGATGTTCTGTCTTGTGATATGTTTGTGTTGTGTTATGTGTTGTTTTTTTTTCTTTTTTTTTTTTTTTAAAGACAGCGACAAATTTCACTTCGGGGACAATAAAGATTATTTGTATTATCATTAGTATAAAGTAGTAGTTACTGTGGTCACAGCAGTATCTTTATTTATTTATTCAGAGATGTCTTCATCTACAAGCTCGCAACGTGGCACAAAGCGACACATTTTGAGCTTTCTGCTATTTTCACTAGTTTGGTCCTGGACTCCCGGGCAAACGTCTAATTTCTCTTTTGGGTCTTGGGCTTAAAGGTTGGAAACCACTTATGACAGGTATGTATGTAAACTACCAGCTCCTCTCTATAGAGGTATGTATGTAAACTACCAGCTCCTCTCTATACTAAAGATGGTTGAGGTTTCCTCTCTTGCTCTCACTTTAAACTCCCACAGAGTCATGGTAAACTACAGTAGTTTATGAGCAGGCAGAGTAGTTTTGCTCAACACATTCATTGCTCTGAACGTGTTAACATGTTAAGAAGCTCATGAGGATTGACATACTGTGTGTGTGGAGGTCCAGGTTCACTGAAGACAGGAGGCATTCCCATAGACGCGTCACTCTTCATAGACACACAGCTGGGTGTTGGAGACTCTGCTCTGTGGTCAACACTTCTGGAATCACAACAATATTCATACAATGATCATGTGAATGAAAGAGTCTGTTTGTTATAGATTCTGTATTGTTACATTGTATTTTACAAGAGAGTAAAACTCCATCTTGAAGTAACAGGAAAAACATTGTGATAAAATATCACTGGAAAGCAGTAAAATGTATAAAAATAGAGCCATACAGTAGATCAACATGAGTGTACACTGTACATAATATCAGGGTTGTACCCGAACACGCTCAATGAACGATCGTTCATGAACACGTTCATATTTTGGGCGAATGTGAACTGAACGTTCTTTGTTTCCGTTTGATGAACGTTATTGTCATACGTGTCCATTCTGACGCTGTGAATGGTAATCAACAAACTATACAAAAAAGGAAGAAATGGTCAAATTAGACAGATTGTCAAATAGAAGCAAGGATGTTGAAAATAGACGATCTACAAGCTCACAACACCTCACATCTCAAGGCATTGTCAGCTTGTAGATCTTCTATGTTCACTCTATTTACTGTATATATGGAACCAAGTGAAACTAAATGTAATGCCTCAACTACTACATTACATTACTACATTACAAGTCAGGGTATGGGGTCCCCCGATTCAAATATGATTATTTTGGGGTCTCCATTTCAAATACGATTATTTTGGGGTCTCCAGTTCAAATACGATTATTTTGGGTTCTCCAGTTCAAATATGATTATTTTGGGGGTCTCTGATTCAAATATGATTATTTTGGGGTCTCCAGTTCAAATACGATTATTTTGGGTTCTACAGTTCAAATATGATTATTTTGGGGGTCTCCGATTCAAATATGATTATTTTGGGGTTCACGGCCTGAAAAGGTTGAGAACCACTGCTATGAATACAGCATGAAAGGGGATTATTAGACTGTGTCTTGTTTTTATCCATTATTTGCACATTATTGTCACATTACTTTGTTGTTTTATAGCGTTGTGTATATTGTATAGTGTTATAGTTTGAAGACTTTATTAGAAGTTTGCATAGTGTGTATTGTATAATAGGAGGATTGACATACTGTGTGTGTGGAGGTCCAGGTTCACTGAAGACAGGAGGTGTTCTCATAGACGCATCACTCTTCATAGACACACAGCTGGGTGTTGGAGACTCTGCTCTGTGGTGAAGACTTCTGGAATCACAACAATATTCATACAATGATCATGTGAATGAAAGAGTCTGTTTGTTATAGATTCTGTATTGTTAAAACCTCGACCAGCTGTCTGTCTGTCTGTCTGTCTGTCTGTCTGTCTGTCTGTCTGTCTATCTGTCACACGTCACACATCACACTTTTCCCCTGCTCATATCTCCGCAACCGTTGCCCCGATCCATGCCAAATTTTGCACACACACTCCTTGCCTGCCAAACCACAAAGCATCAATGCTCACATGACCCTCTTATAGCGCCACCATGAGGCCAGTTCTTGCAAAACACATTTATGGACACAGCTCCTACAATCTTTGGCCAAAAATCACGCAAATCGGTACACAGTATGTCTACACTCATGTCATCAACATGGATCTGTCCCATTTAGCGCCACCTTCAGGCCGATTTTTTTTTAAAAACACTTTTTTGGACACTACTCCTACAGATTTTGCCCTAAAATCACGCAAATCGGTACACAGTATGTCTACACTCATCTCATCAACATGGATCTTTCCCATATAGCGCCACCATCACATTTTTGGACACTGCTCCTACACATTTTGCCCTAAAATCACGCTGCGACCTGACGGTCGCTTATCTCCCGATTAGGGAGTCTTACTGGTTAGACAAAAATGGAGAACAGTAAAAGTATAGTCAATACAATATAAATGTAGTACAGTACAAGTACAGTTAAACACCCTGCCTAAAAGGAACATCTCAAATAAGACCTTTTACAGTCTTTTTTATTTTTGAAAGCCCTCAGTATTTAATTAATGGACATAATGAATAGCAAGCAAAGAAAACATTCAATAATATCACAGTTATAAAAACACTATATGTACAGGATTGGGGAAACAAGGGGGTGGGGCTAAGGTAAAGGTGGGGGTGCTCACTTCTGGCCTGTCTATGGGAGAAGTGACAACTACCTCCTTCTCTGGCCTCCTGAAAGGTGAGTTTTCACCTGTCTATGGGAGAAGTGACAACTACCTCCTTCTCTGGCCCCCTGAAAGGTGAGTTTTCACCTGTCTATGGGAGAAGTGATAACTACCTCCTTCTCTGGCCTCCTGAAAGGTGAGTTTTCACCTGTCTATGGGAGAAGTGATAACTACCTCCTTCTCTGGCCTCATGAAAGGTAAGTTTTCAGGGCAGTTTTGAAGGATGCCAGCGAGCTACATGTTTTAAGGGAGGTAGTCAAGGAATTCCACACCTGGGTGGCAGTGTTGTAGAAGGAGAATTTACCCATATCTGTCTTATGGATTTGTGTTATCAGGTCATTGTGTGCGCTCCCTCTGGTGTTGTGGTTGTTAGGGTTGGGGGCGGTAACCGCCGTACCACGCTATACCGAGTTCTACCGCGGTGTCAGTGTGCTTACCGCGGTAAAAAAGACAAAAAAAGGTATATTTTTATTGGAAAACAAGCGAGTTTTAAAACGGTGGAGAAGTGAGGACCGCATGCGCTCCATGCCGCTCTGCTCTGGGCCGTGTACCACATGTTTGGAAGCCACATGTCACTCAGACACAGACCTGCACACAGTGCACAGGGCAGGAGAGTACGGAGCACAACTATGACGGAGCAGCATGAACTTTCTCTGTAATCCACTCGACACAAGGATGTTAATCTTGTGTTGTGGCATATCTTTTTTTTATTCATACGGATTACTGGCGGAGCGCGGGCCGCGTGGACTAAAACCGAAAATGAAACTATTTTACTTTTTCCACCGCGTCGCACGTTGTGCCCCGTCCGGCGGCGCGTCTGCGATTTTATAACCTTTTCTGTCAAGTCTTGTAACTAAAACCTGTATACAGCAGCACTCAATCACTGCGATTTGAGAGTTGAGACGTGAGGTGAGTTTACAGAATCACTGTACACAATCTGACTACCCGTCTTCTTCTGGTTTGTTCACACAGCTGTTTGTGTCTGAAAAGTCCAAGTAGCTAGCCTACGTTACTATGGTAACCCGACAGTGCAGATCTAAAAGCTCAGAACGCGTCGCGGATGTTTAACTCTGTCTTCAACGCAGAGCCATCTTAGGCTAGCAAAATGTCTGGGAGAAACATGGGTCATGGGCCCCAGGTCGAGAAGTAGCCCAATCAGTTTGTTTTGGGAGGTTTGGAGCTTAGTCTTTAGTGATTCTTTGATGTTGGAGTACCATGAGGTGCAAGCGTAGTCAAAGTGGGACTGAATGAGGGCCCCAGCAAGAGTCCTGAGGGCACTTTTGTTGACAAAAGTGGAGATTCTGCCCAGGAATCGTATTCTTGTTCTCTGATAAAATATCACTAGAAATGGGAGTGTTTCTCTTCTCCCGCGGCTCCCACATACAGTAAGCTACAGTTTAAGAAGCTCAGGAGGATTGACATACTGTGTGTGTGGAGGTCCAGGTTCACTGAAGACAGGAGGTATTCCCATAGACGCGTCACTCTTCATAGACACACAGCTGGGTGTTGGAGACTCTGCTCTGTGGTCAACACTTCTGGAATCACAGCAATATTCATACAATGATCATGTGAATGAAAGAGTCTGTTTGTTATAGATTCTGTATTGTTACATTGTATTTTACAAGAGAGTAAAACTCCATCTTGAAGTAACAGGAAAAACATTGTGATAAAATATCACTGGAAAGCAGTAAAATGTATTAAAATAGAGCCATACAGTAGATCAACATGAGTGTACATAATATCAGGGTTGTACCCGAACACGCTCAATGAACGATCGTTCATGAACACGTTCATATTTTGAGCGAATGTGAACTGAACGTTCTTTGTTTCCGTTTGATGAACGTTATTGTCATACGTGTCCATTCTGACGCTGTGAATGGTAATCAACAAACTATACAAAAAAGGAAGAATTGGTCAAATTAGACAGATTGTCAAATAGAAGCAAGGATGTTGAAAATAGCCGATCTACAAGCTCACAACACCTCACATCTCAAGGCATTGTCAGCTTGTAGATCTTTTATGTTCACTCTATTTACTGTATATATGGAACCAAGTGAAACTAAATGTAATGCCTCAACTACTACATTGCAAGTCAGGGTATGGGGTCCCCCGATTCAAATATGATTATTTTGGGGTCTCCAGTTCAAATACGATTATTTTGGGTTCTCCAGTTCAAATATGATTATTTTGGGGGTCTCTGATTCAAATATGATTATTTTGGGGTCTCCAGTTCAAATACGATTATTTTGAGTTCTCCAGTTCAAATATGATTATTTTGGGGGTCTCCGATTCAAATATGATTATTTTGGGGTTCACGGCCTGAAAAGGTTGAGAACCACTGCTATGAATACAGCATGAAAGGGGATTATTAGACTGTGTCTTGTTTTTATCCATTATTTGCACATTATTGTCACATTACTTTGTTGTTTTATAGCGTTGTGTATATTGTATAGTGTTATAGTTTGAAGACTTTATTAGAAGTTTGCATAGTGTGTATTGTATAATAGGAGGATTGACATACTGTGTGTGTGGAGGTCCAGGTTCACTGAAGACAGGAGGTGTTCTCATAGACGCATCACTCTTCATAGACACACAGCTGGGTGTTGGAGACTCTGCTCTGTGGTCAACACTTCTGGAATCACAACAATATTCATACAATGATCATGTGAATGAAAGAGTCTGTTTGTTATAGATTCTGTATTGTTAAAACCTCGACCAGCTGTCTGTCTGTCTGTCTGTCTGTCTGTCTGTCTGTCTGTCTGTCTGTCTGTCTGTCACACGTCACACATCACACTTTTCCCCTGCTCATATCTCCGCAACCGTTGCCCCGATCCATGCCAAATTTTGCACACACACTCCTTGCCTGCCAAACCACAACCACAAAGCATCAATGCTCACATGACCCTCTTATAGCGCCACCATGAGGCCAGTTCTTGCAAAACACATTTATGGACACAGCTCCTACAATCTTTGGCCAAAAATCACGCAAATCGGTACACAGTATGTCTACACTCATGTCATCAACATGGATCTGTCCCATTTAGCGCCACCTTCAGGCCGATTTTTTAAAACACTTTTTTGGACACTACTCCTACAGATTTTGCCCTAAAATCACGCAAATCGGTACACAGTATGTCTACACTCATCTCATCAACATGGATCTTTCCCATATAGCGCCACCATCACATTTTTGGACACTGCTCCTACACATTTTGCCCTAAAATCACGCTGCGACCTGACGGTCGCTTATCTCCCGATTAGGGAGTCTTACTGGTTGGACAAAAATGGAGAACAGTAAAAGTATAGTCAATACAATATAAATGTAGTACAGTACAAGTACAGTTAAACACCCTGCCTAAAAGGAACATCTCAAATAAGACCTTTTACGGTCTTTTTTATTTTTGAAAGCCCTCAGTATTTAATTAATGGACATAATAAATAGCAAGCAAAGAAAACATTCAATAATATCACAGTTATAAAAACACTATATGTACAGGATTGGGGAAACAAGGGGGTGGGGCTAAGGTAAAGGTGGGGGTGCTCACTTCTGGCCTGTCTATGGGAGAAGTGACAACTACCTCCTTCTCTGGCCTCCTGAAAGGTGAGTTTTCACCTGTCTATGGGAGAAGTGACAACTACCTCCTTCTCTGGCCCCCTGAAAGGTGAGTTTTCACCTGTCTATGGGAGAAGTGATAACTACCTCCTTCTCTGGCCTCCTGAAAGGTGAGTTTTCACCTGTCTATGGGAGAAGTGATAACTACCTCCTTCTCTGGCCTCATGAAAGGTAAGTTTTCAGGGCAGTTTTGAAGGATGCCAGCGAGCTACATGTTTTAAGGGAGGTAGTCAAGGAATTCCACACCTGGGTGGCAGTGTTGTAGAAGGAGAATTTACCCATATCTGTCTTATGGATTTGTGTTATCAGGTCATTGTGTGCGCTCCCTCTGGTGTTGTGGTTGTTAGGGTTGGGGGCGGTAACCGCCGTACCGCCGTACCGCGCTATACCGAGTTCTACCGCGGTGTCAGTGTGCTTACCGCGGTAAAAAAGACAAAAAAACGTATATTTTTTATTGGAAAACAAGCGAGTTTTAAAACGGTGGAGAAGCGAGGACCGCATGCGCTCCATGCCGCTCTGCTCTGGGCCGTGTACCACATGTTTGGAAGCCACATGTCACTCAGACACAGACCTGCACACAGTGCACAGGGCAGGAGAGTACGGAGCACAACTATGACGGAGCAGCATAAACTTTCTCTGTAATCCACTCGACACAAGGATGTTAATCTTGTGTTGTGGCATATCTTTTTTTTATTCATATGTTATGTTGTGCTGGCTGTACTGGTTACTAGTGTAACAATGAGAGCTCGGACAACGACGTGCTGTCAATATGCTGGCTTTATTCAACTAACGTGTCATACAGGTCATTCTGCATTAAGGCCACTAGGCGGCGGTGATGTATCAGTTACACAACTGAACCCATAACACTACATCCCCCTTTCTGAGTATAAACAATAAATGGAAATGTTTGTTTTTACTTAACTTTGTTTTTTCCAATACACATTCCCCCATTCAACTTAAATTAGATACATTTCAGTTATTCACTTTACTTAGTTTAACTTTACCAAATTTAACAACTACAGTATGACATTCTCTTTTTTTTTTTACTTATCAAACACAAAATCAACCAGCTTAATAATATCCAAACAACATTAACCTATCTATGAAGGCGGGGTAGACTGCCCAAACCTTCAGCTGAGTGTGGGGATTATTCTGCCCCAATAATCACTCAGACAATCGAGAGTACCTGCTAAGTAACCTCAAAGTCTTTCAGGTACCCCGGTGGTCTTCTCTCTCTCGCCGGGTAGCGTCTCCCAGCCTCCGGACTCGGTGGACGCGGTTGGCGCAGCTCCGCTGGTTGACGCCCCCCTGGATCGCCGTCTGGTAGGATGTCTGGAAGATCAGCTGGTCTGGTGGGACCCACGGGTGTGCTGACAAGGTGGCTGCGATTCCGGCGCAGGATTCCCCTGGGCGTCTCGATGATGTAGGATCGTGGCATGTCCGACCTCGCCAACACTGTCCCCTTCTCTCTGGTGTCTGCGACCCACACATGATCACCTTGTTGTAGACCTGGCAGATCATGTGCTCTGTGTCTCCTGTTGAAGTTCATCTGCTGTCTCTGTCTGCTGTTCTCCTCTCCTTCCTTCAGTTTTGGGATGTCTGCCCATTTCGGATCAAGAGAGGATGGGATGACAGGAACAGTAGTTCTAATCCTCCTGCCCATGAGCAGTTCTGCTGGACTGTACCCATTTGCTAATGGTGTAGCTCTGTAAGCCATCAGTGCCATGTATGGGTCTTCTGCTTTGTCCAGGAGATCTTTGATTGTCCTCACAGCACGCTCTGCCTCTCCATTACTTTGTGGAAATCTGGGACTAGAGGTGATGTGAGTGAATCCCCATGCGGCTGCGAATTGCTTAAAGTTATCAGAAGAGTACTGGGGCCCATTATCACTTTTCAGAATAAACGGGCAACCCCATCTAGAGAAAATGGATTTGAGGTGTTCAATTACTGCTACTGACGTGGTTGAAGTGAGCTTAGCAATCTCCATGTAGCGAGAAAAGTAATCTACTACTACCAAGTAGTGGTTGCTCCTCCACTCAAACAGATCAGTTCCCACTGTAGCCCATGGCCTGTCTGGAAACTCGGTCGGCAGTAGAGTCTCTTTGAAGTTAACCCTCTCCCTTGCACAAATGTCACATCTCTCCACCATCTTCTGTAGCTGCATGCTTAATCCAGGCCACCAGACTGACTGTTTGGCTCGCTCTCGGCACTTCGTTATGCCCTGGTGTCCTACATGCAGTTTCTGTAGTATGTCAGTTTGCAGTGACTTTGGTATAACTAGTCTACTACCTTTCAGTAACAGTCCATCTTGCACCGTAAGCTGGCCTGCAAACTGTTGGTAAGGTAGGAATGCTCTATCAAGTGAGAATCTGTCCGGCCACCCCTCAGTGCAGTACTTTCTCACTTCTCTGAGCATGTCATCATTCTCCTGGTGTCTCTTAATCTCCTCCAACTTTTTATCTGTTGCTGGCAGGCTAGACATTATCATGTTTACATACAGGTCTAACTCTGTCTCCTGCTGTGTGTCGCTCACTCTCCCCACGGGTGCTCTAGACAGGACATCAGCAGTGGCTATGTTTTTACCTGCAACATGGGAGATGGAATATGAAAATCTCATCAGTCTCATTCTGAGTCTCTGTATACGAACAGGCAGCTCATCCAGGTTCTTCGCTCCCAGCAGTGGCACCAGCGGTTTGTGGTCAGTCTCTACATGGAATGTGATTCCCACCAGGAAGTCTGAGAATCGCTCGCACGCCCATGTAATAGCCAAAGCCTCTTTTTCAATTTGTGCGTACCGCTGCTCTGTGTCGGTGAGCGCTCTGGATGCATATGCGACTGGTTTGAGTTGGTCATTTTGTCTCTGCAGTAGTACTGCTCCCAATCCAAATGATGAGGCATCAGCTGAAACCACTGTGTCTGCTTTGGAGTTGTAGAGTGCTAGGCCTGGAGGTGAACTGAGTGTCTTTTTGATGTCATCAAAAGCCCTCTGTTGCATTGGTCCCCAGGTCCACATATTCTTTGCTCTCAACAGATCACGGAGTGGCTGTGTTTTGTCAGCTAAGTGCGGGAGGTATTTTCCAAGGTGATTCACCATCCCAAGGAATCTCCTGACCCCACTCACATCAGTTGGTTCTTTCATGTCAGTAACTGCTTTCACTTTATCAGGATCTGCTTTGACTCCTGTAGCATCAATTATCTGACCAAGGAATTTCACACGGTCTGTGGAGAATACACACTTTTCAGGTTTCAGTGTGACACCTGCTTCTTCCAGCCGTTTGAGTACTGCGTGCAGGTTTGTATTGTGAAGGGCCTGTGTCTGTGCATACACAAGTATGTCGTCCATCTGGCATATGACTCCCTCTAAGCCTTCTAGGATCTGAGACATTCGCTTTTGGAAGTGCTCAGGTGCGGATGAGATTCCAAAGCACAGCCGATTAAAGCAGAATCTGCCAAATGGTGTAATGAATGTCGTGAGCAGTGCAGACTCCTTGGCTAAGGGAATTTGCCAAAACCCAGAATTAGCATCGAGTTTGGAAAATATTTTTGCCCCCTCTAATTGTCCCAGTGTGTGTTCAACTGCGGGAAGCATATGCCTCTCTCTCTTTACTGAGTCATTCAGTTTTGTTAAGTCGACACATATACGCACCTCGTTCTGGTTTGGTTTAGGAACGGTGACCATACCAGCGCACCAATCTGTTGGTTGTTCGACCCTGGAGATCACCTCCATTTCTTCCATTCGTGCAAGCTCCTGCTTCACTTTGGGCATAAGCGGTAATGGGACTCTCCTTGGAGTTGTCAGAGCAAACGGTTTTGCATCAGGCTCGAGCTCTATTTTATATTCCCCTTCTAGTTTGCCTAATCCTGTAAACAGCTTAGGGAATTGCTCTTTCACTGCTTTGGTGGAGTCCAGTGATATGGTCTCCACCCTGGCCACTAGTCCCAGCGCCACACTTGCTGCGCGCCCCAGTAGGCCAGACTTCAGGGTTGTGACCACATAGACATCTTGTACAGTGCTCTTGCTATTTGTTTTCAGAGTCGCTGTGAATTTTCCTGCCACATGCAGACGGTTCCTCCCAGCTCCATAAAGGGCTCTGTCTGATTTTATCAGTTCTGGAAACTGTCCATGTGCCTGGTACACAGATTCTGGTAGAGCGGTTACATCAGCACCTGTATCGATTCTGAATTCTGATTCATGGTCATTCACTTTGATCTTTACTCTCCATGCTTCCTCTGTTTCCTGTGCACTGACTGAGCCCAAGAAAGCTATCTCAGTTTCCTCTTCACTGGTGGCATGGACCTCTCTGACTGCCCCAGACCGGCACACCTTTGCATAATGTCCTTTTTTATTGCAATTCTTACAGGCTGCATCTTTGGCTGGGCATTGCTGTTTGCTATGTCTTGGTGTTCTCCCACACCACTTACACCACTGTGTGTCCCCCTGTACCTGAGACTGAGGTTGCACATTCTTCCTTTGAAATTGCATTTTGCCTTGTTGCTGTGGTTTGTTATTTCTCTCTCTGTTGAATGGGCGCTGTTGCATACGAACACTGTCCATATTGGCTCCTGTGGTCTCCGCTTTGAAGTTGCTTTTAAGCATATCCTGCTGCTTTTTAACAAGTTCACTTTGGCGGACACGAGTGACAGCTTTAGCCAAGGTTAGATCAGCATCCATTTGAAGTTGCTCAGACAGTCTTTTGTCCCTCAGCCCTACAACTATTCTGTCACGTATCATCTCGTCATGCAGCTGTCCATAACCACAGTGCTCAGATAAACAGTGCAGTGCTGTAATGAAGCTCTCCACAGATTCTCCAGCCTCTTGCTGTCTCATGTTGAATTTAGCTCTTTCAAAAATCACATTTCTGCGAACCACAAAATGTGTGTCCAGTTTTGCTTTAACTGTATCATATTTACCAGCCTCCTCAGCTGTCATGCTAAGTGAAGTTATCACATCCTCAGCTTCGTCCCCCATTGTATAGATGAGAGTATTCACCTGATTTCCTTCTGACTGTTGGTCTAGGCCAGATGCAATCCTGAACCTTTCAAATCTTCTGATCCACTTGGGCCATTCCTCTGCCCTTGTGAAATCAAAGTGTGGTGGTGGCTGCAAGCGTTCCATGGTGGTGATAGTTCAATCTGTGGTTCCCCTTTTCTCTAGGCGTCCACTCACTCCTCACTCACATGTGGTAGCCTGTTAGCCACCTAGCTTCTTAGCCTGTTAGCTCCTCAGTGTAGCAGCCAAGCTGTACAAAAAATAATAGTCCTTGCAGGTCCTTGCTCACAAAAAACGTCTCACAGGCAGTTTTTGTCATGAACTCCGTCTTCTGACACCATGTTATGTTGTGCTGGCTGTACTGGTTACTAGTGTAACAATGAGAGCTCGGACAACGACGTGCTGTCAATATGCTGGCTTTATTCAACTAACGTGTCATACAGGTCATTCTGCATTAAGGCCACTAGGCGGCGGTGATGTATCAGTTACACAACTGAACCCATAACACTACACATACGGATTACTGGCGGAGCGCGGGCCGCGTGGACTAAAACCGAAAATGAAACTATTTTACTTTTTCCACCGCGTCGCACGTTGTGCCCCGTCCGGCGGCGCGTCTGCGATTTTATAACCTTTTCTGTCAAGTCTTGTAACTAAAACCTGTATACAGCAGCACTCAATCACTGCGATTTGAGAGTTGAGACGTGACGTGAGTTTACAGAATCACTGTACACGATCTGACTACCCGTCTTCTTCTCGTTTGTTCACACAGCTGTTTGTGTCTGAAAAGCCCAAGTAGCTAGCCTACGTTACTATGGTAACCCGACAGTGCAGATCTAAAAGCTCAGAACGCGTCTCGGATGCGATGTGTTGTGAGCTTGTAGATCTGCTCCTTTCAAAGCCATACCCGCTGTGATGTACGGAGAAGTATAACTCGGGCAGTCAGGCTGTGGAGAGGCGACTTTTGGGAAGATGATTGCAATATTTTGGCTTATCGCCGAACCTTAATTAATAGATACGGGGGTGCGGTAATTACCGCAGTACCGGCGGTAAATGGGAAGACGGTAATCGCGGTAACAAAATGACGATACCGCCCCAGGCCTAGTGGTTGTGATAAAGTACTATATCATATCATATTGTGGGTGTCGCTAACTTTTTGGAGATGTTTGGTCAGATATGCGGGTACTTAGGGGATGGAGGGCAGATTTACGTTGACTATTTTTAAAGTCACTCCCATTTTTAGTTGTTTAACTCTGTCTTCAACGCAGAGCCATCTTAGGCTAGCAAAATGTGTGGGAGAAACATGGGTCATGGGCCCCAGGTCGAGAAGTAGCCCAATCAGTTTGTTTTGGGAGGTTTGGAGCTTAGTCTTTAGTGATTCTTTGATGTTGGAGTACCATGAGGTGCAAGCGTAGTCAAAGTGGGACTGAATGAGGGCCCCAGCAAGAGTCCTGAGGGCACTTTTGTTGACAAAAGTGGAGATTCTGCCCAGGAATCGTGTTCTTGTTCTCTGATAAAATATCACTAGAAATGGGAGTGTTTCTCTTCTCCCGCGGCTCCCACATACAGTAAGCTACAGTTTAAGAAGCTCAGGAGGATTGACATACTGTGAGTGTGGAGGTCCAGGTTCACTGAAGACAGGAGGTATTCCCATAGACGCGTCACTCTTCATAGACACACAGCTGGGTGTTGGAGACTCTGCTCTGTGGTCAACACTTCTGGAATCACAACAATATTCATACAATGATCATGTCCTGAATGATAATGCAGATGATGTCCCCAAGTGGAGGAAAGTTCAGATCATTTCCCAATTCCCCCCCCCCCCCCCCCCCCCCATCTCCAGCCTCAAAATAAATCGCCATTATATTAACTATTTGATGTTAAATTGTTCTTGATTAATATGCAAAAATCACGATACAGTAAGTTAATATGATGGCAGAGCAAGCACTAGTCTGCACAGATACTGTAGCAAGTCTTTGCACAGAGTAATATTGCAATGAATATTGCGGATTATTTTAATCCTTTAGGGGATGTTGATGTTGTCATCTGCCCATTTGTCAATTTGGTCAAAAGAAATTGGTTGAACAAAACTCATATTTTGGGACCATCGCTCCATTGTTTACAATGGTTTGTAATGCAGGCTGCCACCCCATGTGGTCATGTGATACAAGATGGCCGCAGTGTGAATAAGGTCTATGGGCTTTGCTTTGGACTTTCTTAAAAAGCCATAACTAATGTTGTCAAATAATTGTAGTGGAGTAAAAGTAAAATCCAAGATGTAGTGGAGTAGAAGTAAAATTGGAAATACCCATGAATACCTCAAAAGTGTACTTAAGAACAGAACTTAAGTAAATGTACTTAGTTACTTTACACCACTGCCATTGTGTGTGGAGGAGGATTGTCTAGGGTGACCATATTCTGAAAATCCAAAAAGAGGACACACACACGCACACACGCGCGCACGCACGCACACACACACACACACACACACACACACACACACACACACACACACACACACACACACACACACACACACATATATATATCTTTTTTTCTTTTCTTTTTTTCCCAAAATAATTTATAGTACTAGTTTACAGCTCAATTATGTTATTAGTTATGTATTCATTTTTGAGGGGGTTCCAATTGGACCCTTTACAAATCTATAGGCTAGAGAATGAGATCCACTGATAAAGTATGCCTTTTGACTCCTGTATGAACGTTCAGCTTTGTAACGAGAGGTAACCCAAACCGCCGTTCTGCTTTACAAGGTTGTACAAAAGATTCTGTCAATTTAGTTAGCGGAAGAGCTCTCACCTCGCACAGACTGTCTTGTAGACTACTTTGCAGTGTTGATATGGGCTTGAAGCAGAATATTTTTTATTTGTAAATGCCTAAATAGACACAGAAGAGTACCAGCTTTGCTGGCAGAACGCTCTGCTTCTCATTGTTGGTCACTGGCACTTTGTGTGCATTTCATCAGTGAAACAGCATTAATTGCGTTAGCAGAGCGATGCTGCCGACTGCCGAGCTCGCGCTGCTCTGCCTCTGATCTGAAAGCGAGACAGGCTGAGGGAGGGGCGTGTATCAAAACAGCGGCGCAGTTCGGCCAGTGGGGAACGAGAGGGGCGTCTCCACTGGCCGAACTGCGCCGCTGTTTTGATACACGCGAGGGAGGGATCGCAGCGCAGGCAGAGAGTAGTATGAATAATACACGTTCCGGGGTTAGGGGTGGAAACTCGCCTCTCACAGTGTGTTTCCAAACGAACCATTGAACTTGCATTGTAAATGCTCGTGCTTTAACTGTGATATGCGCGAAACCCCGGACATTTGAAGGAATTTATAAAACCCCCCCGGACAGGCCGGACAGCCCCCTAAAAGAGGACATGTCCGGGCAAAAGAGGACGTATGGTCACCCTAGGATTGTCTTACTTTAAGCGTGGAGGTCCAGGTTCATCTTTAGACCCACAGCTGGCTGTTGGAGACTCTGCTCTGTGGATGAGATGTTTGTCTCTTCCCTCCTCCTCCTCTCTCTCCACACACTCACTCATCTTTGGTCTTTATTTAACCTGTCAAGGTTAGCAGAAAATAGTAAATGATTAATGAATGAATGTACAAAACACACACACACACACACACACACACACACACACACACACACACACACACACACACACACACACACACACACACACACACTTCTAGAACAGTGTCAGTAATATTTCAATCTCATTCTGTATTATTAATACTAGAAGCTTGGGCGGCCCAGCGTCTAGTCGGCGACCTGGCCAACTCGGGAACGATGTAAATAGGGAATGAATGCCCCGCCCTTTAATGCAAACCCCATTATACCTGTTGTCATAGGACCCGTTTTGACCATCTGTTTGCCTGTGTCCATTTATGCCCATATATGGAGATATCTGTTATCTGTCTGTCTGTCAGCGTCCATTTTATGTCCATATATGGAGATCACTGCAGATATAGTTCTGGGTCCATTTTATGCCCATATGCCCATATATGGAGATATCTGTCTATTTGCGTCCATTTCATGCCCATATATGGAGATCTCTGTATCTGTCTGTCTGTGTCCCTTTATGCCCGTATATGGAGATCTTTGTGATTCTGCGTAAATTTTATGCCCATATATGCCATTTGCGTCCATTTTATGCCCATTTATGGAGATCTCTGTATCCGTCTGTCTGTGTCCCTTTATGCCCGTATATGGAGATCTTTGTGATTCTGCGTCCATTTTATGCCCATATATGCTATATATGGAGATATTCAGAGATTTTTTGTTGACTCATGTAATGTAAATAGGGAATGAATGCCCCGCCCTTTAATGCAAACCCCATTATACCTGTTTTCATAGGACCCGTTTTGACCATCTGTCTGCCTGTGTCCATTTATGCCCATATATGGAGATATCTGTTATCTGTCTGTCTGTCAGCGTCCATTTTATGTCCATATATGGAGATCACTGCAGATATAGTTCTGGGTCCATTTTATGCCCATATGCCCATATATGGAGATATCTGTCTATTTGCGTCCATTTCATGCCCATATATGGAGATCTCTGTATCTGTCTGTCTGTGTCCCTTTATGCCCGTATATGGAGATCTTTGTGATTCTGCATACATTTTATGCCCATATATGCCATTTGCGTCCATTTTATGCCCATTTATGGAGATCTCTGTATCCGTCTGTCTGTGTCCCTTTATGCCCGTATATGGAGATCTTTGTGATTCTGCATCCATTTTATGCCCATATATGCTATGGAGATATTCAGAGATTTTTTGTTGACTCATGTAATGTAAATAGGGAATGAATGCCCCGCCCTTTAATGCAAACCCCATTATACCTGTTTTCATAGGACCCGTTTTGACCATCTGTCTGCCTGTGTCCATTTATGCCCATATATGGAGATATCTGTTATCTGTCTGTCTGTCTGTCGGCGTCCATTTTATGTCCATATATGGAGATCACTGCAGTTATAGTTCTGCGTCCATTTTATGCCCATATATGGAGTATCTGTCTGTGACTCCAACTGTGTTGCAGACACAGTGCCGGTTCCCCCTTTAATGCAAACCTCATTATACCTGTTGTCATAGGACCCGTTTTGAACATCTGTTTGCCTGTGTCCATTTATGCCCATATATGGAGATATCTGTATCTGTCTGTCTGCGTCCATTTTATGCCCATATATGGAGATCTTTGACCATCTGTTTGCCTCTGTCCATTTATGTCCATATATGGAGATATCTGTATCTGTCTGTCTGCCCATATATGGAGACATCTGTCTATTTGCGTCCATTTCATGCCCATATATGGAGATCTCTGTATCTGTCTGTCTGTGTCCCTTTATGCCCGTATATGGAGATCTTTGTGATTCTGCGTAAATTTTATGCCCATATATGCCATTTGCGTCCATTTTATGCCCATTTATGGAGATCTCTGTATCCGTCTGTCTGTGTCCCTTTATGCCCGTATATGGAGATCTTTGTGATTCTGCGTCCATTTTATGCCCATATATGCTATATATGGAGATATTCAGAGATTTTTTGTTGACTCATGTAATGTAAATAGGGAATGAATGCCCCGCCCTTTAATGCAAACCCCATTATACCTGTTTTCATAGGACCCGTTTTGACCATCTGTCTGCCTGTGTCCATTTATGCCCATATATGGAGATATCTGTTATCTGTCTGTCTGTCAGCGTCCATTTTATGTCCATATATGGAGATCACTGCAGATATAGTTCTGGGTCCATTTTATGCCCATATGCCCATATATGGAGATATCTGTCTATTTGCGTCCATTTCATGCCCATATATGGAGATCTCTGTATCTGTCTGTCTGTGTCCCTTTATGCCCGTATATGGAGATCTTTGTGATTCTGCGTACATTTTATGCCCATATATGCCATTTGCGTCCATTTTATGCCCATTTATGGAGATCTCTGTATCCGTCTGTCTGTGTCCCTTTATGCCCGTATATGGAGATCTTTGTGATTCTGCGTCCATTTTATGCCCATATATGCTATATATGGAGATATTCAGAGATTTTTTGTTGACTCATGTAATGTAAATAGGGAATGAATGCCCCGCCCTTTAATGCAATCCCCATTATACCTGTTTTCATAGGACCCGTTTTGACCATCTGTCTGCCTGTGTCCATTTATGCCCATATATGGAGATATCTGTATCTGTCTGTCTGTCTGTCGGCGTCCATTTTATGTCCATATATGGAGATCACTGCAGTTATAGTTCTGGGTCCATTTTATGCCCATATATGGAGATATCTGTCTATCTGCGTCCATTTTATGCCCATATATGGAGTATCTGTCTGTGCCTCCAACTGTGTTGCAGACACAGTGCCGGTTCCCCCTTTAATGCAAACCTCATTATACCTGTTGTCATAGGACCCGTTTTGAACATCTGTTTGCCTGTGTCCATTTATGCCCATATATGGAGATATCTGTATCTGTCTGTCTGCGTCCATTTTATGCCCATATATGGAGATCTTTGACCATCTGTTTGCCTCTGTCCATTTATGTCCATATATGGAGATATCTGTATCTGTCTGTCTGCCCATATATGGAGACATCTGTCTATTTGCGTCCATTTCATGCCCATATATGGAGATCTCTGTATCTGTCTGTCTGTGTCCCTTTATGCCCGTATATGGAGATCTTTGTGATTCTGCGTAAATTTTATGCCCATATATGCCATTTGCGTCCATTTTATGCCCATTTATGGAGATCTCTGTATCCGTCTGTCTGTGTCCCTTTATGCCCGTATATGGAGATCTTTCTGATTCTGCGTCCATTTTATGCCCATATATGCTATATATGGAGATATTCAGAGATTTTTTGTTGACTCATGTAATGTAAATAGGGAATGAATGCCCCGCCCTTTAATGCAAACTCCATTATACCTGTTTTCATAGGACCCGTTTTGACCATCTGTCTGCCTGTGTCCATTTATGCCCATATATGGAGATATCTGTTATCTGTCTGTCTGTCAGCGTCCATTTTATGTCCATATATGGAGATCACTGCAGATATAGTTCTGGGTCCATTTTATGCCCATATGCCCATATATGGAGACATCTGTCTATTTGCGTCCATTTCATGCCCATATATGGAGATCTCTGTATCTGTCTGTCTGTGTCCCTTTATGCCCGTATATGGAGATCTTTGTGATTCTGCGTACATTTTATGCCCATATATGCCATTTGCGTCCATTTTATGCCCATTTATGGAGATCTCTGTATCCGTCTGTCTGTGTCCCTTTATGCCCGTATATGGAGATCTTTGTGATTCTGCGTCCATTTTATGCCCATATGCTATAGGAGATATTCAGAGATTTTTTGTTGACTCATGTAATGTAAATAGGGAATGAATGCCCCGCCCTTTAATGCAAACCCCATTATACCTGTTTTCATAGGACCCGTTTTGACCATCTGTCTGCCTGTGTCCATTTATGCCCATATATGGAGATATCTGTATCTGTCTGTCTGTCTGTCGGCGTCCATTTTATGTCCATATATGGAGATCACTGCAGTTATAGTTCTGGGTCCATTTTATGCCCATATATGGAGATATCTGTCTATCTGCGTCCATTTTATGCCCATATATGGAGTATCTGTCTGTGCCTCCAACTGTGTTGCAGACACAGTGCCGGTTCCCCCTTTAATGCAAACCTCATTATACCTGTTGTCATAGGACCCGTTTTGAACATCTGTTTGCCTGTGTCCATTTATGCCCATATATGGAGATATCTGTATCTGTCTGTCTGCGTCCATTTTATGCCCATATATGGAGATCTTTGACCATCTGTTTGCCTCTGTCCATTTATGTCCATATATGGAGATATCTGTATCTGTCTGTCTGCAATCCATTTTATGCCCATATATGGGGGCATTCATTTTATGCCCATATATGGAGAACGCGCGTGCCCGTGGGACGAACGGTTCTCGAGATATGCGGATTACATACATACATACACACTCACAGAGATTTTTTGTTGACTCATGTGGCGTACGTGATGTCAGAGCCTTTTATGAAGTGATGTCACAATGAGTCAGAGCTTTCGCCGATTTCCTCCGGAACAGCCTGATGTCAACAATCAACCCCGCATAAGGAGATTCCGAACGTTTCGCGCCGGTTCGGGAAAACCACGCGTCGGGTCGGGTCGAGACCCGGCACTGCACTCCGTGCCGCGGCGGGGAACGCGCGTGCCGAATCTGAAGCCGGTGGGACGAACGGTTCTCGAGATACGCGGATTACAGACAGACACACAAACAGAGACTTCTCGCATTTATAGATAGATGACATTGACATAGGATGATACGTTGAAATATTAACTGTGAGCTGCTATGAGGCAACAATATCACCATCATAATGCTGAGACTACAGTAGATGAACAACAATATCACCATCATAATGATGAGACTACAGTAGATGAACAACAATATCACCATCATAATGATGAGACTACAGTAGTTGCAGATGCATGCAGTAGCTCTTGTCAACCAACAGGTGTCCTACTGCACCACAGAATTGAAATATCACAATAGAAGAACAGGGAGACACTCGACACTTACACTCACAATGAAACCAACAAGGTTTCAGCCGAGTGGGAAAAGACTGCAGAGTGCAACGCTGAAGCAGCAGGTTTTCCGTCATAAAAGGTCATAAATAATTATACCAAATACACACGTCACTTATAGGGTTAAATAATAACATAATTGTGGGCTCGCCAGTAACTGGCGAGCACACTTTAGATATTGTCATTATTTATTTATTTATCTAGTATACTGTAGACGGGATCTTCGGTTCCGTTCTACTCCTACATACTTAGTGAGAAAATGAAAATAAAAACATCAATGTGTTCAGTTTACAGTGGCGAAGTGTGCTATTATTTTCTATAGCAATCGGCCAAATGGTGGCGCTGTAGGAAGCCTTCGAAAGTGCGATCTTTGAACAGGTATAGCTCATGCTGTGTTATACATACAGCCATGAAACCTGTATACACTTATGCGTCTCCTCATGCCGAACAACTTTTACCCTCTAACTTTTGACCTCTGACCTTTAGGTCTCCCACAATTCGGAATTATATGAAAAACAGTAAAAATCTATCTCCTCCTGGGATTTTCGCGTCAAGTGCACAAAACTTTTTTCACATGAACTTTGGACCAATACGGTCAAACTGTCTGGTCGGATTTCTTTTAAAGTGAAATATAATTTTTTAATAATTCAATCAATATTGCGGTTTTATGCAAATTATTCTTCGGCCTCTAAATCATACATGCAAAGTTACACGTTCATGGCATTTGGCAAAGATGTGGAGGGTTAGTCAAAGTATCACTGAAACCAATTTTATTCCAATCGGCCAAAGGGGGGCGCTATACGAAGCGTCTGAAAATTCAAACTTCAAACGGGCATAAGTCATGACTCGTTTCGTTTGAAGACATGCAACTTGTTACACGCGTGCTTTGACTCAAGCGGAAGACATCTGTGTCGTTGTTAAGTAAGCTCCGCCCTTCGATTTTCCGCCAATTTGAGCAGTTTGTAAAACGCTTAAACCCGCTTTTATTCTGGAATTTTCGCGTCACGTGCACAAAACTTTTTTTACGTGAACTTTGGACCGATATCTAAAGATCTGTCAGATCGGATTTCTTTAACATTGAAACATGCTTTTTTAAATAATTCAAACAATATTGCATTTTTATGCAAATTATTCTTCTGCCTCTAAAACATACATGCAAAGTCACATTTTCATGACAAAATAGTGTAGAGGGTTAGTTCAAATATCACTGAAACCAATCTTACCCCAAATGGCCAAAGGGGGGCGCTATATAATTTTGAGCAGTTTGTAAAACGCTTAAACCCGTTTTTATTCTAGGATTTTTTTTGCAATTTGCATGAAACATTCTACACGCAATCTAAGGACCTTTATCTAACATGCCTATGAAGTGCACACAAAAAAATTATAAAATTATAATAATACATATAGCTGCAAGCAGCGATAAAGTGTCCAAAGCTAAAAACACCTCAAATCATGAACACAGCCTGGGATGTGCGTGAAATCTTGCAAGCACATTCCCAATAGGTCAAGGAACAGATACCAACCTTCTCACATTGGCCTGTTATAGCGCCACCAGCGGGTCAACTTTTGCACAACACATTTTTGGAACAAAATGGACCAATCTTTGACGGCAGTAACGTCAAAGAGAGCACCGCCTGCGATCTTGACATTTTGTGCTTTTATAGCCATTGTTTTCTGGCTTGAAGCGAGCCCACAATTGTTTCGAAGGAACAATATTTTTCTAGTTATGTCATAATGTTCTGCTCTGTCTAAATAAGTATTTTGCTGGTGACATCAATCATAAGATTCATAACCAGATTAACCACAGAGAACAAGTACAGACAGGCAGACTAGACAACAGGGAGTGGTAGCTTTAGTAGAAACCAGAAGCATAAAGTAGCCTATAAACTGTTCCTGTGAGAACCAAGTGGTTCTAGTAGTGAATATTAAAACAACAACACCTACTTTACGTTAGCTTTTGGTCCTTATTGTGTTTTGTTTTGTCTTCCTCACATGTTGTCCTCACTGTCAAGTTCACAGTTGTTGTCGTGTCTCAAAATGGCTCCCTGAGATACGCTGTGCCTTTCATTTCCTTATAATGTGACGTTGACCCGCCTCTACAGCTCTAGGGCTACAGTCAGTTAGATCAGTGGTTCTCAACCTGCGGGTCGGGACCCCCAAATTATTTGGGGGGGTCCCCAGACGTTTAGCTAAATGTTAACATTGTTTTCTCTCTCAACAGTTAACAGACCAACATACATCATAACTTAAAATGTATGTTGGTCTTATAATTTATAAGTGTATCTCACATTTATAAAGTGACAATTTAAAGACTTTAAAGACCTTTTTAGTACCTCTGGTCAAACATTGGTCAAATTGTCAAATATTAGAGGCAGACATTGTGAAAATAGCAGATCTACATGCTCACAGAGCATGTAGATCTGCTATTTTCACAATGGAACAGATCGGGTCAAACCAAATGGGTAACACTTTACTATAAGGTACAAAGTAATACACTTAGTTAATGCTTAACTAACACTTTATTACTGATTAACTAATGGATCGGTTAATCATGAATTAATCATGAGAAATCATCAAGTAATGTTGGAATAGCTATTACTTAACTAACTTAATCTATCAGTAGTTAAGACTAAGTTAGTTAATAGTTAGTTAACATCAACCATATTATGGATGGTTTGTAGATCTGTTTTTTCTGGTCCAATATGGGAGACCCCTGGAAGTTTTAGACCAACCAGTATCACCGGGTCAACGCACCAATCCTACCCGCCTATGAAGCACTCATCCTGGGCATAGAATTGACCAGAAATAAACAGATCTACAAACCACCCATAATATGGTTGATGTTAACTAACTATTAACTAATATAGTCTTAACTACTGATAGATTACGTTAGTTAAGACAAGTAATAGCTATTCCAACATTACTTGATGATTTCTCATGATTAATTCATGATTAACCGATCCATTAGTTAATCAGTAATAAAGTGTTAGTTAAGCATTAACTAAGTGTATTACTTTGTACCTTATAGTAAAGTGTTACCACTAAGGGTAATGCCAACTGCCAACTCCTATAATTCCAAGTGCTTGTGCAGGGGGGTCCCCAGTTCAAATATGATTATTTGGGGGGTTGCTGCCTGAAAAGTTTGAGAACCACTGAATTAGATGATATCATGTCATCTATTCTACACAGAGGAACCAACACATAATAGTCAGGGAACGAGGTGGGCAAATCCCACATGTCTCATACAGTCATACTCTCATTCCAACCCCCAAGTTATTATGTTATGAGTAGCCTATGCTATGATTGTAGTCAGTGTTTAAACACACAATAGAAGATCATTGGGCTGACTGACGTGAGGACAGGGTTCACCCTGCATGAAAACATGCTGAAATACAACGCCATGCATTTGTTGTCTTTTGTACTGTAGGAACACTGTAGCCCAGTGGTTCTCAACCTTTTCAGACCGCGACCCCCCAAATAATCATATTTTAACTGGGGACCCCCCACCCTGAACCGTTACATTTTGTATAACACGGTTTGATTGGGACAACAGCAGATCTACATGCTCACAACGCCTCGCAACGAAACATTGTGAGCATGTAGATCTGCTATTTTCACAATTTCTGCCTTTAAAATTTGACAATTTGGCCAATGTTTAATTTGTCATTTTAGAAGCATTAAAAAGTCCTTAAATTGTCACTTTAGAAGTGTGCAGATACCCTCTCCTTATGTTGGTTTGTTTACTGTTGAGAGAGAAAACAATGTTTCACATTAAGTTAATCATCTGGGGACCCCCCTAAAATAATTTGGGCCCCCCCTGGGGGTCCCGACCCACAGGTTGAGAACCACTGCACTAGCCTGTTCACACAATAGACAGACAGACTGGCAGACAGACAGACAGACAGACAGACAGACAGACAGACAGACAGACAGACAGGCATGTCAGACACACAGACAAGAGAGTCTTTTCACCGCAGTTTATGACTCATTTCGCCTACCCCCAATTCTGCTGTCAGACTGTCCATGTTTGCATATTATCTCTTTGTCATTTAAGTATTATAGTGACTGTGACAGTGGTGTTACCTGGCTGTCAAACGGTGACCATTAGTCCTACACATGGCTATGCACTCCATAGTAACCACATCAATAGTTTTAGGCGAATCTGCCTGACACCAATAAAATAAACAGAAGCAGATTTACAGTGGAAAGGGGAGGTGAGGATGGGCTTAGATAGATGTCGTTCATATCCAGTCTATATTCTTAATCGTATTTACGGTGTTATAGCCATATTTTGAGCGGTGCCACCGTTTGCCACCTCTCCTCAGCATGTTACTAGGACAACGACCGACGCCGTCTCGAGATAAACTGTTCTCGAGATAAACTATAACCGGCATGTATCTTTCTCACTGACTGACTGCTACTACTGCTGCTGCTACTACTGCTGCTGCTGCTACTACTACTACTGCTGCTGCTGCTGCTGCTGCTGCTGTTGTTGTTAATGTTATATTTCCGCCCCTGCCCAGGTTTTGAAGATGCATTCAAAACGGTCGTGAAGTTCTATTAACAACTCGGCCATAATTATGATTAGGCTAGATATCGTTCCTGGCCAAGGTTTAGCCTAAACGTCTATCTCTGACATTCTCTGTCGCTATACTCTCCCAAAACTATAACTGACATTCCAAAGTGCAATTCTCCTCCTCCAACAACATGGCTGTAGCCTACCAACTAAAACATAAAGTGAAGTGCAGTCAGTGATTACACTAAACTAAAACATAAATATAAAGTACAGTCAGTGATTACCCTAAACAGGTAGCAGTCCCTCCGTAACGTCGCGGGTGTTCCAAAATATTCCATAGGCATGTAAAGACGAGTTGTTGGGTTATCCAGTCTGTGCGTGTTTCCTTTCTGCTCCGACTCTGCGACAAGCACTTTAAACACCTCCCTCCCTCTCCCTCTCTCTCTCTCTCTCTCTCTCTCTCTCTCTCTCTCTGTGTGTGTGTGTGTGTGTGTGTGTGTGTGTGTGTGTGTGTGTGTCTCCCCCCCCTCTCTCTCTCTCATGGCCATTGGCCAACTGCTGCTGAAGACACGTGATTTACAGTAAAGTAGAGAGAGGGAGGGAGGCAGGGAGATTTGGCACATCAAAGCATTATGATTATGAATACCACATAATAATAAACTAATGACAGAGTACAGCATCTTGCAATGGGCCTGGTGTACAAGATACACTACACCTCCAAGATACCCTTGTACCTGACAAACTACTTCTTAAAGGTCAAGGATGTTCACGATCACAACACCAGAGGCAGCTGCACTAATCATGATCAACCTAAATTTACCACTAAACAAGGCTCTAATTTGTTCTTCTGCTATACCACCAACATGTGGAACGCCCTACCGCAGGCCTTAAAGGAGAGCAAATCCCTAGCCTCCTTCAAATTGTTCTGAAAAGTCACCTTCAGGCCTGACTAAGCCCCCATCTGTTGTTTTTATTGCCCCGTTTGCCTTGGCATGACAGGGGTGAAAACAGACCCATCCCAAGGGAGGATAACACGGGAATCGGCTGTTTTTTTTTTTTTTTTTTTTTTTTTTTTCTGCTTTTGTAATTGATGTTATCCTAAGCAAAGTAGGCCTACTCTGTTCTATCCTTCTGTCTTTCAATGTTATATGAGATACATAAAGCGGTTCCTGTGGAAATAAGCCATAAAGCTTACTAGGATCTCCTTTTACGTAATTTACCTTGTACCAGTGATTTGTGCTGTCATGAAACTGTACTTTTTTCTATTGCAAACTGCTAATAAACCCTTCAATCAATCAATACCGTAGATAAAATAACACAGCATTTTTGTAGTGAAAGTCAACATTTTGGAATTATTGACATGACTTTGTGAAGGTTGTAGGTTGTAGGTTGTAGGTCAGTCTACTGTCCTATCAAATAAAGCCCCTCCCCCCCCCCCCCCCCCCCCCAAAAGAAAAAAAAAAAAGAAATACATGTGCAAAGAGTTGAGGAGGAGTGGCTTATTGTCTGAAACCCATTGCTCATGAGGGTGAGGAGTGGACATGTGTGTGTGTGTGTGTGTGTGTGTGTGTGTGTGTGTGTGTGTGTGTGTGTGTGTGTGTGTGTGTGTGTGTGTGTGCGTGTGTGTGTGTGTGTGTGTGATAATTAAACAAAGTAAAGTTGATCAATCAGACAGACAATAATGAGTTGTCTCCTATACAGCATGTTGACTAGAAGTTATTAGATATTAGTAGTAATTATAGGCTAAGTACGTACTTATACTTACTTTACTTATAAATTATTAAGTACTTATACTTACTTTACTTACTAGTAAGACACCTAAGTTTATATAACTTCTAGACTAAAAATGTCAGTGCAGTGTGAGGGACCTCCATACATGGGCATAAAAGGCATTTGTTTATTTGTTTATTTGTTTATTTGTTAGGATCCCCATTAGCTGTGCCCTAAAGCACAGCTAGTCTTCCTGGGGTCCTCATATAAAAACAGTACATACATTTAAAACATACATTTGAAAACATACATACATTTAGTCAATCATACAAAATAAATGTATAAACATATATAAAACCAATTAAAAAGCATTAAACGTTCCTCCAATACATTCTAAAACAGATATTTTCCCAGGTGTTTCTTTATTGTCTTTTTGAACAGTGATTTCTCACCGGCTGATCCAAATGCATGGTGATGATGTTAGTTCTGAAAGGACACTGGAGAGCAAGACGTGCTGCCTTGTTCTGCACTAATTGGAGTTTGCTTAAATCTTTCTTTGCTGCATTTGACCATATAATTTGGCAGTAATCAAGTTGTGAAAGAACAAGTGTGTTTAGTACCATCTTCATTAGATCCGGTGTCAAATATGTTCTGCATCGCCTTACCACTGCCAATGACCTGCCCATTTTCTTTACAACACCATCTATGTGCTTAGACCATGACAATTTGTCATCAAGGGTGATGCCCAGGAGCTTAGTTTCCTTTACTTGTTGAATGGGTATTTCATTTATAAATAGTCTGAGCTCTGGCTCTGTCCTTAAAGCATAATTTGAACCAAATACTATGCTTTTTGTTTTGGATGTATTAAGTATCAATTTATTTTCCAGGATCCATTTTCCAATTTTCTCTAGCTCACTATTCAAAATAATATTTAAATCTGCAGATGTTGTTGCTGATGCATATACAGTAGTATCATCTGCGTACATCGTTGATTTGGCATTTTTTAGAACAAGAGGTAAATCATTTGTAAATATGGAATACATAAGTGGCCCCAGGCAGCTCCCTTGAGGAATTCCACATTCCATAGACCTGTTATCTGAGAAACTCCCATTAAAGAAGACACTCTGCGCTCTATGTGTCAGATAGCTTTCCATCCAAGCAATAGCAGATTGTTTAAATCCATAAGTCTCCAGCTTTCCAAGAAGGAGCTTGTGGTCAATTAAGTCAAACGCAGCTGTAAAATCTAATAGAACTGCCCCACAAATCTTTTTGTCATCCAGATCTTTATACCAGTCATCTGTCATTTGCTCTAGAGCTATACATGTAGAATATCCCTTTCTATACGCATGTTGGAAGTCAGTAATTATATTATAATTATTATGGCATAAAAGGCATAAAAGGCATTGTATGTAGCCGATGTGGCATCCATATATGGGTATGCCCATATCAAGTAGGGGAACCACACTAACATAATCCCTATTATGCCCATATATGGAGATCCCTGTCTGTAGAACCAGCCACACTGGTTAGACTGACATGTATAGTCTATTAGGTTAGACTGACAAGTCTGACATACATATTGGCATTCACAGAGTATCAATATTAAAAATGCTATATTTGATGTTGACTTGGATTGTCATTGTTGACTAAATCCATAAGGAAACGTTTTTATTTAACTAACAAGTGACTGTGGAACTGAATTATTACACAATATTAATTTCTGATCCAAACTCAAATAATTAGTAGTGAAAATAGCCGACCTACAAGCTCTGTCTGCTCCTTTACATTACAGACAGACAAATATTACATTACATTTTCATTGTTGTCATAATTATTACAGTTTCTTAAATGTTTCTTTCAAGAAAAGCTCATGGAGGGAAACTTTAAGGAAGAGAGGAGAGCAGTCTTTTCCTGCCTCTCCTCTGTCTGCAGCTGAAACAACGGTGTCGGGTGTCACTAACATGTGAGGCACTGCAGAGCAAAACACAACGTATGGCATAACTTTCTTACTCTGTGTGCAGTTATTGTGCATGCCATGGCCACGCACTCAATTATTATTATATACAATTATTATATTGTTTTAACATTTTAACATTTTGACAGTTCTAGTTTTTACAACTATGCCTAAACCTAACCTTAAAGGAGTATTTCACCCCTAACATGACTTTTTTTTTTTTTTGGTTGTTGCACACACTTCTCACGTAAAATCTCAAAGCATCAACCTATAACATACAGATGTCAATTACACATCACCTTGTCGAAACACTACACAATGTTCAGTTGTTGCACACACTTCTCACGTAAAATCTCAAAGTATCAACACACAACACACAACTATTCAAAACTCTACACATTCAAGTCTGATGTCAATTACACAAGCACCTTGTTGTATAAACACTATTGCACAACTGAACATTGAGACAGGAACCAGAGACAGTGATGGGCACAAAATACAAAAAATATTTGAAATACAAAGATACTATCTTGGTGACACTATCCTGGTCAATATTAGACCAAGTACTGACCAAGTATTTAGATTTTTTTCAAAATACTTTTTTATATTTTTTGCCCATCTCTGACCGGAGGCATGATGCCTAAATCTACTGTAGGCTAAATCATGTACCCAAATAAAACTTTTTGTATGCATATTTGTGTGCTGTTTTATGTTTGACTATATAAAAAAAGTAGGCCAACACTGAGTAATTTTACAAAAGGAGAAATAGCTCATTCTCCAGAGTCAATGTCATTCATATGGTGTGTTCCAATTCAATGGTGTGTTTTCAATTTTGCACTCCAGTGTGCTGTAAATGCTTGGTAGTGTGCAGCAAATGCTTAGTTGTGTGTACTGAATGAATGGTATGTGTCATTTGAAAATATGGCGTGTGTACCAAATGAAAACACAAGTCCATTTTGTGAACACAGTTACACTAAGACACCATGCTTGTCCTGTCCTGTCCTCTCCTCTCCTCTCCTCTCCTCTTCTCTGTGATATATTGGTAGAGAGCCCACCTGCAAAGCAGAAGTTTCAGGGTTCCATTCCAGGCCCTGCTACTGTGTCACCATGAACCTCCAACTGTGATAGAGGTCACATAGGAGGAGCTAAATGTTTCCCCAGGATCAACTATATCTAATCATAACTAGAAAGACTGTTCCTTCGAAACAGTGTGGGCTCGCTTCCAACCCAAAACAATAATAGTAAAAGTGTCAAGTTCCCAGGCAATGCTCTCTTTCATTTTACTGACGTAAAATGGTAATGCAAATACAATGTAGACAAGCAGTGTTATTACATGAACTTAAAGGACCAGGTCACCTTTGGGACAACCAGATCTTATTTTATTGTTGTGTGGGGACACGATCAACACAATGTTGAGTTATTTTTTGTGTTCAATCTGTGTTTTTAGATATTTTAGTATTTCAGTATGCTACAACTGGTCATATGATGCATTTTGCATCATATGATGCATGAGATGATGCAATATCATGCTACAAAGCATCATGACCAGTTGTAGCATGCTGAAATACTAAAATATCTAAAAACACAGATTGAACACAAGAAATTACAGGATTGTGTTGATCGTGTCCCACACAACAATAAAATAAGATCTGGTTGTTGTCCCAGAGGTGACCTGGTCCTTTAACGGTATGGGGGGTATACGTTTTAGCATGAAAATATCCACCTGTTTCCGCGAGAATTTACTGTAGCATTATGTGTGGGACACATCCGGAGAACAGCAGACATACAACCTCACACCACCTGCACAATGCACGATGGGACGTTGGAAACGTGTGGATACTACCATGTTAAGTGCCAAGCAGGAGGCACATGCTCAGCAAGGTTTACTTAACTTACCGAATAAAATGTATTCTCATTTTCTGAAAATAGCACATCTACAAGCTCATAACGTGTCACATTGTATGTCAGATGCACAGTGTGTGGTTACTGTATGTTTTGTATTAATACAATCTGCAGGAGATACTACTATGATAGATAAATAAAGAAATAATTAAGATAACAATAAAAACAATGTGGACGGGTAAACAAACAAGTTCGAGACCAGTAGCATGTTGAGAACTGAAGTTATGGCTCTTTAAAGCCCGGCCATTTGGGAATTCGCAATGCTCCCCCTGGAAACAGCTCAGGGACCCACCAGAGGTCCCCGAACCACACTTTGGCAACCAGCCATGGACCCCCTGGAAACCTTTCAGGGACCCTCGGGGGTAACCGAACCACACTTTGGGAACCAGCAATGGACCCTCAAGGACCTCCAGGTTTCCCTATGTTTTGTATTAATTCTAAAATCTGCAAAGTAACAAGTAACTGAAGCAGTCAAATACTGTAATTGTAGTGGAGTATAAGTAACAAAAATGGAAAGTAAGATATGATGAAAACATAATAAAAATGGTGTCATTCTTTAGTGCTGAATTGTGCCGTAAATTTTATAATTTGTGCTGCTATCATTATTGAGATATTCTACACGACACCACTGTTCTGCTGCTATCTTCTACAATGAAATACTGCTGCACCGGCAATCAGTATACTGCTGCTAAATCTGCTAATTCATAACCATATAAATATTTATATATATAAATATATATAAAAGCACAATTGATGATTTCAACTGCACAAATTAGAGCACATCCAGCTCAAAAAATGTAGACCATTTTTCCCGATTTGTAGCCAAACAATTGGGGTGCAAGCCTAAGCAAAACTATAACTTAGAATAATCCCTTATTCTTTTTAAGTAAAATTTCTAAAACACTACAAAACATGTCTCAAAGACAAATACAAGCAAACGTCTCCACAGTAACAGTTGTTTGTGTGTGTGTGTGTGTGTGTGTGTGTGTGTGTGTGTGTGTGTGTGTGTGCGTGCGTGCGTGCGTGCGTGCGTGCGTGCGTGCGTGCGTGCGTGTGCGTGCACATTGTAGATCAACTTCATAGCAGTATTAAGTGGTCCATCTATGTTTTTTTATTAATAATAAAATCTGCAAAATAACAAGTAACTGAAGCTGTCAAATGCTGTATTTATAGTAGAGTATATGTAACAAAAATGGAAAGTAGAATAAAAGTACCTCAAAATTGTACTGTAGGTACAAGTACTTGTATATACTTGAGTAAATGTACTTGGTTACTTTGCAGCACCACTAGCCTTACATTAAGACGTATCTGCCGAGACTTTCGCATTGTCACTGCAGGGCCGACTTATGTAAGGCTACATCACCACAGAACAGCCAATGACAGCCAAGCCTTTAATCACAGCTGTGTCAATCAGTAGAGTGTAGAGGGACATTTATTTATAGTTTTAACTATAACTATAGTTTTATACATCACACAGCTTAGACATTTGGATCAAATCAGACAGCAGACCTGTGTGAACACATTGATATGAATAGCATATCTGAAGTGTGAATATTGCAGCCACAGCGACTTAATATAAACATGGGTCCCTTTCCCCTGTCTCACTCTCTCCCCACTCACTAAACCCATTGAAAATGCATTGGGTGCTTAAAGTTAAACATTTTTATTTTTTTATAATTAAACTACAAAACATTTCAAAACCAAAAGTACAAGCACACGTGTCCTCAGTAAGCTGAACACATAAAAATTTGAATGGTGTTTAAAGGTGTAAGCGTTTAGGAGATGAATCGCGCCAAAGTTTTGAGGAGATACTGACTGACTGACTGACTGACTGACTGACTGACTATAAATAATGAAGATAACATACGTGTGCTCGCCTTCCAGGCGAGCCCACAATTAATGGGTGGGGGTGTCTACAAAGTTTTAAAGACAAATTCTTATAAAGAATAATGGAGTGTTGGTCTGAATTAATCAGTGGTTCTCAACCAATCCACATAGGTAGAAGAATAAAAGTCTGCACACCGATTTATGCTCCCAATGATAAAAGTTTACTTGTGGTAACGTTTCGAGCCTAACGGCTCTTCATCAGACCTTCACAATAGCAGTGTAGACATGCATTTATCTAGTCAGTGTGTCATCCCACACCTGTGGGCCATAGACCAATCAGTCCCCAATCAGTGTCCCATGTTCAATGTCACCAATACATATTACATGTCTTGTATTTGTACCTCATACATCGTATACATTATATACATACATATACATAACCAATTCTGTTCCCAAGAATTACAAATATACAAATACAAAAGGACTCAGGCCCTTAGGCCATCATAATGCTACCTAAAAGAGGCGCCTCTTGTCTATTGTAGAGATTAGTAAACATGGGACAAAAACACCTTAACATACTAGTAAGACACCTCAGGGTGACATGCGACCTCGGTCGCGCCAATACTTGACTATCTGGCCAACCACAGTGTTTCTCTGACGATTCTAGTTGTTATCATTCTGGGGGGAGTTTGTTCATGTTTTTGTGAGGGTATCAACCCTAGGAGACACGGGGAGAACATGCAAACTCCACACAGAAAGGCCCTATCGCCAACCCCACCGAGGGTGTGAGCGATGGGGCCTAAACATGGAAATGTGGAGAACACTATATATGGAGATAGTCCAGTCCATCATGTCATAATGGGACTACCGTCATAGACAGTAGCCATTGTTAGGCCGGAGTCAATGGCTGTGTCTATGACGGTAGTTCCATATGACTTATTGGACTAGACTATCTCCATATATAGTGTTATCCACATCTCCATGTTAGGACTCATATATGGGCATAAAAAGTACATCATGTGACATCACTTCCTGTACAGACAGTCAGCCATTGACTCCGGATTAACAATGGCTACTGTCTATGACGGTAGTCCCATATGACATATTGGACTAGACTATCTCCATATATAGTGTTATCCACATCTCCATGTTTAGACAGCCAATGACTCCGGCCTAACAATGGCTACTTTCTATGACGGTAGTCCCATATGACATGATGGACTGGACTATCTCCATATATAGTGTTATCCACATTTCGTGTAGCCGCCCTGTACAGGAAGTGATGTCACAACTCGCTGACATCACACTGACATCACAGAGGATACGGAAGGACGGTCACGAGGATACGGAAGGAAGGAAGGAAGGAAGGACACTCAAGCGACACGATTCTTCAGAGTATATGCGACCTTCGGTCGCAATTACGACCTTCGGTCGCAATTACAATATACACAGGAGAGACTGTTATACTAGAGGAAATAAACAAACAGGGCAGTACTTCAATTGAAAAAAGAAAACACCAGATGTATATGAACATCAGAAATAGACAACAAACACAAACACTGTGTCTGTCAGTACCCAGATCCATATAGGCCCAAATCCAGCAGAGACCCCCTATAGGAAGGGTCTAATATCGTAGTCCTCATTAAGGCCCTTAGGAGCTAGAGTCTGCAATGTGTGAATCCAAAAAAGTTCCCGTTTTAACAGCATGTTATTAATGTTTCCCCCTCTGCGTGGTAGTTGTATTGATTCGATACCTGTGTATCTAAGCATAGAGACAGTGTGTCCTGCTTTAGAGAAGTGTACAGCCACAGGGCTAGTGATAACATTGTTTCTAATTGTACTGCGATGTTCTGCAATGCGGGTTTTTCAATGGTCGTGAGGTTTTCCCAATATACGCCAGCCCACAAGGGCACTTCAACATATATATCACATTGGCTGTTGAGCATGAAATTATGCCTTTGATTTTGAATTTCTTCCCTGTATGGGGATGGTTAAACGAGTTAGATTTGCGTGTAAAGTCACACTGTTGACATCGGCCACAGGGGTAATTTCCAGCTGGGTTGTCACTAAGAAAGTGTGAGGGTGCTGAGGGGGGGCAAATCAGCCCTCACCA